>NC_090266.1:203370384-203727884 GCF_040414725.1 Anabrus simplex | reverse complement strand
TCTCTAACCTACCAGAACTATTCAAATTTCTGACATTCCACGCTCCTCCTATGTGGTCCCCACCCCAAGATTCGAATGAGGGACTATCTTACCTACAAAATATTTTACCCAGGAGAAAGCCATAATTGTCGGGCTCCATGACTGAATGGTTAGCGCGCTGGCCCTTGGTCCAGGGGCTCCCGGACTCTATTCCCGGCCGGGTGGGGAATTTTAACCTTGATTGTTAAATTTTGACGGCTCGGAGGCTGAGTGTGTTTGTGCCGTATTTATAATCCGTAATAGGTAGGGCCCCATCCTCATAGAAGTGCAGGTCACCTATACGGCGTCAACTCGAAAGACCTGCGCCAGGCCTCATCGAAGACCACACGCCATTATTAGGCCTATAGTACATTATTTATTCATTCATACAGAGAGAGTTGTATGTCCTTGGGTGTTAGTTACGGCTGTAGTTTCCCGATGCTTTCAACCGTGTAGCCGTATCAAATTAGCTCACCCATGTTATCACGACTATGTCAGTCAATCACCCAGACGGGCGCCCTTGCACCTTCCGAAAAGCTGCTACACTCCTTCCGTTGAACCATTCGTCATTCTGATCTGTCGACAGCCGCCCAGCCCATGTGGTTGCACCAACAGCTCGGCTACCGGTACCTGTTTCATAGGCACGCACAAATCTCCCCCCCTCGCCCCCCCCTGCCCGCGGTATCGTCACAAGGTTCACAGAGGATGGGATGTATGTAGCGTATGTACGTATATATTGAACGTACAATCAATTTAATGTATTCGGTAGATTATGGACATCGGTGTTCAGGCATTTTAATGTCCTTTATGACATCATGTAGATAAATTTCATGTAATAACATTCAAGTACAGGTTATCTGATACATGCTGGGTACAAGTATAGAGGCGTAAAAAGAGGTTTATATTATCCAATCTTCGATATTGTAGAAAGTCGTTCAGTCTGGTGTGATGTCGGACCTTCAGAACAAAATACGTAACACTGGCCACTGGCTGTTGAACAGGTCTATATTATTCGTTTCCGCACGATTACAATTATTTTAGTGGAACTTCAAGGTTAATAACTTCATTAAGGACCTTACCCCAACACATAAATACCTTAGTCTAGCCATGTTATCAGCTGATACTAGAGTGGTACGTGGTCATCGTCACGGTATCCTCAGAAGTAATGCTTACCTTTCGTGAGCGGTTCATCCGCCTCTGGTATCAGACAGCTTCTCAGTACGTCTCGCGAATCTGATTGTATCTCTTTCCAGCACTGAGCCCAGAATTACAATTTTTGAATTAAACGGGAATCGAACCAGTGTCATCCGGGTAAGAGGCAGGCACGCTATCCCCACACAACGGGGCTACCTCAGGAAATACAATACTTCTTCATTTTATCATTGAAATCCTGTTATCCACCCTCACTTCCTTTGAAGTCCGAATAATATTTGGATTATCAACATGCTGACAATTGATTACCGAAGTTTAATAATGAATCGTTTCAGAACTGAATAATTCAATCTGGCAATTATGTAATGGCTTTGTTAGCGATAGGATGATTTATTAGCCAATAAAGTGATTGTGTTCCTTTCCTACATTTACTGCAAAAACTTCCATTAAAATCCATTCGTGAACTGACTGAGAGTGCGGCTTTTTTATTCATCACTTAGAACTTGACACGGCTGCAATGCTGCACAGAAACGAGCTTCCAAATTCCGTAATTCAGAGGCTAGTTATAAGTTATCGCAAGGACCGTAGCCAAAGGGGTTCATGGACTCCATCGTCTCCTGCTTAATATTTGAATGGCGTGAATGGACATGTCAAATAAACTTGTTTCTCAGTTATTCACTTCACATGTTTGATCTTTGAACCCCACGTTCGTGTAAAAGTGTCTGAGTCCAATTTTATTTATTTTTAGAATAATGCGGCGAATAATACATAAGTCCAAATTATATTTAGGAAATTATGGCAAATAACACCTTCATCGCTAAGTAAAAATTAGTAACTCCTAGTACAATTCTTTTAGAAGATATTCCTAGGTTAGAAACTCGTAAATAATAAAAATGGAATACTTTCTTTTAAAACCTCGTATGTCTCAAAGGTCTTCCTTTCCATTATATTCCTTAAGACTGGACACGCCTCCAAGTCACATATTTGTGTGCAGTCTATGAGAACCAGTTTCGTTGTGTTAATGTTCCTATGCGAATGTGTAAAGGAAAATGAACCTTAAATGCGTTATACTGCAGGGGGCCTCTATCTCCTCATTCCGAACACCCTCCTGCCATTGTACCCATCTGATATACCAAGAATCATTCTCACTACTTTCATGTCTGTTATTTTTGACATATGAATAAGACATACTGAATCCACCCAGCTTTCGCTCCCGTAAAGCAAAGTTGGTCTGAAAAAAAGACCGATGTAAATATAGTTTCGTTCAGGAGCTGACTTCCTTTTTACAAAACGCTGCTGAACGCATCTGGGAGGTCACTCCATTAGCTTTACTACACATTGATTCAATGTCACTTATTTTATTACCATTCTGGGAGAACACACAACCTAAATACTTGAAATTATCTTCCTGTTTCATCTTAGTATCACCAATCTAACATTCACTTCTGTTGAATTTCTTACCTACTGACATCAATTTAGTTTTCGAAAGGCTATTTTTCATACCATACTCATTGCACCTATTTTCAAGTTCCAAGATATTAGACTGCAGGCCTTCGGCACAATCTGCCATTAAGCCCAAGTCGTTAGCATAGGCCAGACTGGGCCGATGACCTCCGATGTTAGACCCCTTAAAACAACAATCATCATCATCAGCATCATCATAGGCCAGACTGATTACTATATTTCCAACTAAATAAATCCCTTCCTTCCACTTTATACCTTTCACCAGATGATCCATGTAAACTATGAACAGCAAAGGTGAAAGATTACAGCCTTGTCTAACCCATCTAAGTACCCTGAACCAAGATCTCATTCTACAATAAATTCTCACTGCAGACAAATTGTCAACAAAAATGTCTTTGGTTGATTTTAATAATCTAACCTTAATCCCATAGTCGACCAGTATGTTGAATATCTTTTCTCTCGGTACCCTGTCATATGTTTTCTCTAGATCTACGAGACATAAACACAACTGCCTTCCTCTCGTAACATTTCTCAATTACCTGGCGCATACTGGAAAAATGATCCTGACAGCCCCTCTGTGGTCTGAAACTACACTGGTTTACATCCAACTTCCTCTCAACCACTGATCGCACCCTCTCTTCCAAGATGCCAGTGAACACTTTACCTGGAATACTAATCAGTGAGATACCTCTATAATTGTTAAAATCCTTCCGGTTCCGTTGCTTATATTTAGGTTCAATTACTCCCTTTATCCAATCTGAAGGTACCTTACCAACTCTCCATGCAAATGTTACTAGTCTATGAAGCCATTTCATCCCTTCCTTCCCACTATACTTCACCATTTCTGGTCTAATTTCATCTATTCCTCCTGCTTTATGGCAATGGAGTTTATTTACCACCCTTCCCACTTCCTCAAGCGTAATTTCACCAACATCTTTTTCCTCCTCCCCATGAGCTTGGTTGTTGGCGACACCACCAGGAAGATTTCCTTTTACGTTGAGAGGATATAAAAATATTCCCTCCATCTGTCCAGTGATTCCCTGCGATATATAAGTTCAACCTAATTACCTAAAGCACTGTTCGTTCCTTTTTTCCCTCCCTTCATAAGATTCTTTATTACTGTTCGGAAAGGCTTTCCAGCTGCTTGACCTGCCCTTTCAAGGTTATTACCAAAATTGTCCCACGACTTCTTTTTTAATTTAATAACTATGTGTTTCGCTCTGTTTCTTTCATCTACGTCATTTCTGATAAGCCTTCTTTATACGTTTACAAGCTTCTCTCACTTCATCATTCCACCACGATGTTAGCTTTTTCCCATCTTTACACACAGTTGATCATAGACATTCCATTACTGTTTCTAGTACAGCATCCCTGTATGCCACCCATTCTCTTTCTATATCTTGAACCTGCTTATTGTGTACTATTAGATACTTATCACTCATCATATCCATGCACTGCTGTATAATTTCCTAGTCTTGGAGAGTTTCTACCCTTATTCGTTTGCAGACAGACCTCACTTTCTCTACCCTAGGCCTAGAGATACCTAGTTCACTACAGATCAGATAGTGGTGTGTATCATCGAAAAATTCCCGAAAAACCCTTACATTCCTAACAGACTTCGTGAATTCTAAGTCGGTTAAGGTATACTCTATCATGGATCTGGTATCCCTAGCCTCATATGTGTAGCGGTGAATAGCCTTATGCTTGAAGAATGTATTTCTAACCGTTAAACCCATACTAGCACAGAAGTCCAGCAATTACTTCCCATTTCGAATTGCTTCCATATCTTCCCCACATTTGGAAATCACCCTATCGTATCCTTCAAATCCATTTCCATCACACGCATTGAAATCGCCCATTAGCACTATTTTATCCTTGCTGTTGGCCCTAACTACGATGTCACTCAATGCTTCATAAATCTTGTCAGCTTCATCCTCATCTGCAGCCTCACATGGTGAATACACTGAGACAATTCTCGTCCTAATTCCTGAAACTGCCTAATCTACATACATCATTTGCTCTTTTAAGTGCCTAACAGAAACTATCTTTCCTGCAGTAGTATTCCTTATGAACAGCCCTACCCCGCACTCTGCCCTTCCCTTTCAAAACCTGTCAAGTACATTTTATAATCTCCTATTTCTTCTTAGTTATCTCCCCTTACCCGAATACCACTTACTCCTAGCACATCCAGATGCATCCTCTTTGCTGACTCATCCAGTTATACTTTCTTTCTTCCATAAGCCCCATTAGTATTGACAGCTCCCCGTCGAATTCCATTTCGTTCGCCAAGTTGTTTCAAAGGAGTTCTTCGTCTGCGAAATGGGAGTGGGACTCCGTTACTCCCAATGGTCCGAGGAATGCTTAAAATATTCTGAACTCGGCAAATTCATGAAGCAGGATGCTACCCTACTTGTACATTGTCCAAGTGAGGATCTGTACTCTAACGGGTTAGGTACCGCTGAGATCCAACTGACTTTACATACTGCTGGATCAATATTTCTGCCTTCTGTAAGTCCTCTTATATACACTCCACTTGTTCGTTAATGATCTTCGTGTTTCTTTCCTTGAACTCTGTTTCTGCCTTAAAGCTTTTATACATATCCTTCCATTGCTCTCTCAAATTCGGATATGCCAATTATGTTTGTCATCACATTGTCCTCAGCTGATTTCTCCACCAAATTCAATTTACCAGTAAATTCCTTCAATCTCTGCTTACTCCAGCAACAATTCCTACTCTATTTGCTTCTAATCTGCACCTCCTTCTTAATATCTTTAATTCTATATTATAATATAATGGCTCTTTACCATTCCTTGCCACTTTTAAAGATGGACATCTGTTTTCATACTCCACAAAAATTGCTTTAAACCTATCCCATAGACTGTTTACTTTTTTACTTAACATTTTCCTTTGATCATACTTTGTTTTTTAAAATTTCTCCATTCCATTCGTATCAGCCATATTTTATTGCCTACGTCACCACCTCTAGCATACATTTCCCTCTAGTTGGTTCCAGCACTTTATGATTCAGCTGCCCTTCACATATTAACTTATTTACTGTTTATGGTCATTCTTCCTCTCGTTCACATTCCCTTCCCTGTTTCCATTCTTAAGTTCAGATTACCCGCTACACTAACGTTCCTTTCTGTGTCGTTCCCCACGTAGCTGATTACCTTACCAAATAATTCCACATCAGCATCAGCGTCAGCCATACCAGCTCTGTACACTCCAAAAATATCAATTTGCCCTTATCTATACACATAAGTTTAACATCTAGAATTTCATGTTGTTTATCCTAAAGGTTTTTGTAGCTTACAGCCAATATGAATACCCCCCACCCCTTAGCGTTCCTAACCTGTCTCTAAAATAAGCACTCCAGCTCCGTGAGAAAATATCTGCATCCGTGATATCACTTGTCAGCCAATATTCAATTCCTGTTACAATATCTGGTAAATACATATTTATCAAATTACTTAATTCTGTTCCTTTTTTTACAACAATTCTACAGTTTAACACTAAACTTTTTATGTCATCCTTACCTGAATGCTCCTATACTGTCATCACCGCTATCTAATCAACCTAGTTTCCTTGAATGTACTGCACTCTTTCTGGTGATGGGTGCAGTACCTTCCCCTAACTCTTCTAACCTAAATCCCCTAAATTATATATAGGATTGCTATTCGAAGGCTACGTAAAATACGAAATAACCATAACGCCGTTGAGCCTAGAAAAAATGTTATGTGAAAATATTTCAGCTTAGAATTCTGACCATAAATGTTCTGCCATCTAAGGTTAAATATTGCATTAACAATATCGAAGAATTTTCGTTCTAAGTGATGTATGTGCTGCGGGTCAGTATTTCTCTGCTCAACATTGTCACAATGGTATTCTAGGCGCAATGACGATATACATTACATGAATGGTAACATCAAAACGAAACCATCTCCACCGGAGAGAATATATATTGTCTTTCATTTCCAACAGTCTCTAACGTATGCTCAACAACGAAATGAAAAGTTTCAGCAGCGCTCATTATGCCAATCGTTCACCTTCTGTAGATCAACACAGGGGACAAAATCGAGTTGATGTTGCTGGGGAAGTTTTGTAAATCTATATACATAAAATAGCTTGTCCTGACTAACTGACTGACTGACTGACTGACTGACGGATTCATCATCGCCGCGCCAAAACTACTGGACATAATGAAATGAAATTTTGAGGATACATTTATATTAAGATGTAGGTGCTCGCTAAGGCAGGATATTTGGATATTCCGTTGCTAAGGGGGTGAAAAGGGGGTGAAATTTAAAAATGAGTGATTCTATATCTCAAAACTTTAAAAGTTTACAAATGTAAAAATTGGTGTTTAGAGTTTTCTTTGAAAATAAGGAAACACGTATTTTTTGGTTTTCAGAAAATCTCAATAGGAAGGGTGAAAAGGTGAAAAAGGGCGAAAAATGGGTTGAATGCCTTTAATCAGGATACCGGTACTTATATCTCAGAAACTGTAGATATTACATACCTGAAAATTGGTACTTTTGATCTCTTTTAAAAATAAAGGAACACGTATTTTTTGTTTTTGGAAAATCCAATTAATGGGAGGGGGAAAAGGGGGGTGAATTATTAAAATGAGTCTTTCTATATCTCAAAACTTTGAAAGTTTACAGATGTAAAAATTGGTATTTAGAATCTTCATTAAGAATAAACAAAAACGTATTTTTTGTTTTCGGAAAATCCCAATAGGAGGGGTGGAAAGGGGTGAAAAAGGGGCTGAATGTATTTAATGAGGATACTTATATCTCAGGAACTGAAGATATTATAAACCTGAACATTGGTGTTTTGGATCTCCTTTAAAAATAAAGAAACACGTATTTTGTTTTTTTGGAAAATTCAATTAATCGGGGGGGAAGGGGTTAATTTTTCAAATGAGTGTATCTATATCTCAAAACTTTGAATGTTTACAGATATAAAAATTGGTATTTAGAATCATCATTAAAAATAAAGAAACGCGTATTTTTTTTGTTTTCAGAAAATCCCAATAGGACGGGTTTAAAAGGGTGGAAAAGGGGTTGAATGCCTTTAATCAGGATACCGGTACTTATATCTCAGAAACTGTAGATATTACAGACCTGAAAATTGGTACTTTTGATCTCTTTTAAACATAAAAAACCACGTATTTTTTTGCTTTTGGAAAATCCAATTAATGGGAGGGAGAAAACGGGGGTGAATTTTTAAAAAGAGTGTATATTTCAAAATTTTAAAAGTTTGCACATGTAAAAATTGATATTTAGAATCTCCTTTAAAAATAAAGGAACACGTATTTTTTTGTTTTCTGTAAATCCGAATAGGAGGGGTGTAAAAGGGTGAATAATGGGTTGAATGCCTTTAATGAAGATACATATATCTCAGAAACTGAAGATATTACAGAACTGAAAATTTGTATATGGGATCTCCTTTAAAATAAAGAAACAATTTTTTTTTTGGAAATTCCAATTAATGGCGGTTAAACGGGAGTGACATATTGGGGTGAACATTTTGAATATCTGAGAAACATAGAATGATACAGACGTAAAAAGTGGTGTTTGGAATCTCCTGTAAATGTAAAGAAACATAGGTGATTTGTTTTTGGAAACTCCTCTCAAGGGGAACTAAAAAGGGGGTGAATTTTTAAAATGAGAATTTATACAGTATATCTCAAAAAAAAACTGAACATGTTACAGAAGTGAGAAATGGTATTCTTTACCTCTATTAAAAATAAAGGAACGTGTATTTTTAGTTTTCAGAAATAACCCTTGGGTGGAGGGGGGGTAAAGCGACTGAAAAGGGTGTTGAATTCTTTTAATTAGGCTACTGTTATCTCAAAAGTGAAGATGTTACAGACGTGAAATGTGATATTTGGAATCTGCTTTAAAAGTAAAGAAACACGTATTCTCGGGAAATCCAATGAAGGGGGGGGGGAGGGAGGTGAAAGAATTGAAAAATTAATTGACTTAATTGTATGAGAATACTTACATCTATTAAAAACTAAAGTTGTTAGGGCCTACAGACGTGAAAATTGGTATTTGGATCTCCTTTAAAAACAAAGAAAAACGCGTTTTGTGGGGCAAATCATCTTGGCGGCGGGAGCGAAAAGGAGATGAATTCCTTTCATGAGGACACATAAATAAAAAACTGAAGAAGTTACAGAGTTACAGTCGTGATAATTGGTATTTAGAAGATCCTTTACTGTTAAAGAAACAAGTACTTTTTGCCGGAAATTTACTTAGGCGGGGGGGGGGGAGTATTGTGAAAGTGAAAAAACGTGAATTATTTTAATCTCAAAACTGAAGGTAATAGACGTGAACATTAGTGTTTGGAATCTCCTTTAACATAGTTTTTTGGGGGAGGGGTGTTGGCTAAATAAACTTAACGGCGGTGGGGTGTAAAAGGAGATGAGACCAATTGATTTTACTGTTCATAATGTATTTATAAGGAGCCTCCGTTGCTCAGGCGGCAGCGCGCAGGCCTCTCACAGCTGGGTTCCGTGGTTCAAATCCAGGTCTCTCCATGTGACATTCATGCTGGATAAAACAAATGCGGGACAGGTTTTTCTCCGGATACTCCGGTTTTCCCTGTCATCATTCACTCCAACAACACTGTCCAATATAATTTCTTTTCATTTGTCATCCATTAATCATTGCCCCAGAGGAGTGCGACAGGTTTCGGCTGCCGGCACAATTCCTATTTTCGCCGCTATATGGGGGCTTTATTCATTCCTTTCCTGACCCTGTCGAATGACTGGAAACAGGCTGTAGATTTTTGATGTACTTACTCTGATCATAAACCGATCATTTTTAATCTTTCCTGGGTTCGTTTTCAAGAGCCATCTTTTCTTTCGGAGAACGTTCTTAGATTACAGTAGATTCTCCTGGCATATAAATAAAAATTTAAACACATTTGAAATAAACGATAGGAATGAGATTGACCGTCCAATTCTTCACCTCCATAATAAGGTCAGTAATGCACGGAAGTATGTCATTCGTATCGCCAGAAATCCAGCACACTTGCCTACGCGCGACAATTGTGTTGGTCACATTTTCAACAATGACAATGGCAGCAGACGAAATTTACCGCCAAGTAGCGGTCTTGCATCTTGCTGTGAGGTCCAGACCATCCATAATAATAATAATAATAATAATAATAATAATAATAATAATAATAATAATAATAATAATAATAATAATAATAATAATAATAATAATAATAATAATAATAATAATGTGCGGACCGCGCTGTAAACGGTTCCTGGACGGGTAGTGACTATGAATGCAGTCCGGCCGCGGGTTCAGTATCGCCAATTCACCCAAGACGACACCACGCTGTATCTCCTGAAGGATTTTACCCGTATTAAAAATGCTTATAGGAAAAGATGGCAAAGATTATGGACCCAACTGACCGGGTGGAATACCTGGACTTAGCACGGGAAGTACGAAATCGATTGCTGGAAAGAAAGATTGAAAAATGGGAGGAAACTTGCCATAATCTATTAGAAAACGAGTCAGATCACGAATTTTGGTGGATTCTCTCAGAAAACGAGTCAGATCGCAAATTTCGGCGGATTACATATAAAACAATAAGCATTCAATTCTAAATTTCAGTATAATACCGTAGCGAAGCACGGGTATCTTGCTAGTAAATAAATAAATGCCATGTAGAATGTCTCAGTGTATGATTTTGAAATATTTTCCAGAAGTACATACAGAAGATAACCGGGAAAGAATGTATTTTATGTATGTTTCCCACCCGCATCGTCAATCCCTCAGAAGTAATAGAGAAAGAAGGAAACCATGAAAGATTGCATTTTAAGTCTGTTTTCCATCAGCAATCCTCAGATCTCCCCCACTAATATTAAAATAATTTCTGTTGCAAATATACACTGATTAGTTAACTGAAAACTAACTAATAAACGTAATTTTGGGAGCTCAGTGAAATTGCTATTTCACACTTTCTACCACTCATTTCTACTTATATGCGCGAGAAGGGTTTTTCTTTTATGTAACATCAATCAAAGAGTTTTCCCACATTTCCCCAACTAACAGATGAGTCCCAACTGCTCTACTCTTTCCTTCCGCTGGAATAGATAACAATCTCTGATACTCACACTCACCAATATTCGACCAAGAAGCGAAGATCTTCCTATTCATTATTTCCCTTATTACGCCTACCAGCCACATATTGATATGCAGTCCATCGGGACAATTTTCATTCAGCTCACTGTCCTATGCGGGTGTACAAAAGGAAATGAGCCTCACTGTACCGTACTCTAGGAGTGTATGTTTGCATGACATATTTATCCACTCCTAGAGTATTATGTATTTAAGGTTAATTTTCTTTTACACACCCGCATAGGAAAATGAACTCAACGAAAACTGTTCTAATGGACTGCATATTAATATGTAGCTGGGAGGTGTGATCAGTCTCAAGGGAAATAATGGATAAGAATAATTGTCATATTCGCGGTTTTGGCGTAGCAGAAGTCTATATGTATGCTGAATTCTGGTAAATCGACCGCAATATTTCGTTTTATTACCACATAATTCTAATTACGTCAATAACATACATACGGTAATTTATTAATTACGAATTTTGTTCATAAAGTGCCTTAATTTTGCATACAATACATGAGACGGAATAAAATAATTTACAACAAACTTTATTCTTACATCGCTTTTCCAACTTATGTGGGGTAAAAGGTGTACTTGGATCCGACTGAATGCCTTCAATGACCTATGAGGAGGGTTTTAATCACTATTTGGAGTCTGTGCGGTGGTTGGTACTGTGGTGTGTTGTCCGAAATTGAAGAGTATAGTGTTGGGACAAACAGAAGCACCTAAACCCAGATCCAGAAGAATGAATCATATGCGATGAAAATCTCCAACGCGGCCCGGAATCAAACCCGGAATCCTCTGAATCGATGACCTCAATGCTGACTTGGTTAATTGTGTTGGATGGAATCAAAATGCTCCACAGGTACCACAATGACAGCATGCCAACTATGACATGGAGTACCAAGTATTCTGCACGCTCTTTAAAAAACTCAGTTATTTTTCTTAGGTTCGACCAGTGACCTCGGTATCATAATTCGGACATTCTACCTTTGCTATGATTGTCGTTATCATAAAAAATATCTATAATGTGGGATTTGCATTTTCTTATTTCAATTTTTTATTATAGCTGAAATTAATGGATACTGATTTTTATCACAGTGTGCTTTTTAATGAAATATGCATTCGGTTGGCTTACTTCTAAAACCTCGTATGTCCAAATGCTCTTCTTATCCATTATATTCCTTAAGGCTATGCAGCCCATGAGAACAATGTTCGTTGTGTTCATTTTCCTGGTGGGATGTATAAACAAAAATGAAACTTAAATACTGTAGGAATGAGTAAATTCGCTTGCAATCAAAAGCCCTACAATGCGGTAGCGTAAGGTCTATTTTCCTTTACACACTAGCACAGGAAAATAAACACAACGAAAATTATTCTAATGGACTTCATGCGTAGTACAGTCAATAAGTTCAGAGACTGACCGCATGATGGCGCTGTGGTGCAGTATAGCGCATAGGTGGCTCCGTGATATGGTACCATGTCAGTTAGTCTCTCGTCCCTGCAAGAGACAGTTGAGTGTATGCACTGGAAGCCGGCGTACGGTCGTTGTTGTGACAGTGATTTAAATGCGCCAGTCAGACCTTGACATGTCACAATCTGAGCAATGGGCAAACAGTAAGTTCTGCCTGAATTTAGGCAAAACAGCTGCCGAAGCGTTTGAGATGATGTAGCAGGTTTACGGCGAGGACGCATTGAGTCGCAGTGTTGTGTTTGGGTGGCACCGACGTTTTGTACAAGTACGGGGCAGTTTGTTGGTCGGCCACAAACAGTTCGAACGGAACGCAAGATCCAAGAAGTTGCAACGTTGATGCATGATAACCGCTCCCAATCGGTAGATGATCTCGCAGCAGCAATAGGGGTCAGCCAAGGTACTTGCAACAAAATTCTGACGGATGACTGTGTTACCCAGCACAGTGTGCCACGAATCCTGTAGCAAGACAAACGTGATGATCGCATGACGATTTGTAGTGACCTCATCAGTAGTGCTGACGATGATCCGACGTTTTTCGACCTGATAATAACTGGAGACGAAACATGGTGTTTCCTTTCAGCGGTGCTTCCAGCAGCTATGCCAACGTTGGCATACGGGTATAACGTCCACCGGTGACTATTTTGAGGGTGGACGTGGTTCTGTTTAAGTGGTTAACGGCCAACGGCGACTATTTTGTGGGTGGATGTGGTTTTATGTAGGTGTACGCCTGTTAATGCGGCAGCTGTGCAATATAAATAGTCGTGCGGGTGCCTATCATCCAGGCGTCAAGTTTCAGAACTTTATGATTGTACTACATATAAATATGAGGCCGGGAGACGTGACCAGTCTTAAGGAATATAATGGGTAGAAAGAACATTGGGAGATACGAGGTTTTAGAAGTAAGCAGTGGATTTGTTGCAATATATTTTTGTACGCCTCCAAGTGTGTTCTTTTATAAGGTAATAATTAATGCATTAATGGTTGCAGTCCGCACATAAAATGGGACGAGATCTACTCAATACACGATACCTGTGATCAGATAGAGTGCACATCTCCTCATCCAAATGATTGAGTTTATAGGATTAATGGGGATAATACAATTACTGATACAAGCTAAATGCTATTTAGCCGCGATTGTTCGTGTTCAATGTCACAAAATAATTTGCTGGCCAATTTCCTGCTAATAATTTGCAACAGAAGGCTCTTTAAACCCTCATTCACTATACGATAATCTCCAAAATAAAATGTAATTAAACCGCCTGATTGGTGGAGCATGACGTCATAAGGCAGTAAACTGATTGGTTGATCAATCATTTCTATTTCGTAGTGACAACTAAAAACAGCTGAGGGTAATCAAGTTATCAATCCCCAAATGATGTACGTTCCCCGACCAAGTTAATTACATTCCAATCCACTAGGTGGCACTTAGAATCATCAGTGGTGGGATCTA
This sequence comes from Anabrus simplex, assembly GCF_040414725.1. Classification (NCBI taxonomy): domain Eukaryota; kingdom Metazoa; phylum Arthropoda; class Insecta; order Orthoptera; family Tettigoniidae; genus Anabrus; species Anabrus simplex. The sequence continues at coordinate 203,714,184 of NC_090266.1, read as the reverse complement.
GTTAAGTTGACCTAGTGGAGTTCAAGCACTCTGATTACATTACTGACAGTTAATAAGCGGGAAGTCAAACTCAGGGAGCAGCCGTACTACTGTCAAAATTCTTTTTAATATTATTATTATCATCATCAACATCATCTTCATTTAGTGAGGCTATTGCTAGCCTGGAAAGATAGACCCTTCAATTAGGAAGGGCGGTTTATGCCATATACTTTGGAAATTGCGTGTTAGTGTTGCGCAGGTTGGTGTTGCAAGAATCTCGGGGACAACGCATTTTCTCAGGCCCAGAGCCAGATGAACTGACTACTTAAGATTAAAGTCGCACAACCAGGTAGGAAATTGAACCCGAAGCCTCGATAATCGAATGCCAAGACGCTGACCATGGATCAGGAAATAATAATAACAAAAATAATTATAAGAATTTGGCTTATCCTACCTCTTGGATGAATTATTTCCGTATACAGTCTGCGGTTGAGAGTGTCCTGCGAACAGTTAATCTCCCTGGTTCAGGACTGGACGTTCGTGTTTCTCCAATTATATACCTGTACTTTCGCACACAAAACACTACATTGTTAACAACTCCGGAAACAAGTAATAGTTGAATAAAACTGTTTACATTGGTTATCCATCAGGGAGAACATTCGGCATTCGGCCCAAAAACTGAACCAAGTTAACATATCGCTGGTTAAGAAACAATACCACGTATCTGACAATGCTCTTCCTATCCATTATTGTCCTTAAGACTGGTCTCACCTCCTAATAACATGTGGATATAAAAGTACAATTTCCGTTGTGTCCATTTTCCTATGCCTGCGTGTAAATAAAAATGAACCGTACCGCACTGTAGTGATGTATGGTTGCATGATGTATTTACGCACTCCACAGTACGATACATTTAAGGTTCCTTTTCCTTTATAACACCGCATTCGAATATGAAGCTAACGAATATTGTTCTAATGGAGTGCATATCCATATGTGACTGGAGGGCGTGACCAGTCTTAAGGACTATAATGGATAGAAGGTGCATTGCCGGATACGTGGTATTGTTCCTTAACCTGCGATATACGACACAGTTCGCACCCACGACCTCATCGGGGAATGGGACAATCGAAGGAAAAAGGAAATAATAATAATAATAATAATAATAATAATAATAATAATAATAATAATAATAATAATAATAATAATAATAATAATAATAATAATTCAAACGTGATATCTGGTATCTCATATTTTCGTGGAATCGAACACATGTTGACCGAAAGAGAAACCTCTGTTTTAATCTTTAGATAACTGTGGAGGATTCTTTTTTTACTTTACGTACATTTTATGGTAAGAAAAATCGTAATCTGATGAAAATTACTAAATTCCCGGGAAATCATATATATATATATATAATATTATTGGTTTGTCTCACTAACTTTTCTAACAGTTTCGGAGACGTCAAGCCGCCGATATTTAGTCCCGTGCGAGTTCTCTTACTTGCCGCACATCCACCCACATGAGGTTGACATATTTGAGCACCTTTAGTTACTATCGGTCGATTATTATTATTATTATTATTATTATTATTATTATTATTATTATTTATATTATTATTATTATTATTATTATTATTATTATTATTATTATTATTATTATTATTATTATTATTATTATTATTATTAATATATTTCGATATCATTTCTGCAATGAAAAAGACTAAATATTAATAAAATATCATAGCAAGAACACTCCACTTGATGATGAATATATTTGGAAAGTGATATGTTACCGTAACCACGATATCGAATAACATGATGCATTATTATCTTACTGCTGAATATCAGACGGGAATGCGGCACATGTCTCTATGCGGGCCATAGACACGCCACTCGCATGCAGGCCATTAATCGTTCAACAGGTGTTCGTTTTGTCGTTCTCTACTCTCTAATGCACTCGGGGGTCAACAACTGTTGTTCACAACGGTTCTACTAACGAACATATAGTTTACTCTGTGGCTTTCAAATTGACGCTGCAGGGCTTCATGATGCTTTAATCCCCTACTCTAGACGTACATGAATTTTGAGTGTACTCGTCACAACGGGAGTTTTGTGTAGCATTTACGGACTCATATCAAAATATTGGTCCGAAATAAATGTATTTTTAAAGCTAATAACTTCAGCTGTTCAAGTGACCTGTGATATTTATCAGTGTTTAAATTCATCGCTGCCTTGGTGATCCAGACAGCTGGGCTTCAATATTTCATCGCTGCATCACTCATTCAAATCTCGGTGATAATTTCTGAAATTCATCCTGGACAAACCGTGCAAATTGGACATAATTACACCATAGCTTCGGAGTTCACTTGCATTTTCCTTCAAGTATCATTCTGAAATCATTCCATAGGCCTTACTAACCGGCTTGTTCTTGCAACTAAATTTGCTGGGAGCTTTATCCCTGACTGGTCTTTGACAAGAAAGATCGTGGCTCCCAGAGGGATATGAAGTGTGAGAGATGCATGGCTGGGCAAGGAATTAACTAGGGCAGAACTTAACAAAACACATTTTTAAGTTTTATTTCTTTCTTTTCTTTTCTAGTTTAAAATTTGAGCAATAGAAAATGTGAATGGATAACAACAATATTAATATAGTGGACTTAGAAGTCCGAATACCATGTACAAAAACTTGAGAGAAATACAAATTGTTAAATTACACGGAAAAGAGCCGAATTGCTCTTGCCAGGTACTATTTAATAAGAGCAAGAAATTCTTCAGGAAAGTACACTTCGTAGGAGCCTGCGCTCCAAGTACACCATAGTCAACTTCTTATGGAACACTAAAGTATTTACACCAAGTTGCTCCGATGTGGACTTATCTATTGCTCACCGTTACATGTTTCACTGTTCCCAAAGGGAACTAACACCAGAAAATCTTTACGCACATAAATAAATGCACAGGGGCGCAATTGCCATACTAAGGGGCCTTAAGTAAAAATTAAAGGTTGTACATGACCGGTCATAAACAACAGGCTAGGAGGCAAAACACTTGCCCTCCTTATGGAAACAGTTAAAACACTAAGTGGACTTCTGGCCCAACGTTACAGAGGCTAATCCTGTAACACACCGAGGTGAATAAATGGGACACACTACTGCCGAATATGTTTTAAGAAATTTACAGATTTGTAAACTTCAGTCACCCCATGCAAAGTTGAATGGGAACCAACAGAGGGTAATCACTCTTTGTTCCCTTACATTACGGATTTCCTAGTAGGGAATAGAACAGAGTCTTCAGCCTTATCAAAAATTCTACATTTAAATCCCTGAATTTAGAAATTTACATTAAATAAAAGAGGTATAAACCTTCCCCTCACACTATCCGCAGGTGCAATCACATATCTATGAAAAATCTGCTCTTACCTTGAGTCACTGGGCCTTTCTCATGCAGGCCGCACCCCTGTATATCTTAGCACTCACCGCACTCACGATCACTGGAGCAAATAGGACAATACTGCCCTAAAGCGCCCAGTTTGCATAGTACTTTTAAGGGAAGATTCCAAAACACTTTAATGACAGGCTGGATTCCTATACACGCCCCTGGATTTAATTGGCTAAAGACGATATATCCAAAAATCTGATAGGTTGATTAAAATCGAGGAGGAACCAGCTGAAGTGTTGACATCTCCGGTACATTAAATAAAATCCAAAGAACCAGGTTAACAAACATCACAAATTAAAATTCTTTATGAAATAATTAGAATTTACCCAGCTAGGGGGAACAATTAAACCTATGGTAGAGATATCTAACCGTTGAAGACCAAAGTATCTTTTAGTACACCAGTTCAAGTTTGTTTACATAGATGTCCTTATAGAAAACGCGCAGGTTAACTGGCCGCGGAAGCATTACCCCCGAACAATTATTATTATTATTATTATTATTATTATTATTATTATTATTATTATTATTATTATTATTATTATTATTATTATTATTATTATTATTATTATTATTATTATTATTGCTATGACCTAGTTCTCATTCTAGTCTGCGGGACTGGCTTGGTTTACTGAGTGTCATTATGTCTCCCTCCGGATTTTATAAGACTTTGTTCTTGAAACAGGACTGAAGAAGCCATCATTTCACATGTTGCTCATAGATGGCCCTTTATTTCGACAGTTGATGACATAAATCTGTTTTGGCTCTTTTCTATTCTTAGTGATCTTCCCGATTTCATACAAACCTACGAGCTTCTTCTTCCTTTCTTTGCAAATCCTGCATTGCAGTCCTCTCGCACAGCTACAATATTCTTCTTCTTCCTCTCCATCTACTTGTTATAATTATCATGCCCCTTATTATAGTTATTAGTGTAACATAACGCACGTTATAAGTTCAGCACCGTCCATTCATGGACAGATAATGCGATACTTCAGGAAATTGTGTCACTTTCGTGGGGTAAAGTTTGAAGTGTAGAAATAAAATAGCCCTGATTCATAGAATCAAACGAGAACAGCTAATTTATCCTGAAACAATGCGTATGGTCAATGGACCTTGGACTAAGAACTCATAACAATCACTGCTATAGAAACATTATCTCAAAATGTACATTTTATCTTTCAGTTTGTTTCATCATACAGTGATTCAAAGTTTCTATTTTAATGGAGGGTCAAAATGTTGACAATAAAGGAGAGAATGTTTCCAAGGTAACAATTAACGAAATAAAGTACGAAAGATTTTCGTGAAAATAATAGGAAAGCAAGTACATACAACAAATCGAAATAAGAGCCTTATCGCTGCGTCTCTTTGCTCGTCCTATTATTATAATGTGTAATTGTCAGTCTGTGAACTATGATTTATGGAGCTTCATTAACTTAGTGAAGAGCGTAACGTACCACTCAGAGCAGGAAAGACACGTGACTGGCTTCAGATTTAATAATACGCTTTACGTTGCGTTTCAGATAGAATCATGAGGTCCTCATGTTCAGGAAATAAGAAATGAAGTAGAGATTATTGTAATTCTAAACCAAGAAAATCATCATCATATCAAAAGGTGCTGCTTTGTCACGGCTGTTTCCCCGTAATTATAACATCCTGTAGCCCGCAACATATCTGCAGCAATCTTGCTTTCAGGTCTTCCTTCATCCTTGTTTCCTAGAAATATATCTTAGTAATTGTTCAATAAAAATGTTATCTGTTAATAGGCGGCCCCAAGTTTCTTCTTTCCTTCTCTGCATCAAAGTTATAAGATAGACATGATATAGGCTTTTGGGCTTATGCCGCGTCAAGAAAAATAGGTCAAATACTTTATGTTTCGCAGAGATCTTTGCTCTGCGTCTTCAGAATAAAATCTCGGCTGTCCACGAGAAAGGTTTTCTGAAGAGTGAGGTTTGAATTTTGACGTTATAATGGAAGTGCAAGTGCTACGTTCATTCGTCACCAGATGCCCCCCCCCCCCGGATGCGGTACAGTGCTAGCGTTTGAAGCGGATGATAATGGAACCATTAGAATCATTTTGAGAGGGAGTCACATATAAAAGTATGACATAAACACAAGTCTGGTATGAAACATCTGGCGATGAGGAACATACGAATTTGGAAAACACCGAAACGAAATAACACTGGTGAAGAGACAGGGAAGTGAACTACCTACGTAAACACTTAATGGATGGCAACCACGTATTAATTAATTGATAGCCAGTGCCCTTGTTGAAATAGTTAAGATTTCAACGTATTTGCACAGCCTCCCGTATAATCCTGGACCTGTAGTGTCTAGTGTGGGTAAGAGCTCGAGTATCTTGGAACATGACATCATGACCCGACGATAGAGCGTCCTCAGCTATTGCTCGTTTTTCTGGCTGGTTGAGACGAATATTTCGTTCATGTTCCTTGATACGAGTACCAATAGAACGGCATGTTTGGCTAATGTATACCTTGCCGCTAGTACAGAGAATTTTGTATACCCCAGGATGTAAAAGTTGGGAAATTTTGTCCTTGCTTTTACACAGACTGTGAGCAATTTTAGCGACGGTGCCAAGCATTGTTTTTATATTGTATTTGCGGAGGACCTTGGCTTTTCTATCTGTGGTGTTGTGAATATAAGACAGGTAGGCAGTTCCCTTCACTTCTTCTTTCTGTGAGTTTTGCTTGGTCGTTTCTCTGTGATGCAGGGCTCTATGAATCTGCAAATCGCTGTAACCATTACCCTTGAACGTATGTTTGAGTGTGTCCATCTCAACCTGGATATTTGATGGCCCACAAATTCATCCCACCCTCTTGGTGAATGTCGAGCGTATGCCTTGATTTTGTGCTGGATGGAGGGGAGAATCTGCATGAAGATAGCGACTTATGTGGTTAGGCTTCCGATAGTAAGTATATCCTAAGGAGCCGTTCGGTTTATTTCTTACTAGAACATCCAAAAAAGGAACGCATCCGTCCGACTCCAGCTCCATAGTATATTTATTTGAAGGATGTTGCTGGTATAGGTGGTTTAGAAATATATGAATTTTCTCAGGACCTTCTGTCCAGACCACCAGTGTATCATCAACATACCTCCACCAAATCATATATTTGACGGGTGCCGAAGCAATAGCTTCCTCCTCAAAATGCTCCATAAAGAAATTAGCCACTACGGGCGAAAGTGGACTTCCCAATGCTTCTCTGTCCGTCTGTTCGTAAAAATTCGCACCCCACAAGAAATAGCTGGACGTCATGTAGTGGTAAAATGACTTAGTAATATATTCAGGGAGCAGATGTTCAATGAGAGACATGACCAGTAAATCGGCACTTTAGTGAACAATGACTTAACGTCGAAACTCAGCAAAAGTGCATTAGGTTGAAGGGTTATGGTTGACAACTTGTTGACGAAATACCTAGAGTCCCGAACGTATAATTCAGTATGTCCTATATGTGGCTGAAGAAATTTGCTTAGGTAGTTAGACAGAACATAAGTAGGAGAACTTATTGCACTAGCAATAGGTCTGAGGGGAACATCATCTTTAAGATGTTTGGAAGTCAGTATAATCTTGATGGCACCGTGTACCCCGGGGACAGATGTTTATCGTCCTCTTTTGGAATTGAAGATCGAATTAAGAGCTTCACGGTGGTGTTGGACACACGAGTGGTAGGGTCGCATGAGCTCAGTCTGTAAACAGGCTCTGACGATATAGCCGAGATCTTAATCTTATACGATTCAGTGTCCATAGCCACCGTCGCATTGCCCTTATCACCTGAGAGAATGGTAAGTTCAGAATCATCTCTAAATTCCTTCACAGCTCTCCTCTCGCTTCTTGTCAAACTGGGCGCGTGAACAACAGCGGACTTAATGACACTCACACATATGTCTTAACTCCTCAGCCTCATCCGTAGGTACTTTGTGGATTGCTGCCTCAACGGAAGTAATTAACTCCTCAGTGGGAATTTTAGAGGGAACGACAGCGAAATTAAGACCCCTAGCATTTATTTTTGCAAGCTGCTTCACATCCCACCGACACAGATGGGTCTTATGGCGACGATGGGTCAGAAAAGGACTAAGAGTGGGAAGGAAGCAGCCATGGCCTTAATTAAGGTACAGTCCCAGCATTTGTCAGGTGCAAAATGGGAAACCACGGAAAATCATCTTCAGGACTGCTGACAGTGGGGTTAGAATCCACAATCTCCCGAAAACTGTATACTAACCGCACCTAAGCGACTTCAGCTATCGAGCTCGGTAAGATCCCTAGCTAGCAGAAATCTAAGTTCCGCCGACTAGCTCAGAGACAGGTGGTCTTTTGCACGAGCACGGATGCTAGTAAAACTGTCGTCAATATTTCCAAGAAGTCTTTGGACGAGAACCACACGGCAGTTCTAGCTAGGGGGCTAACTTTCGGTGTCATCCCCCTCTAAACTTCCCACTGAGGAGATCATTTCTACTGTTGAGGCAGCCATCCACAAACTACCTACGGATGAGGCTGAGGAGTTATGAAAAAATTTGTGAGACTCATAAGCTCCGCTCTTGTAACCATGCCCAATTTAACAAGAGGCGAGAGGAGAGCTGTGAAGGAACTTAGAGATTATTCTAAACTGATCATTCTGTCAGGTGATAAGGGTAATGCGACGGTGGGTATGGACACTGACGCTTATAAGAATTAGATCTCGGCTATATTGTCAGAGCCTGTTTTCAGACTGAGCTCACTTGACCCTACCAATCGTGTGTCCAACGCCACAGTGAATATCTTAAGGCAATCTTCTTTTCCAAAAAGAGGAGGCTGAACATCTGACCCCGGGGGACGCAGTGCCATCTAGATTATATGGACTTCCTAAGATTCGTAAATAATATGTGTCCCTCAGACCTATTGTTAGTGCGATAGCTTCTCCTACGTATGATATGGCTAATTACCTAAGCAAATTTCTGCAGGTACACATCGGACATACTGAATCATACGTTAGGGACTCTCGGTATCAATCAATCAATCAATCAATCAATCAATCAATCAATCAATCAATCAATCAATCAATCAATCAATCAATCAATCAATCAATCAATCAATCAATCAATCAATCAATCAATCAATCAATCAATCAATCAATCAATCAATCAATCAATCAATCAATCAATCAATCAATCAATCAATCAATCAATCAATCAATCAATCAATCAATCAATCAATATTGATCTGCAATTAGGGCAGTCGCCCAGGTAGCAGATTCCCTATCTGTTGTTTTACTAGCCTTTTCTTAAATGATTTCAATGACATAGGAAATTTATTGAACATCTCCCTTGGAAAGTTATTCCAATCGATAACTCCCCTTCCTATAAATGAATATTTGTCCCAATTTGTCCTCTTGTATTCCAACCTTATCTTCATATTGTGATCTTTCATAATTTTCAAGACGCTACTCAAACTTATTCGTCTACTATTTCGTCAACAAGCTGTCAAACATAACCCTTTAACCTAATGCACTTTTGGTGAGTTTCGATGTAGAGTCCTTCTTTACCAAAGTGCAGATTGACTCGTTCATGTCTCTCATTGAATATCTGCTCCCTGAGGACATTACTGAGTTATCTTAAAACTGCACGCTTTCTAACTATTTCTTGTGGGGTGAGAAATTTTTCGAACCGACGGACGGAGTGGCTATGGGAAGTCCACTTTCGCCCGTAGTGGCTAATTTCTTTATGGAGCATTTTCAGGAGGAGGCTATTGCTTCGGCGCCCGTCAAACAGATGATTTGGTGGAGGTATGTTGATGATACTTTGTGGTCTGGACAGAAGATCCTGAGAAACTTCATCTAATTCTAAACCACCGAAATCAGCAACATCCTTCAAGTAAAGTCACTATGGAGATGGAGTCGGACGGATGCCTTCTTTTCGTGTATTTTCTAGTAGAAAGAAACCGGACGGCTCCTTAGGACATACTGTCTATCGTAAGCCTAACCACACAAATCGCTATCTCCATGCAGATTCTCACCACCATCTAGCACAAAACAAGGCATTCTCACGACACTCGCCTATAGGGCGAGACGAATTTGTGAGCCATCAAATATCCAGGTTGAGATGGACAGACTCAAAGTTACGTTCGAGGGTAATGGCTACAGCGATTTGCAAATTCATGGAGCACATAATCCCAGAAAAACGACCAAGCAAAGCTCACAGGAAGAAGAAGTGAAGGGAACTGCCTACCTGCCTTACATTCACAACACAACAGATCGAATTCTCAAGGTCCTCAGCAAATAGAGTATAAAAACCTCATGTTTGGCATCGTCACGAAAATCGCTCCCAGTCTGCGTAAAACCATGGGCAAATTGTCCCCACTTTTACATCCTGGCGTATTCGAAATTCCCTGTATTTGCGGGAAGGTATACATTGGCAAAACGTGCCGGTCCATTGTGACTCCTATCAAGGTACATGAAGGAAATATTCGTCTCAACCAGCCAGACAAATCAGCAATAGCTCAGCATGCTCTATCGCCGGGCCATGATGTCATGTTCCAAGATGCTCGAGCTCTTACCCACACTAGACACTACAGGTCCAGGATTATACGGAAAGTTGTGGAAATACGTTGAAATCCTAACAATTTCAGCAGGGGCACTGACTATCAGTTAAGTAATACGTGGTTGCCATCCGTTATGTATTTACGTAGGTAGTTCCCTTCCCTATCCCTTCACTGTTGTTATTTCGTTTCGGTGTTTTCTAAATTCGTACCTTCCTCATCGCCAGATATTTCATTCCAGGCTTGTGTCTATGTCACACTTTCAAATGTGACTCCCCCTCAAACTTATTCTAATGGTTCCGTCATTTTCCGCCTCGAAAACTAACGCTATACCGTGTCCGGTTAGCCACCTGGTGGCGAATGAACGTAAAACTTCCACATATATTATAACGTCAAAATTCAAAACTCATCCTTGGGAAGCCTTTGTCGTGGACAGTAGAGATTCCCTTTTGAAGACGCAGAGCAAAGTTCCCTGCGAAACGTAAAGAATTTGACCTGATTTTCTTGACACGGCATAAGCGCAAAAGTCTACAAGTACGGATCGTGAAAGCATCAATATAAATTTTTTTTAGATACTTTTGTTCATCTACGTCTTTAATTCATTTTTCCTTCTATCCAACAAATATTCGTCGTCTGGCTCCGTATCCTTCTGCAGACTAGATTTTAGATGCTTGCTATCATTAATTACAGAAGCTCATATCTCACAGTAGAATAGAAGCACACTCCAAATAATGCGTAAGGACTGGATTATTTTCCTAATACTAAGAGATTTGTTTATTAGAACAGTTTTTTCCCTCAGAAATTCCTCTATTCGCAAATGAAATTGCATTGTTACCTAGAAGTTTTAGACCTCGTATTTTATAGTTTTCAATAATTGAAGTTCATCTCTGACTTGATTTACTGTCAATCATAAGTTTCACGTTGTTTGTATCAATAATGATATGAAAATTTTTCGAATGTTTGAGGACATATTTAGAATGAGTTTCATATCGTTTTTTAATTTCATCCAGTAGGAAAATATTATCTAAGAGTCTTACGCAGTGCATAGCAATTTCATTTACCTTGTTTCCATGTATTTTTGATTGAATGATTTTTATTGATTTCTCAATGAGTAGGTGAAATAGATAAGAAGGCAAGAAGGATCCTTGCCTTAACTCATTTCCGATTTCTGCGTTTCATTCATCTCCACTACTACCCATATTTGCACTACGTTTAACACTTTATCGTATCAATCAATATCGTACTGTAGTTTAACTATATCTCATCCGTATTTGTGTTGGTCATATGTTCGGGTGGGCTTAACCATTTAAACTGATAAGTCCTGACGAAGTCATTATAAATTCTACAATAATTAAAAGTTTCATTTTGCTCTGTATGTAGGACTGCAGGTAGGATAATACCCAAACGAAGCGATGTCCAAACTCACAATGGGAGGAGTGATAAAGAGAGAAGTGAAGGTGATAGAAAGCCGCACGACAAATTCCGTTCCTCACTGTTCCACTCTCTGACAGTCAGTCCTTGCCCACAAGGTGCGTGTTTGGGCCTTCTCTCGCATCCTGAGTCTTACTGCCCCATCATGAGTTTCCCGGTATTTAAACTGTATCTTCTCCCTTACTCCTAATGTTTAGGCCAGTGGCATGTCTTTGTAGTCCAGCGTGATACATTGTACTGAAGGACAAGTCAAGGAAGCTACATCACTCGTGGTTGAAATACAGTGATGCATAATCGCGATGCAACATATCATAGGACTAGATCACCATCATAACAACTCACAGCAAGCAAGGAAGTAAGTCACTCATGTACACGATTAGGCTTCTTACCTCACAGAACAGATTACAATCCATGGACGGACTTGAAGTTATTAAAAATATTTATACATGATTATGATTTTTTAAGCTGTAACATAATTTCGAAGAAAATAATGCGTATGCTATTTATGGTGGCCACTGGCCTCTGTACTAGATTAACCTGAGATTTCGTTTAATAAAGAGTTAAATATAAAGCAAATATGTCAGGTGCTATAGGAAACAGCTGCGGATTATCTCACTTAAATTCGTAAAATGTGAAATGAACGTCTTCTTTGGAAACTGATATGTACGTAAAATATTTGAAACGCACTGATAGAAAATGTATTTCTGAATGCTTCAGGAAAAATAAAATGACGAGTAAGAATGACAGCGACATATGAAAGAAAGGAGTCAAGGGGATACTTGAAAGGGTGAGGATGAATACAATAGAATTTGCACATTTTAAAATGGAGGTATTCTCTCAAAACTCCGGAGACATTTGGAGCAGATAATATGAGTTGAATTCAAGGATTTGGTGCTTAAAATATGTGAATGAGGAAAGTTTCAATCGAGTTTTGAAGTTGTATCTATTTCTTGAAAAACGAGGAACTGTCAGGAGCTCTAATTATCATAACCTCGACTTCATATTGGGCATACTACAGACTTCTCTGTACTGCCAGGACGCGAATTAGAATTCTTATTGAAAAAAGCAGGCAGTAATTCTGTTTTACGGGATGAAGGAACTTTGAAACTCTCACAGGCTCATATTTCGAAGAATGGAACACCAAATGTATTCATCATAGCATAGCAAGTTTGAAATATCTGAACTCTCTCAACAAAGTTTAAAAGTGAAGCAGTGATCCTGGGATTCCCTTTAAATACTACTAACGTAAAAATGTTAGCTTTTGACTAAAACTGTGTTAAAAGGAAGTCAGCTTATAAGACCATTTCAAGCATGTTTCATGAAGAAAGATCATTGCAAATAAGCAGACAAACTTCGGTGTAACGTATCTTCAGCAGAACATCCCTTAGAGACACCAGACTGTCTGAACTTCGTCGTGAGTGCGCTTCGTGGAATAAGAAGTAAATCTACTGACTTCCGTTCCTAAGCCGTATGCGTTACACATGTATCTGGTACTACGGAGCAGTGTAAATCAAATTAAAAACAAAATAAATTTAAAGTTAACGTCAATCCTTAGAAAACATGAACTTAAATGATTCCACTACGGTGTGGTGATATAGGATTAGGGCACCGAGGAATCAAAACTACACAAGGAGGAGTAATTTTGTCAGGCAAGTCAACGAATGTAAATTCATTTCCTCCCGTCGACGACTGTAAGTCTAATTTAGGATAATTAAATATACTGGGAGGGAATTTAGAGTATGATAACTGTAGTTGTAACTTAATATGCATACAGACAAATAATAAGGATATTGTATGACAGAAAAGGTACAATAACGAAATTTTATACTTTAAGTTATATAACGTCAAAAGGACCAACAGCAAAAGAGAAATAATGGGAATAATGTGATGTGATGGTCAGTAGAGTTATACAAGGATAAGTCAACAACAAAATACTATCATATCCCTGTCCGTATTATCCTAGTCCATTCAGTCCAATTTTATCCCACAGGTGGGAATATTTATCGTTGTCAAACTTGTCCTCCCGAAAGTACTTGCATGAAATGAACGTCGTTATCCACAACAAAATATTATAAATATTAGAGAGATTTATGGTGCGCTAATTATCGGGGACTCATTCCACTCACAAGTATTATTGTCTATTTTCATCACTTATAACTATATAAAATATGAATATATTCAAGACGGGAATTATCTATCCCGCAAAAAATAAGTAACGTTAATTGTTGGACAAAAGTTTAAAAACTGTGTTGACATTAATTGATACTTGTTCATACATGATCGCAAGCCATTGTTCATTCACTCTTCAGCTTTTACCAGATCCCGCTAAGCGTAACTGTGTTACTTAAAGCAGGAGCAGAGAAAAAAATAGGAACATCCACCGAAAACTGAAATGAAGCACCAAAGCCTGTCTTTTTTGCACTGAACACTGGTTTTGAAGAATAATTCGCTAGTCACAGTTGCATTTGTTATGGTTTCTCCTGCATCAATTTCATTCATCAGATCAATCCAATTCATTCTTGTAGTTATTGGTATCACGAATAATATTTGTAAACTATCAAACATGTGTTAACTCTCAAACAGAACCGAGAAATGTCCAATCTTCTTCAGGTAACAACTTGACGTTCTAACTTCTGTATATTGAAAGAATGCTTACGCTACAGTGCTAGGAACGTTAATAGGGACCCAATGAATGTTGGATGGGGCGCAAAATTTGCACTCGGTGAGAGCAAAGTGGTTCGTATGAATTTGTTTTTGCTATGGGCTTTACGTCGCACCGACACAGGAAGGTCTTATGGCGACGATGGGATAGGAAAGGTCTAGGAGTTGGAAGGAAGCGGCCGTGGCCTTAATTAAGGTACAGCCCCAACATTTGCCTGATGTGAAAATGGGAACCCACGGAAAACCATTTTCAGGGCTGCCGATAGTGGGATTCGAACCTACTATCTCCCGGATGCAAGCTCACAGCCGCGCACTTCTACGCGCACGGCCAACTCGCCCGGTCGTATGAATTATCCCGCTCGTTATGGAATCTATAGATTTCCTAAATTATGGAGAACTTCTGTCGAGTACGTGCACACACATTACCCAGCATCTATCAGATATGATCCTCATCGTTCTATTTAGAAGACGTAAATATACTACATATCGTGAATTTAAAAATGTAATCGTGCACTGAGATTATTTCACATATCGCCTTAATTGATTTGTAACTGCGATTTTCTGTTCTGCATAAATAAAATAGACTCAGAGGGTACATAATAACTTACCTGTAATTTATAAATGAGTTCACCGCGATGATCTATAGCGGTGCCTCTCACCAGGTTTTCAATAACTGTATGCACTATCAGCTGACCTAATAACACCGGAAATAGTCGTTATTTAATAGACAGTAATATGTGACGATCTGAGTACTCATCACGGAGAGAAAACTGTCATCACCATTGACTGCACTTACGACTGAACTGAAATAAATTACGGATAAATCTTGAAATAGGTTTTGCATCAAACTATGACTAGTATACTTTGTCCCCAGTAAAAAGGTATGCTTTCTCATTCTCATCAAACGCTCTACAAGAAGTATACGGTGAAGGATATCTCAAAGGCACTCATTTACATGTACGACGGGTAAGCAAGGGCTCCCAAACATCATAGGTGCTGCAAGAAGAGACTTCAACATCCAAATAAATTCATGTCTTAATTCATATATGATGGTATTGTACATCCAATGTTAAGCTAGCATTAAGTCAGTATATCGCTCAATGTACACAAATAGTAGAATTAAGGTATTGAAATTTTATGTGAAGTTATTGGGACTGCATTTTAGTTATTATGCTACATTCTTTGTAACGGGATATTTTCAATGATATTATACAATTTGCAGTTATTATATTAGTCTACATTTCACGAAATATTTTTAGTTTAATTTTATATATTTTGTGTGAATTCCTAAGCCACTGATTGTAATTATTATTATGCTACATTACTGGTAAGTTATATTTACTTTTCACGTAATATTTTGTTTCTTGATTTCAAGGTTATTAGTCATCTTCTTTTTCTATCGTGTAACTACTTGTTTTTATATAACATAGTTTAGATCTTGTTATCATGCAATTCCTCTATTGTATTTATTGTTGTTAGGGAATATACGTCTCCATTTAGTTTCCTTGTTATGCTCCTGTGTGCAAACATGGCCTCCGGGACATTTCCCAATTGTAATGTGCTTTTCAAAAACAATAATAAGAATAATAACAATATAAAAGCACCAAACATTGAAAACATTGGAGGCCTTCATGATTCACTATATTAGTTGGACCATCCCTCGCTTCACTGCTCTCAAAATGGATCACTGAGTGGACGTTGTTTTATAACCCTAGGGGTTGATGTTATTAAAATTGTCTTGGTGCGAAGCTATCTCTTCCTTGCTCATGGTTGCTTTTCACCCCATGAAACACGTGCTATACTTAGTTATCCCTTGCATTTCCGTTCTTTCTTTCTTCTCCAACAATACACGTGAGAACTCTTAAGTTACCCCTTCCTCGGATTCCATGTAAAGCTATAGACTGGGCCAGCTAGGAAGACGTCTGGTCACGCATGAGCTCTTTGGACGATCCAGCGTAGCGCATCCCCTCCTAACAGAGCTCCTACTACAAGGACAGTTCAGTGCATAAGTATACACTCAGCTGACGGGCGCTACTTTGTAATTTCTCATTGTATAGTAACTGTGGTTAGTGCTGGTGTACGTTAGGCTATCTGTGACAGTACGGAAGGCGTTAAAAGTAGCCTGCATCGTAAGGAACTAAAGAGCCAGACTCGTGAAGCAATCTCGAACGTTATAGACTTTGTGGAAAGGGAGGCAGTGGAAGAAAAGTTCGTGATAAATTATAAGAAAATGCAGGAAAGAGTAGCAGCAGCTGTTGGAGTGTCAAAGTTCTGTGGCACGGATTAAGAGCGAAAAACGAAAAGCGATAGAATTAGGAAAACCTATGGATAGTCTGTTCGAAACACCAAACAAACAAAGAATGCGCACAAAGAATGTTACTGGACTGGACGACTTTGACGAAGGTGCCGTACGTCGTATTGTTAACAATTTTTATTTAGTTTATTTAGTTTTTTAATTTTTATTTAGTTTATTTAGTTTCAAAAATTCGTGCAGAGTTAGAGAAAGACTTAAAGTTCAAAGGATCCAATACTAGTGTCAAGTGAATACTTCGATCTTTATGATATCGTTGGAAATAAATTAACTCTAATAAGTGCATCCTAATGGAAGAACATGACATAAAATACAAAAGATTTGTTTATTTGAAATAATCCCAGTATCGGGCAGAGGTTATAGTGTACACGGATGAAACCTATATACATACTGTACGTCCCATGTTTCCAGCAAAGGTTGGTCTGATAATAAATATCCGGTATATCAGCGCCCATGTCAAAAGGAAAAAGACTTGTAGTTGTACATGCTGGCGGGGAAAAACGGGATTCATCGAGAACTGTCTGGTAATCTGGAAGTCTGACAGCAAGAGTGGTGACTACCACGATGACATGAATAGTGACAATTTTTTAAGTGGGTGAAAGATATGCTTATTTCTAATCTTCCACCTCGCAGTGTTCTCGTGATTGACAACGCGTCATATCACAACAAGGAAGTAGATCGTGCTCCTACCTCCAGTTCACGGAAAGTGACGATGATCTCCTGGCTAGTGAATAGGAACATTCCACACCATGAGGCGATGTAAAAACACGAACAAATTGCACAAGCCGGCACACAAAACCTACGTCCTAGATGAAATCATGGAACAGTACGGGCAACCGGTCCTTCGACTGCCCCCATATCACCCTGAATTAAGCAGTATTGAAATAATGTGGACAGAAGTGAAGAACTGGGTAACTTCTCACAACGTCACCTTCGCTACTGACGACGTAGAGAAATTCGCGTCAATATCCGCCGAAGACTGGAAGCCAAAATGTGAACGCACAAAGAAGGTGGAGAAAGATTTCATGAGGGATGAGGAACCTCTTGAAGACAATATAGAGTCCTTTGTGATCCAGCTGGGAGCCGACGACACATCAGCCGGTGAATATCACAGAAGTGATGACGGAGGACTCAGTGGAATTGAAGAGATGTAGAGGACATTTAAAACAAGTATGTGCTCATTTTGTGAATATGAATACAGTGCCATTATTTTATTATTTATTTTTATTTTCAAGTGTCATTTAAGTTATCTTTTTATACATACGTTCTTGCCTTTTACTCGGCATATGTAGACCCTTTACGGTGTTCCTTTTTATGAACTATATTTTGTTTCTGTACCTGAGAACCATTATCTATACATATAAAATAACTTGTCCTGACTGATTCATCATCGCCGAGCCAAAACTACTGGACATAAAGTAATGAAATTTTGAGGATATATTCGTATTAAGATGTAGGTGCTCGCTAAGAGAGGATTTTTGGATATGCCGTTGCTAAGGGGGTGAAAAGGGGGGTGAAATTTAAAAATGAGTGTATCTATATCTAAAAATTTTTAAAGTTTACAGATGTAAAAATTGGTATTTTGAATCTTCTTTAAAAATAAGGAAACACGTAATTTTTATTTTCAGAAAATCCCAATAGGAGGGGTGAAAAAGGGTGAAAATGGGGGAAATGGGTTGAATGCCTTTAATCAGGATACCGGTACTTATATCTCAGAAACTAAAGATATTACAGACCTGAAAATTGGTACTTTTGATCTCTTTTAAAAATAAAGAAACACGTATTTTTGTTTCTGGAAAATCCAATTAATGGGAGGGGGAAAAGGGAGTGAATTTTTAAAATGAGTGAATCTATATCTCCAAACTTTTAAAGTTTGCAGATGTAAAAATTGGTATTTAGAGTCTTCATTAAAAATAAAGAAACACGTATTTTTTGTTTTCGGAAAATCGCAATAGGAGGAGTGAAAAGGGGTGAAAAGGGGGTTGAATGCCTTTAATGAGGCTACTTATATCTCAGAAACTGAAGATATTACAGACCTGAAAATTGGTGTTTGGGATCTCCTTTTAAAATAAAGAAACACATTTTTTTTTGTTTCTGGAAACCCAATTAAGGGGGAGTGAAAAGCGGGTAATATTTTAAAATGAGTGTATCTATATCTCAAAACCTTTAAAGGTTATAGATGTAAAAATTGGTATTTAGAATCTCCTTTAAAAATAAAGAAACACGGATAATTTGTTTTTGGAAAATCCTAATAGGAAGGGTGGAAAAGGTTGAAAAAGGGGTCGAATGCATTTCATGAGTCTCCTTATATTTCAGAACCTGAAGATATTACAGACCTGAAAATTGGTGTTTGGGATCTCCTTTAAAAATAAAGAAACACGTATTTTTTTGTGGAGAATCCAAATATTGGGGGGCTGAAAAGGGGGTGAATTTTTTAAAATGAGTGTGTCTACATCTTAAAACTTTAAAATTTACAGATGTAAAAATTGGTAGTTTTTTGTTTCCTGTGAATCCTAATAGGAGGGGTGTAAAAGGGTGAAAAATGGGTTGAATGCCTTTAATGAGGATATATATATCTCAGAAACGAAAGATATTACAGAACTGAAAATGTGTATATGGGATCTCCTTTAAAAATAAAGAAACATGTATTTTTTAGTTTTTGGAAAATCCAATTAATGGCGGTTAAACAGGAGTGACAAATACGGGTGAATTTTTTTAAAGACTGTATCTACAGAATATCTTGGAAACGTAAAATGTTACAGACATAAAAAGTGAGTATTTAAAATCTCCTGTAAATGTAAAGAAACATAGGTGATTTGTTTTTGGAAACTCCACTTAAGGGGAACTCAAAAGGGGTGAAATTTTAAAATGAGAATTTTTACAGTATATCTAAAAAAAACTCAACATGTTACAGAAGTGAAAAATGGTATTCTTTATCTCTATTAAACACAAATAAACGTGTATTTTTAGTTTTCGGAAATACCACTTGGGTGGGGGGGGGGGGGTAAAAGTGACTGAAAATGGTGTTGAATTCTTTTAATTAGGCTACTGATATCTCAAAAATGAAGATGTTACAGACATGAAATTTGATATTTGCAATCTGCTTTAAAATTAAAGAAACACGTATTCTCGGAAAATCCAATGAAGGGGGAGGGGGGTGAAGGAATTGAAAAATTAATTGGCTTAATTTTATGAGAATACATACATCTAATAAAAACTAAAGATGTTACTAACATGAAAATTCGTTTTTGGATCTCCTTTAAAAACAAAGAAAAACGCGTTTTGGTGGGGAAACCATCTTTGAGGGCGGGAGTGTAAAGGAACTGAATTCCTTTCATGAGGACACATAAATCAAAAACTGAAGAAGTTAGAGTTGTGATAATTGGTATTTAGAAGATCCTTTACTATTAAAGAAACAAGTATGTTTTGCGGGAAAATTCACTTAGTGGGGGGGGGGGAGTATTGTGAAATGAAGTGAAAAATAAATTTTTTTTTTTTTTTTTTGCTAGGGGCTTTACGTCGCACCGACACAGATAGGTCTTATGGCGACGATCGGATAGGAAAGGCCTAGGAGTTGGAAGGAAGCGGCCGTGGCCTTAATTAAGGTACAGCCCCAGCATTTGCCTGGTGTGAAAATGGGAAACCACGGAAAACCATTTTCAGGGCTGCCGATAGTGGGATTCGAACCTACTATCTCCCGGATGCAAGCTCACAGCCGCGCGCCTCTACGCGCACGGCCAACTCGCCCGGTAAATAAATTATTTATATGGGGATACTTATGTCTCAAAACTGAAGGTAATAGACGTGAACATTGGTGTTTGGAATCTCCCTTAAACATAAAGAAACAAGCATTCTCTTATTTTTTTTGGGGGGGGGGTGGCTGTAATTAAACTTAACGGCGGTGGGGTGTAGAAGGAGGTGAGACCAATTGCTTTTACTGTTATTAATGTACTTATAAGGATCCTCCGTTGCTCAGGCGGCCTCTCACAGCTGGGTTCCGTGGTTCAAATCCCGGTCACTCCATGTGACATTCCTGCTGGACAAAACGGAGGCGGGACAAGTTTTTCTCCGGATACTCCGGTTTTCCCTGTCATCAGCCATTCCAGCAACACATAATAGTAATAATAATAATAATAATAATAATAATAATAATAATAATAATAATAATAATAATAATAATAATAATAATAATAATAATAATATTCCGGACCGTCATAAATGTGCGGACCGCGCTGGAAACGGCTCCTGGACGGGTAATGATTAAGAATGCAGTCCGGCCGCGGGTTCAGTGCCGCCAAGGCACCCAATATGACACCACGCCGGATCTCCTGAAGGATTTTATCCATATTAAAAGTGATTATAGGAAAAGATGGCAAAGATTTACGGACCCAACTGACCGGGAGGAATACTTGAGCCTAGCCCGGGAAGTACGAAATCGATTGCTGGAAAGGAAGATTGAAAAATGGGAGGAAACGTGCCGTAAAATAATAGAAAACCAGTCAGATCGGGAATTTTGGTGGATTCTCGCAGAAAACGAGTCAGTTCTCGAATTTCGGCGGATTATATATCTAAAACAATAAGCATTCAATTATAAATTTCAGTATAATACCGTAGCGAAGCACGGGTATCTTGCTACTATCGTTATATATGTCATATCGTTAAGTTACATTTCTTATTTTACAAGAGAGCAACAATATCTTGGCATTAAGGACCTAGGGACAAACGATCATATAGTCTAACCCTGATTTCTCGCCTTATAGCACAAGTTATTATTATTATTATTATTATTATTATTATTATTATTATTATTATTATTATTATTATTATTATTATTATTATTATTATTATTATTTCGTTTCACCCTCTTTGGGGTACGTTGAATCAATCCTTTCTCTGCGTGTTGTTCTTTTCTTAGTGCCCAGTATTTCTCCATTCTTTCTGACCTTCGTTTCCTCCTGTCTTCCGAGATAACAGATTTGGCTTTTAATGTAGATTTTTCTTGGAACCTTATATTATATTTTCTTCTTAGTTATTACTTTAGCTGTTCGACCATATAGTGAATTTTTAATTCTACCAGGTCTTTTTCAGTTTCTTTAAAACAGTTCGGTTTTGTTTTGCTGTTACGGAAGAAGTCAAAGATTTGTTCGGGTAATCTATTAGAGTTCATTCTGAGGAGAAGATGACCGTAAAAAAATATCCTCCTTTTTCGTATAGTATCTGAGAGTTTTTCAATTTTCTTGTAGTGTGCTTCATTCTTGATGTATATTGTCTAATTCTTCTTAATATTATTGTTATTATTAATATATTATTATTATTATTATTATTATTGACTTATTTCGCAGGATGTGGCTCAGGTTACGAAGCCTTCTATTATAGCAAACCATATTCTACACTGTGCATCTACATCGTCGTAAAGTTAATTTTACGTTAAATTATAATTTAAAATAATGACTACGCAAATTGATACACGAAAACGGTTTTGACAGCTACTATAATAAGATGTTAAATTATGTTCTAGCTCCTTAAATCTACCATGTGTAACACTGAAAATAAATTCATTTTGGCTAGGTATGTCTGTAATTTACAGCTGGAAGAGGATTCCACTAACTAAAATTCTGCGTAGTGTCACATGACTGTCTGTTATAACAAATATTTCGGGTCAACTGCACGTCGCCACAACACTGAGCGAGAAGGGGAAGTCAGCTTCTCGCTCCCACGGCTCTACTTTCTCACTCGCACACTTCTCCTCATCGGCTGTCTTCCTAGCTGGCCCGATCTATATAGTTTCCGTGGCTGATTATCAAAAAGACTAACAGCTAAGCAATATTACAAATAAGTAGTATTGAAATTCCTACTGCAATCTTAAGACACCAATGTGCTGTGTAGTCCCTATTCTAGTAACTTTTTGTCGTTCTAAGGAGTAGCTCAACGGTAAAAGTGTAGCACTGACACACTCCTACAGTATAATGTCTTTGACGTTAATTTTCCTTTACGCATCAGCATAGCAAAGTTAACACAACGAAACATGTTCTTTTTTTTTGCTAGGGGCTTTACGTCGTACCGACACAGATAGGTCTTATGGCGATGATGGGATAGGAAAGGCCTAGGAGTTGGAAGGAAGCGGCCGTGGCCTGAATTAAGGTACAGCCCCAGCATTTGCCTGGTGTGAAAATGGGAAACCACGGAAAACCATCTTCAGGGCTGCCGATAGTGGGATTCGAACCTACTATCTCCCGGATGCAAGCTCACAGCCGCGCGCCTCTACGCGCACGGCCAACTCGCCCGGTGAAACATGTTCTGATGGACTGCATATCTATATACGACTTGGAGGCGTGATCAGTCTTAAGGAAAACTAGATTGTGAAACTAATAGTTTTCTTGTGGTACTCTCTTTCCAGGGAATTGCTTGTTGTAGACATGTTGTTGTAGTTGTTTCTGTTGTTGTTGTTGTTGTTGTTGTTGGGTATTTACCTATGTTTCTAACTTTACTCTATTATCACCTGTAATGTTAAGCTAGTAGTAAGCTCAACTTATAGTACTGTAAGCTGTAGTGTTAAGCACAGGAGATATATAAGTTGTGTATGAAATTTTATACGATGATGATGGGTGTAATATTTCCTCTCTAGGGATTTGCTTATTGTAATTTTGTTTTTTTGTTGTTGCTTTTAACATTAATTTATTATCATTGTAATGTTAGGCTCGTAGTAAGCTCAACCTATAGTATTGTAACACGTTGTATTAAGTACTGGAAATACTTAAGCTGTGTGTGAATGTGTGTATGATGATGCTGCATTTAGAATGTTAAACTAGTAGTATTTCTTGTAATATTGTTTATTCCGTGGAATTACTTGTTGTACACCAGTTGTTGTTGTTGGGTAGTTATGTTTTAGGTTTACGTTATTATCACTTATAATATTACGCTAGTAGTAAGCTCAACCTATACTATTGTAAGCCGTAGTGTTAAGTACTAGAAATACTTATGTTGTGTGTGAATTTGTATTGATGAAGCTGGATTTATAAAGTTAAACTAGTAGTATTACCGGGCGAGTTGGCCGTGCGGTTAGGAGCGCGCAGCTGTGAGCTCGCATCCAGGAGATAGTGGGTTCGAACAGCACTCTCGGCAGCCCTGAAGATGGTTTCCGTGGTTTCCCATTTTCACACCAGGCAAATGCTGGGGCTGTACCTTAATTAAGGCCACGTCCGCTTCCTTCCCATTCCTAGGCCTTTCCTCTCCCATCGTCGCCATAAGACCTATCTGTGTCGGTGGGACGTAAAACAAATAGCAAAAAACTAGTAGTATTTTTCTAAAATTTTATTTCCATGGAATTGCATGTTTTACTCTTGTTGTTGTTGTTGTTATATTTGTTGTTGTTGTTGGATAATTTTTTTAAACCTTACTTTAGGATAACTTGTATTGTTAAGCTAGTAGTAAGCTCAACCTTTAGTATTGTAAGCCATAGTGTTAAGTACTGGAAATAATTAAGTTGTATACGAAATTGTATATGATGATGCTGGACTTAGAATGTTAAAATAGTAGTATTTCTTGTAATATTTTTTCATGGAATTGCATTTTGTACTCATGTTGTTGTAGTTGTTGGGTAGTTATGTTTTAAACTTTACTTTATTATCGCTTGTGTTATTAATCTACTAGTAAGTTCAACCTATAGTATTGTAAGCCGTAGTGTTAAGCACTGGAAATACTTAAGTTGTGTGTGAACTTTATATGATGAAGCTGAATTTAGAAAGTTAAACTAGTAGTATTTCTTCCAATATTTTATTTCCATGGAGTTGCTTCTTGTAATCTTGATGTTTGTTTGTTGTCGTTGGGTAATTACGTTAACTTTATTTTTACACTACTGTCAGTGAGAATTGCCACCGGGATATTTCCCATTTGCGATGTATTTGTTAATAATAATAATAATAATAATAATAATAATAATAATAAACAAAAGAATATTGGACAGGAAGAATATCGTCAGATACGGGTTATTGCTGGCGCAGCGATGATATGTTGACTATTTAGGTATCGACAAATTTAACCATAATGCACCCATGTAAAATGGCATACAGAAATGTGGGCGTTGAGGGTTGTCCTGAGACTGAACGATGTTGGCCAATGTTGCAGAAATAGTAACATAATCGTCAAAACCCTGTAATGATCCAATTCCAATTTTCAGTAGAGCATCACTGCTTTTTCTCCCTGCTCACCAAAATGCACATGCATGTTGGTTAAGAAGAAAAAGCCTCTTAATAGCTGGCCATAAGTAAGATTTCTACAGTGAGGCTTCCCCTTCGTTCGCCCACACGCCACCTTTTTCAACTGGTAGTGACAGTATCTGACGGAAGTCTCCGCGTCCCTAGCTCCCCTAGCCAGACGTACGTTATTCTATTTGGTGCGCCATGTACACGCCCGCCCACGGCCCACTTTTAAACTGACAACGCATTTACATATCGGAACCGATTTAAAACTTTTTACGACATTAAAATGATATGAAGCATGGAAGAGAAAAATGTAATATTTTTCCTCTCTTTGTCACAAAAATTTCTTTGGTAGGATTGACATCGACAACGTAGAAGGAAAATTGAACAATGTAAGTATTTTCGTTATTGTTCATCGTAAATTCAATCTGTGTAGCACATACGGTCTGAAGTTTTATTTACTCAAACGTTTATTACGGAATAATTATCGGTATAACCAGCGTCAATTAAGATATTTGAAATAATATTTTCAACCCTCTCCTAAACTACAGTTTCTCTGAGCGTGAATAAATTTATTTATATCGTAGGTTATAGTGCCTTCAATATTTATTTTCATTAAATGCGCGTATACTGGCGTTCATTAATAAGTAGTTGCTAGAAATATTATTTTCAGGCAAGGACACTTGTGCAGCCATAAGAAACCGCACAGTACCGGCTTATACTCGTTCTCATTGAGCAGAACAAAGCCATGAAGCATCCTCAAAGATGAACACTACTGAAAAGCGACGGGGAGACAGAGTGTGCGAAGACAAACCTGTCAACTCATTGGGGGTAACAATTTCTTTTAAATCCTTGTGTGATGAAATGTTAGTGATATCGACCATGAATTTATTATCAGTTGGCATCGAGCTCATCCACTGTAAGAAATAGTAACCCTTATTTTCATCTATATAGTACCTAATAAATTAAACTACTTTAATATTCGCGAGCACTGTCAAAAGAATAATTACTCTATTTTGCAATAAACATATGCACGGATATCAAATTTTAACGCGATAAAGTAAAACGAGACAAGGTAACCTTCACTAAAACGCTTAGGAAAGCGGTTTGTGTTTCATTTAAAGACATATGCCCTTACTGAAATTTCATCATCATCATCATCATCATCATCATCATCATCATGTTTACCCTCCAGGTTCGGCTTTTCCCTCGGACTCAGCGAAGGATCCCACCTCTACCGCCTCAAGGGCAGTGTCCTGGAGCTTCAGACTCTTGGTCGGGGGATACAACTGGGGAGTATGACCAGTACCTCGCCCAGGCGGCCTCACCTGCTATGATGAACAGGGGCCTTGTAGGGGGATGGGAAGATTGGATGGGACAGGCAAGGAAGAGGGAAGGAAGCGGCCGTGGCCTTAAGTTAGGTACCATCCCGGCATTGGCCTGGAGGAGAAGTGGGAAACCACGGAAAACCACTTCCAGGATGGCTGAGGTGGGAATCGAACCCACCTCTACTCAGTTGACCTCCCGAGGCTGAGTGGACCCCGTTCCAGCCCTCGTACCACTTTTCAAATTTCGTGGCAGAGCCGGGAATCGAACCCGGACCTCCGGGGGTGGCAGCTAATCACGCTAACCACTACACCACAGAGGCGGACACTGAAATTTCATACCGTGCTTTTTCTTATGATAATTATGGGAAATGAGAGAGAAATTAAATGGCATAAAATGACGTGCAGAAGTAAAAGACGGGAACAATGCTTGGATTTACAAAGAATTGTAATTGGAGAATATTCTTCAGAATTTAAGAAAATAAGGAATAATGATAGGTGAGTTATAATAAAGGAAAATAAGATATGCTCGTGATGTCATAATGGACTTTCTTAAAGAAACAAAGAAACGAACAATTCAGAGCATTCTCTATTAATAAATAAATAAAATGAAGGCTTCCTTCGCACGAAAGTATAAATGGCCTCTTCAATGAAATAATAGAAATGAAACCACACTTCTTATGTATTTCTGTTGTACATATTTTATTCTTTGAAATGACCAATCATTCTAGGATTATTCTTTGACTGACTGTAATGATGGATATTATAAATAAATGAATGATTTTAAATGTAAGCTCTTTAATTGAATCCAGACGAAACATAATATATTACATCGTGCACATTTCTTCACAATGAACTTAATTAACTAGGCCTAATTTTTGTCATTGATAATGAAAATCTAGTATGGCCAGAATGTTTAATCAGAGATATCTTACTCATTTCCCCAAAAAATACCAATCAAACAAGAGTGATTTTTGACTGCGTGGCTCCACAAGCCACACCTCCTGGAAGACGAGCATATGTTACTTTGTCCCGCTTGTCTCTTCTCCATCATCAGGGCTGGCCCCACGATCTACGCCCACACGTTACCCATCTCCCTTCCCACCCAGATATTTTCTGATCGTGAGTGTACATACATACATACATACATACATACATACATACATAACTCACGTATAGAAGGACACACATGATAGGAATTTAAAATAGCATTTTGTTTTTATCCCGGACATCAATGACACATTATTACCTATTTCTAAAAATTCTAATGAAAGTGCAGACTAATCTGGACATGGTCAGCAACAAAATATTTAACAACTTTTAAATGATGCAGAAGATCTTACCATACTTTGTAGAGCATTTCCTTCTTATTATGAATATGAATAAAAATTTGCTCAACAGTCCAGTATCACCTTGACCTGCCACGATGGTTGCTGTCCAACAAAATTGCCTGCTGTGCCAAGTTGTCAACTTGATAACAAATAACCGTATTGCTTGGCTTCCTTGGCCGGGTCAGCTGCGTCCCACATCACACATCTCCTCAGTAGGTCTCAAGAAGTGGACCCGGGAATAGAACGTTGGTGTCTGCATAGGAGGCATGCAGGCTACCCCTATATCGTCCAACTGACACCTTTTTATTTTACCATTCCGTAATAAGGAGAGTTGTAGCTATGTACAGATATTGAAGACGCTCATAAGTTCTTCACGTAATACGAATATAATATGATGAAAAGAAGGAGGAGAAGAAGAAGAATGTTACTTATGTAACGTCCCTTCAATTACCACGAATTTTATGAGACACCTACGGCTGATAATCACTCTGTTCCTACATTCAAAATGGCAATCACCACCACCACTGAGCCACAGACGTATTACAAATAAAGGGAAACATACATGTAATTTCACATGACTCTTGATTTCGTCATCATATCCATGGGACTTCCTGTTTTATGTGTAATCCTAACCACAAGGACGTGGCATTTTATTTTTAAAATCCCGGGTACTTTGCCAGGATTCTAATCGTGACTGCATTGATGAGAAACTCGTGGCGGTGCCACTCGGCTGTTACGGCCTTTATTAGAAATAATTTAATTCGTTGAGTATTTAGTGCAGGCCGATGGCTACATATTTAATGGAGATGATAACACCATTTTTTTTGCTAGGGGCTTTACGTCGCACCGACACAGATAGGTCTTATGGCGACGATATAATACCATTTGATGAACGGTGGAAGGTGGGAAGTTTATCATGACAATGAGTTATTTTACGTGGCAATTAATCTACTAACACAATCTACCAACACAATATCCTCTACAATAAAGTATAATAAGTATCACCTCTTTTCCGACGACCTCCAAATTTACTGCCTCGTAATATAAATGATATATCGAATGCAATAAGAGATATTAACTCCGACCTTCAACAACTCAGTGTGTACGCCAGTGAAAACCTCTCTCCTCCTCAACCCCCACAAAACTCAAACAATCATTATCGGTTGTTAGAAATTATTAAACATCATGTATAAAAATTATGATATTCCTCCGGTAACATTAAATGCCACCGTAATCCCGTTCAGTAAAGAAGTAAGGAACCTAGGTATGACCCTGACTGAAACTCTTGATTGGTCTGCACGCGTAAGAAATACATGTAGAAAGATGTACGTGACGCTACACTCTCTGAAACGACATAAGGAAATTTTGCCACAAGACGTAAAGATAATACTACTCCAAACTTTGATACTACCAATGCTTGACTACTGCGACATTGTCCTCTTTGATGCGACCCGTGAACAAACTATAAAACTTCAACGAGCATTGAACTCTGGTCTTCAATTTGTTTCAAACTTGAGTTACGATGCTCACATAACCCCTACCTACACATTAATTCCTGGATGAAACCCGAGAGGCGACGGAAATTACACGTACTTACGTTGATATATCGAACTCAGAAGGAAAATCTACCCAAATACATCTCTTCGAAATTCCATTTATTATCCTCATTCCATAATTGTAACACTAGATCTGGCACTTCCCTCGCTATTCCCGTCAACCACTCTACGATATATAACAGATCCTTCGTTGTGGCTGGGTCACGACTTTGGAATTCACTCCCAGCTGCTGTCAGGAACTCAAACTCAATATCGAAATTTAAGACTGCATTAGAGATTATCTGTTGAATACCGCTGATTGTCTCGTGTGATTGTTTCGTATGTATGATGACGCATAATAAGTTGTGTGATTGTCGTTATTATTATTATTATTATTATTATTATTATTATTATTATTATTATTATTGTTATTATTATTATAGTGTAATGTACATAATATTTAGCTTCCTACTCATGTACATAGATCACATTTATGGCCATACTTATATTTCCATTTTCTTTATTACTTATTGTGTTCTCTTTATGCACTGCTTATCTTTCTTTTCATTATGACTTTGTCTCTTTCTTATTATCCTTACGCTCCGAATTGTATTATATTTTATTTGTTGAACTCTGCTTTCTTTCTTCATTACATGTTGTTCAAATATCTAATTTTTAGCTTATCTTTGATTTTATAATAGAAAAGTACATTTCTTTTATGTATTTAGTATCTGTAAATTAATTATATGGTTAAGTGTAAGAGAGGGCCACGAGCCCTAACTTCGCCCCTGCTAAAGTCAATAAATAAATAAATAAATAAATAAATAAATAAATAAATATGGAAGAAGTAATGGAAAGAGAACTCATGCTACAAACATAGTGAGGTTGAAGTTTCACATTGTATAATGAACTATAGAACAACGAGAAATACAATTACCTGCTATTCCAAACAAGATAATTGTCCCTCACACAAGTACAGTTTTAGACAATATCTAATAAGTTTAGCGGCACAAACAATACATGCACTCTCTAGCTACGCCTTAACTGACGGTGAGTTGTTTTAAATTTGGCTCTCTGTTTAATTTGAGAGCTTAATTAAATAAGGCCCTACCTTAATGTTGTGTGCTGCACATACGTACCTGGAGTAGTCATCTCTCGGAACGTGCTCCCTACGGGCACAGCAATATTTGTTGGTGGGAGTCCCACAGCAGTACAACGCCTGCGACAACTCGCTACTTGGGCAATAGAAGCCTGTGTTCCATTTACCCAGTCCATCCGTGTAACCTGAACAGAACTCGCTGCCCAGTACTGTAAAGAAGATACATTATTATCAGTTTTGTGCAATGCAAGTACTATTCAAGTGGATATTCCTCTTTAAATACCAAATGGTGACAAGCAAGGTAACGTCCCAAAGTATTTTTACGATTGAAACACTGGCTACTTTGACGAACAAGCAAATGAACCACTGGCTATTTTGTTGAACTAATTTAATCTAGGACGACCCAATCAGTACATCTGACAATGAACAACAACACTTCACTAATTACAGGATATATACGAAAGCAGTTTGTTATCACAGCGCGTCGTTGGATGACTATCTTTACCTGAAATAGGCTATCCTTCGTAACCAGGTCACAACTTTCAGTTCGCTGCAGCCCTTACACAACAGTCCCACGTATTCAGGTTCGAGTGCAGGAACGTTGCCACTCGGCTCGAATCCAGACAAGACCGATAACTCGCACTCTCAACTCACGTAACAGCTCCACACACTACTCGACTCGTAACTGACTACTAAACACTTACCACTACTAGTAAGACAACACAACACTCCGTACGAGCCTGCTCTTTTATACCTGGTGATGAATTCTATCATCTCTGGGATGCGGCCGCAACACCAGTGTTTCAGTTTCGCTTTCCAGAAAACGCACAGGAGCACCAGACGAAATGGTCAATAAAAGCATTTACCATCAGGTGTCCTCAGACCAGCCGGTAGCTACCCAGCCTGAACCGCTCATTTTCCTAAGCACTACAGTACGGAATTTCTAGATACCTGTCAGTCACATTGCCACATAATTTTGCATCCGTCTCCCTCCACCCCCGACGAGAACTGACCGTCTCTATCTGTTACCTTCTTCAGCTGTTACTCAGCAGCGAGGTTATCGGTGCAAGTGCACCATCTTCATCTTGCATTTTGGGCCCCGCTCACCGCGGTAGATGACGTCATTTATTCCCATCAGTATGTAGTAAGGACCTTCCCACGACTTCGGGAGCTTGGAAGTCAAGCATATCTTCCTTCTATGCACCACTGATTGATCGCGGTAGGATGGTACTCAGGTCTTCCAGCCACTAAATACATTGGGTGGCGCGGTTCTGTGATCACAGAAAATCCCATTGTCAGTAGTACGACTTAGTCTTGGAATTAATGTTACTGACGTGTGTCAATCAAGGTCTTGGAGCATGGGCATTCTTCCCCTCAGCCAGAGTACTTGTTGATGTGCATCCCGTGGACTCAAGCACTGCAGACGAGTATATCAAAAGAAATAGCGGAGCATGACGATCCTAGTCCCTCTGATGTACTCTGACGGCTGTTGTCAGATTGTTATGCGGAATATTTCCACCATTTGGTTGATGTATCCACAAAGCCACACAAAAAATCCTGTCGGTACAATTATTTATTTCACTTTAACTTCACATAAACATACACATAACCTAATCAACTGTTGTCATAAACAAAATACTGTACACACATTAACAAACCGCCATCTTTAACAAATGCCTACCACTAAGCACTTGCCACATGGAGATTGCAACCTTAAACTACAGTTGAAACAGTTGACTGCTGACAGCGTGTCAGTTCAACACAACAGGAGGTCACTAATATACTCCTGTCAAACCATACTCTTACTAAACAATAACTCTTCTCTACCATCAAAACCACCTCCTTATATACGTGCCTAACTAGGCTTCCACTAAGATACATTTCTCGTAAATTCTAGAGTGCCTAAGGCCCAGATATAATGTACAGAATATTCTACAGAGTTCTCGTCACCGAGTGCCATTCTGGATGTTACAGTGTGTTTCACAATTCTGTAGTGGATTACAAATCATATATACAGGTAATCAAAAATTATATACAGGTTCTTACATTAACTAAACTCATATAAATATCTATATACAACAAATGCTTCATGACATAACCTCACAAATAATGCGATCGTAATCTAATAATGATACTAATAAGTGGATGTACATCACAAGTCCTAATAATAATAATAATAATAATAATAATAATAATAATAATAATAATAATAATAATAATAATAATTGTACCGGGTGGTACACCTCTACGCCGCACATTTAAATCATGCGCCAATTAGAACTCCTCTGCCGGGCTGAGTGGCTCGGACGGTTATGGCGCTGGCCTTCTGACCCCAACATGGCAGGTTCGATCCTGGCTCAGTCCGGTGATATTTGAAGGTGCTCAAATACGTCAGCCTCGTGTCGGTAGATTTACTGGCAACTAAAGGAACTCCTGCGGGACTAAATTCTGGCACCTCGGCGTCTCCGAAGACCGTAAAAGAGTAGTTAGTGGGACGTAAAAAAATAACATTATTATTAGAACTCCTCTACAGGAGAAACACAGAGCTAGGGACTAAATCTACTTAAACTTTTCCTCAGAAGATGTTACCTCCTTAATGTTGTGATTGTGAAGTTTCCAGTACTGTATAAAATTCTACGCGTTTTGTTTACCATTTATCAGGAAGTTTGGCCTTTCTGTAACAGATGTCACTACAAAAACTATGATCATGCACCCTGATGCGAAGTGGAGGAACTTTATTTGAAGAAATTTTGTATTCATAAGTTTGTTCTTCACTAAATTATGTTCATTCATTTTTGGGTTGGGAATATTGATCTGTTCTTTCCGCCAGTTTTGAATTCAGCCAATCCCTAATTTGTAATTAATTTTCGGCCTATCACAGGCTTCTTTTTCGATTTGATATGTAACTTTAAGCTAGCCAATAAAAGTGAGAGGGCGTGGTTGATTATTCATGAAAGGTCTCGAACTTTCCCCGAAGGTTTATAAACTGTGGATTTTCACGTCTCCTGGCCACTTGATCAACATCTAACTAAGTGTGTGTGTGTGTGTGTGTGTGTGTGTGTGTGTGTGTGTGTGTGTGTGAAGCAGGGGACGGGTGGTGCCTCTTTCATCAGGCAGCAGTTCTTCAGCAAGGTAATGGCCATTTAACATCTTTATGTCTTGCTAGCTCAGCAGTTTAACCAGCGGGAAAGGTCCGAAATTTTTACCATGTTACCTACCTTTCTAAAAATGTAATTTTCTGCCTGCTTATGTAAAAACTTCATAAAATCTGTAACCGTAATTCGTGGATAGAGAGCGATGCACCCTCCCGAGCTCCCCTTCATATTGGTTTGAGGTGACTACGTTTTGTAACTGGTTTTCTTCCTTTCTGTAATGTCTTAAATTATTCTCATACCTCCATAGTTTGGGAATAGCCCCTGTTTCATCGGCCTAGTGCATTTTAGGTTTTAAGAATGCATGTTTAGGAGTGCAAGTACACGCCTCCATTCAAGTTGGTGTTTCGGGCCATTTACTTAACCTGTTTCTTTTCTGCTAAGGCCCAGTATGTTGGGTACGAGATACCCCCGTTTCATATGTGTAAGTTGTGCCTTGATGGCAAGTAATTGTAAAGTCTGATATTGCCTTCAATAGGCTTGAAGAAGCGTGTCAGCTCTTTTCAAGTGTTGTAAAGGTGCCTCTGGGAGGCCTGATATTGTAATTGCTGGAACAAGGGCTCCATGTATTAGGAGATTTATGCTCTTAAGTAAAGTTATGATCTTTGTAAATTTGAGCGTGTAGCTCAGGAAATGTAAGCGAGGGGCTTGAAGCCCAGGACATGTAGAATTCACTATCATGTATTTTACTTGACCCATTTCTAACCTGCCTATGGGACCTGTTATATTGTTATTCGTTGATTTTTTTTGAAATTCTAAAATAGAAGAGAACCTTTGTTAAAATTAAATATTCCGTTCTTGACTTTGTAGTAAGACCCGTTTGCCCCGGCATCTTCTTTCACCTCTGCGTTCCACGGGTAACCCCGTAATAATAATAATAATAATAATAATAATAATAATAATAATAATAATAATAATAATAATAATAATAATAATAATAATAGTAATAATAATAATAATAATAATAATAATAGTAATAATAATAATAATTCGAGCTCGATACTTGCAAACTTCACCGTTTCAGAACCCTAACGCTAGGCCTAGAGCGTCTTCTTGTGTCTTGTGGTGGGCGAGGTGAAGGGCCTATTGTGTATCTGGGTCCCGTAGTTCATCTCTTAAAGTCTGCCTACCCAGCTGTATGTGGAACGCTTCTGGTGCAGACGGGTATTGCCGAGAGAATGAGACGTACGACATCTGTCTCGAACTCTTGGAGCATCTCCGCATTCCTCTGAACCCTGGTCAGAAGCTCTGTATGGCAGACATGTCGTAGGTTAGCAGAGCAGGGCATGTCGAACTGTCGTAGATACATGCTGAGTAGTGCCTTCCCCTCTAACCTTGGTGGCTTCATCTTGCTCGAACAAGGTACTACAGGTGATGGCCTATCAGCACAGGTCGCGTCTTGTACGCAATCGCATAGTTGGGTGACTTTTTTCTGCGGGTCCTGACAAACACCTTTATAGTTTTTTGTCAACTGCGGCTAATTTATCATCACTTGTGTCCATTTTTGCTTAAAGTTAGTCTTTCACTTTCACTATTTCTGGCTGAACAATATGCTTTATCACAAGGTGATATTCCTCGATATTTCACTGGCTATTCCTGGCTTTTTTCGCCTTATCCTCCATCATCTTCTGGCCTTCGTCCATCCCCTCTTCCATCACCTTGTAACCTCCTCACCTTTCACTCTGGCGTTCTTCATTGACTTCCTCCATTATTCCACTTTATGATCATCTCAAAGAGTGCAGTTAACCGACCCTCCATTTGCGTATGGCTTCTGGTCTCAATTTTCATGGAGTAAATTATCAGAAAAGCAAAATTAACGATTAATTTTCGTATATGGACTAACTCTACACAGATGTTCCGGAAAGCTCCCGTTGGCGCTCTGACACCACTCTTGTTAAGAATTACAAAATGACGATTTCATCTGGGATGATCAAATCAGTAAACCCACACAATTACACCCGACAATTAGCTAACAACTTCACGAATTACTGGCAGCTTATGAAAGTCTCTTGTCTCCAAAGCTGATATTTGGCTAAGAGTCTTTAGCTGGAACGGGTTATCCTAACTAAATTTGACCGACGTGTCTCACCTTTCACTTCACTGCAGACGAACCACAGTCGCCTCACACAGTAGTAGCTACGTACTGTACTAGGAACGCGCTGTACATGCTGTAATTTTTAGATGAATATTATTTAATTGTCATACGCACCATTTACTGCAAGCTTGGTGTATCTAAGTTTAGCAGAGCGAGTCAGCATGAAGCGCAAACTGCTGCGAGTGACGTAGGTGCAGGAGTAAGATAGGCTACTCACCCGCTCAGACACTTGTCACACGACACGGACTAGCGTTCCAGAACAAACGTCACGCCTTCCAGAAACTTCGGTTCGGAAATTTTCTAAAACTTCTGTGATAATGGTCGTATCAAATCTAGAAATACGTCATATTGTAGGGAATTATGTGAACGTCTGCCATAGCAAGTTTCAAGCAAATTCACCGAGGGATTATCGCGTTATTCCACTTCTTAAGAATCACGATATCTGATGACGTATTAGCTCCAACAGTATATAAGACGAGCCAGCTAAGCAGTAGACAGCAGTCAATGCTGGGAGTTCTTATGTGTCAGACTCACCACGCTACGTCGTAATTCTGTTCGTCGGAACATAGTACTGTTCAAAATCTATCTCAAATTCCGCGAGTGAAATGAACATAGGTTCTACAAGTAAATCGGACATAGAATTTGTGTGCAAATAGGGACATTGATATTTGTCAAGACTTTGAAGGATTTCAACTGATTGTCGAACTTTGATTTCTCACCATCCTGTGTTATAAATGTGCTAATTATTTGAAAGTGACGTACTGCAACATTATGTCATTAACTGTGGTGTTTTCCTTAGAATGTCTCTAGTTTGAAACTCAGTCCAATTTCTTTCACTTGCTACGCGAAGGTGATCTTGAAAGTGCTTAAACTGCTTCGCTATAATAATACAAGTGTTTGGCTATTGCGCAATTAAATACTCCAGTGCTCCGATACAGGTGATTGATTCCGTGTTGAAGTGAACGGTAATCAATTCAAACTGGATTGAATTTATAACTGTACACAATAATTTCCAAACTTTATTATTTCATAAGAGTGATTAACAATTTATCAGTTCGTCGCTAATAGCAGTGTCCAATGGATAAACTCTTGAACAGCTATATTTTTTGTCATGTGCAACATTATTTACTGTGGAAAAGCAACCACGAATAGTGCACAATACGTGAACAAGCTTTAGTTTCACTATTTCCAGACGCCAACACCATGAACTGTGACTTCTTTTCTTTTTCTCTTTCTTAATTCGGTGTTACCCGCATCTTCAACTTCTTAAATGACATTTAAATTCTGCTATCTGCATGTGGTAAGTAAAGTTCTGACTATACAAACTTCGTGTTATGTCAATATTAAAGTCAATCGTTGGTGCCGAATAATTGAGTCGAGGGACTGGGTAAATGTGGATGCTCCTATGAGTAAATCGCGAGTGATTACTCCGCAGCTAGATCGTCGGAGAGCTTCGAGGTCGTCCAGAGCTTCAGGTACGAGATCCTAGTTCGACCCCCATGTCGGACGGAGCTGGGTGTTCCAGCTCCATTCCATAGTGACGAAAGGACCCTGCAGAACGGATTCGATTCCTTGGTGACAAGGAAACCTGGGAGTACGAGGTTACCTGGTAGGAGATTCTGAAGACGACGAATATCTGCACCAAGGTGATATGTAATTCAACCTGCATTTAATTTGAATTTGAATAAACTAATTTCGTTAAATAAATCATAAACTGATAAATAAATATTCATGTCGACAGAACCTATCTTCCTCTTCCTAGCCCTAGCTAAATTTCACCTAGGATTGCCCTAAGAAACGTCTTGTGAGCTTTTAAAATCAACAGTAGAGTCGGGCTATATTTTATTGGTACAGTACTAATTGTAAGGGCTAGAGATTTAATGGTTCAATTTGTAGCCTCTCACGGTTATGGCTTCGTTATACATTGTCGCCCATTTACGCGTTTTTCACTTTGGAACGGATGATCTTTGAAACAATTACGGCTATCAAGAAGCTGAACATACATTAAAACAACGAATACTTAATTAAGAATACAATATTTGTTCAAACATTCTTGATTTTCAACGATATTGTTTACTTCTTTGTTTCATTATATATATTTCAGTATCATTTTCAGTTAACAGAATTAATTAATTTCTAAATATTTAGTACAGATACACTTATGTGAATGTAAGCATTATTTATTTATTTATTTATTTATTTATTTATTTATTTATTTATTTATTTATCGTATGATGCATCGAAGTTATTTACATATACATTTTAATACAAAGTTTGTGGACAAATGTACACAGTCACATGCTCGTACAGTCTCACGATTCTAGGTCTAATACTCCGACATATTCTATGACTTCAACTGATGAATGATGAATGTCCGTTATCGTTCCTCTGAAAGCCCGAATAGGGCAGTCAGCAACAATGTGGTGGACAGGTTGCAAGGAGGCACCACAATTACAATTTGCACAAGTAGCCCATCTCCATGTGTATAGGAGATATCAACATCTACCTTGTCCTGTTCGGATCCGATTGGTGATACTCCACTGAGGTCTGGGAGGGTCGAATCCTTGTATTTGCTTAGAAGGTACTAGATGTACACTGACTACTGAAGACCTTTTCCACTGTATTTTCCATGAACTGGTAACTTTGAAGGAGGATATTCCAAGGTTAAACGCTGTGCGCCACGGTGGTTTCCTTGATTTCAAGCGTTGATGTTCTGTTTATGCAATACCTTGGTGAATGAGTAGCTCTGGATTCTTTTGAACGTTTCTTCATACATCTAGAAGTGCTTCTGATCTTCTTAGGACTGGGAGTCTCCGTTGCTTCACGTCCGTAAGTACATCCTAAATTGCCCTAAAAGTGTCCCCCTCCCCTGCGTGGTGCTAATAAAGCAACAGAGATAAGATAACACCGAGCTGTCGGAAAAATTTCTCGGTCAAAGAATGAATAAGAAGGAGATGTAAGCATTAAAAGTCCATACTTAAGTATCAATACCAACAATATTAGCATTGGTTAAAGTGGTATTGAAATTTGAAATGTTTCTTTACACCAAAGAAGACGCGTAACACTTGCAGGTTTATTATTTGTTCCAAATGTCCCTTTTTATTCCAAACGTAACGCATTTTCATTATACAATACTTTAAAACAATTATAAATTCAAAATCAAAATATGATGGTTTTTCAATTTTCCGTAATTGCCAATTTGTGCACTTAGCTACGGAAGCTTCTACCATTCATTAGTCTTAGGGACTGCACAGGACCATGAATGCTCTAAGATAAACATTTTTAGCGCTGATTTTACTTTCACTGTTCAAAATTTACATGTCACTCCAACTGATTAGCACGAAAAGATTCGAAGAAATACACTATTCTAACGACCGTTTAATTTTGCTGCATTAACAGCACCTAACGAGTTCTTCTGCAAGTTGGACGTGAACGTTCAGTTTTACAAACTTACAAAGCAAATTTATAAATGCTCAACTGCGTAAGAGAATGTGAAGAAAGGAGGTAGTTTATTCTTCACACGTATGCAATGCGCGAATTTAAGTATTAAAGACGTCGGACATTATAGCATTATAGCATCCAGATGTGTTCATAAAACATCTCTTTAGCAGAGAACGCGATAAATCTTCACACTTTGAATTTGTAAGATTTCCAATATCTGAACATGCTGTCCACTATCACATTTACTTTGCTGATTAAAATTATGATGCAATTTTACGAGTGATCGAGCGTATGAGGAAGATGAAGCTTGACACATATTACAGGGCAATTTAATCATTTCAAGCATCCGTTAACACCGTTAGCATTTAGAATGGACGTTATAAATACAATTACTTACGTTGTTCAGTGGGGCATGGAATGGCTGTCAGGAGTTTTAAGTGTTATGGAAAAACAGAGCAAACGTTTTTTTTTTTTAGAAATCTTAGGCATCTTAGATGTACTCACATCTAGTCAATGCAGAAGTTGCAGTGAGTGTATTTTTAAACAGAAGGGATGAATACCTCATTTACTTGTCAAAACTGGCAATAACTAGTTCCGAGGCATCACTTTTCGTATGTTAGTCTGTAAATCGTCGCTGCCGGGACAAAACCTCCTATGTGAAATATTTTAGCTTAGAACTTTGGCACCGGGCGAGTTGGCCGTGCGCGTAGAGGCGCGCGGCTGTGAGCTTGCATCCGGGAGATAGTAGGTTCGAATCCCACTATCGGCAGCCCTGAAGATGGTTTTCCGTGGTTTCCCATTTTCACACCAGGCAAATGCTGGGGCTGTACCTTAATTAAGGCCACGGCCGCTTCCTTCCAACTCCTAGGCCTTTCCTATCCCATCGTCGCCATAAGACCTATCTGTGTCGGTGCGACATAAAGCCCCTAGCAAAAAAAAAATAACTTTGGCCGGTAAGGTTCTGTCATCTAAAGTGCAATATTGTGTGAATATCGTCAAGGCATTCTCGCTCTTCATAATGCACGTGCTGCGGGTCAGTACATCTCCAAAAATATTATCGCATAGGAGGTTTTGTCCCGGCAACGACGAAATATTCATTCCCCTGCACTAAAATTTACGAAACTGATGGTGTTGAGTCACACTTTGCGATACATTAAATACGAGGGCGAATCAAACAGTAAGTTACACTAGCTCAATGCGAGAGCACGCTGTGTGTCATGACCGTGGCCAATACGGAGTAAGCTACAGTAACTGCTAACACGTCCGATAGGAACGTTGGTGTGGTATTCCGTCGTATTGTGTATGCAGAGCTGGCGAGGATCCGTGGCGCGTCAACTGGATGTTCACTCTAAATTGGAGGTGCGTGCAACGATCAGATTTATATGAGCTAAACGCCTCAATTGCACGGACATCCATCGTGAAATCATTGCTGTATATGGTGAGAGTGCAATTTCTCGTTCAGGTATTTAAAGTGGTGCAAGCAATTTGACGCCGGACGCATGGATCTCAAAGACGAATATCGCGAAGGCAGGCCCGCAACGTCCAGTGCCGTTGGAAATGTTGACCGTGAGGATGGGATCATTGGAAAGAATCGGCGCTTAACACTGCAGGAAATTGCCAGCATGCTGCACATTTCGTATGGCAGTGTGTTCTCCATTATTCACCAGCACCTTGGATTTCGTAAACCCCGTCAAAAATGGATCCCAGGTCTGCTCACCGATGTTCACAAGGGACAAAGTTTCCAATCGTCACTGGCATTTTTGCAACGGTGTTCTGTGAAGGGCAACGAGTTCCTGCGGCAAATCATCACAGGGAATGAAACGCGGCTCCACCACTTATATTCCGAAATAAAGAGAAGATCGAAGGAATGGCTGTACCCCTCACCACCACCACGAATGAAGGCCAAGGTCCAACATTCAGTTTGAAAGGTTATGGCAACTGTGTCCTTTGACGTGGAGGTTGTGGTGCACATAAAATTTATTCCAAAATTCACGACAATCAGCTCTGCTTTATATTGTAAAAACTTTGAACCGGTTGTGTAAGGTAATTAAAGAAAAGCGGCTGGGAAAGTGGACGCCAGTGTGATTTTGGTGCACGATAACGCAACACATCACACGGCCCACCAAACGTCCAAACTGGTGCAGCGATTCAAGTCGGATGAATGGCAACATCCTCCATACAGTCCAGACTTAGCGCCATGCGATTATCGTATGTACGGTAAGCTGAAAACGGATCTCAGTAGACGACGATTCCCAAACTATGGGGAGTGAAAGCAGCTGTTGCCAGGTGGTTTCATAGCACTGGAGGTGATTTCTACGCATCCGGAATCGAAAAGTTGGTTTGACCGTTCCGAGAAATGTTTGCAGTCTCTTGAGGTCTATATCAAAAAGTGAACTTGCATTGTATGTTGCCATAACCGTGTTGCCTTTGTGTAGTTGGTTTTATAAATTGCCACAACTTTCAAGTGTAACTTATTTTTGATTCGCCCTAGTATTAATTAATTTGCTCCCCATTCACCTAGACCAAATCTACGCCCAATCCTATTGCGGTACATGCAATTTGAAACCTCATTATAGCATAGCGCCATCTAACAATGTAACGATAACGTTTTCTGAACATGAATCGAGGAAAACTCCTCAACTTTCTCGGGAAAACAATTAGAATCGAATGCACTGGCTGTTATCGCTCCTCTGAGACTTTATATTGCTTTATGTAATCATCCACGATTGTGTCATCAATTACCATTTGTGAGCTTATCCAGGTTCTTTTAATACCTTGGACGAATTGATTATGAACAGGGAATACACAATACTGGATAAGAAATTTTCGTTTAAATTCACACATTCAGATCCAACAGGCTGTGTAAAAATGGACGTATAATTGTGATCCAAAGCACTTTAACCACATTCTCTACAGTGAGTCTGTTCTTCGTTACCCATTTCATTACGAATTAGTGATACAAATTTCAAGCTGTTTAAATACTTTTCAAATGTGGCGTACCAACACGTTGACTGAATTTCCTGATGCACGAAGTGTAACTGTTATAGATCATGATAATCGTAGTTTGAAGGAATCTAACATGTTGGCCATCGGATCGATTGTGAGTTAGCTGTTGTTATGAGCGAACTTTCTTAATATCTACCAGTGTATAGGAATAATTCGTCAGATTGTTCTCAGGCTAGTATAAAGCTCCTTCAACTTGTGTCTTATATCGTGAACGTGGCCGCTGTTCCTTCTTCGGGTAAATGCCATATACACACACAATCACACCGTCTTGTCCATCTTAGTCTAGTGAATAGATGATTCATGAGACTACAAGACCATATTGTACAGATTCATGTATCAGTCCTGAAGTTCTCTTGTACATTAAAACGTTTGGACCGATAGATAACAGTGGATCTCGAATTGACCATCGGATATGCATCTCCACACCGGAATACTTTGTAACTGCATGTAACAGGAGTTCCTTTTGTGTCTTAATTGATGCAGTGTGCGAATTTAGCCATGATAGGTCTTATGTAAGTTTTACTTAGGACCATCGAAATTTCATCTACCTCTGTTATCGGCAGTTTGTACTTAGTGGGTCAGCTTTCATCTGTTGTTTGGCCATTTCTTTAACTCTACTTGAACTCCGAAGAGTCAGTGCCTGAACTAACGTGTTGCTAAACCAGTTCAATCATATACAGAAGTCCACCCTGAATTTGAAAATTACTTGCCATATTCTGATAACCTAACATCTTTACAGCCAAAGTACTCACTTAAACGTCTTACACGATTCAGCAACAAAATTACCAACGGGGAACTTGATATGATGTTTACACACATTAAAGCTAGTTTTGTATCACGCCTGTGTGTTACTTAGCTGTATTGATCATGGGCTGTCCTATTAAAAATTAATCCCACGGCACTACAGCCCTGAAGGGTCTTGGCATATTAAGGGACTGAAGGCCTGTAAATTACGAGGTGACGTGTGGTCAGCAAGACGAATCCTCCGGCCGTTATTCTTGGCTTTCTAGACCGGGGCCGCTATCTCACCTGAAACATTTCGACTACACTAACTAATTTTAAAATATATAAATCTGAATTAAAATGAAAATTATGAACATTAATATTTATTAAATAAAATACACAATCGACCGGCCTTGTACTCACGCTTACTTCTTACCTGATTACTTACACATACAATATTTCATGGGTGCCAGCTACAACTCAGTGCAGCAATAATAGAATGAGAGTCTTGAATTTCTCTAGGGTGTGGGGTAATAAGCTTACTTTGACAACATACCATATAGGTTCTGGGAAAAGGAGATTGTCGTTTTGTCTCCCTATGAAATTTGAGGTTATCTAATTCTACCTTTGAAGTAAAGCGATAAATTAATTTGATAGATCAAAATATATTCATTAAATTATTTCACAAAATAGTAATAACTGCTGCGTTAAACAGATGAGAATATAAATGTATGACATAACAACTGAAAGAAACTAGGCATTAAATTTGAATTCCTCTTGACCGGACATTTAACAATTGTACAAGTAATTTATCCCTCACTGGCTCATTTGACTGTACCTTCAGAACTTTGAATATAATTACGACGTATTCCTTTGAGTTGGTGTGTGCTGTAGGTGCCTTAAGCCTAATTTGGTGATATATCCGTCTACGCCACTGGCCCCTCAGCCTCTCCTCCAAGATAGTACTCTAAAGCACTAGTTCCAACAACAATTCTGCCGTCGAGATTTTATTTTTTCAGCGCCCCGCGCCCCTTCGGCGCCTTACCGCCACAGTGGTGGGTTAAGGGCCCACTCCACTACCGTGAGGACCGTCTGTGTACGGCGCGCCGGAGTCTATCTGCCGGCACAGGCTGATGTGCGGCGCACCATCCGCCAGCTTATCTCTGGACTGTAAACAAACCTGGCATCTGCGGCGTACTTCACCACGACTACTCCTCTCATAGTGCGGGAGAGAGGTATCTCAGGGTACTTGAGCGATCCGGACGACCCCGACTGGACTTTGGCAGCGGCGGCTGGTCTTGCCGTTAAAAGTAGCAACATGTACTTGGCAGCATGCAACAAGAAAGGCACTCTAAAATTTATCTAGTCATCCACCAAATGGACCTTGAAAAAAAATGTTTTCTTTCTTCAAAATTCTTCTTCGATTCAACATTAAGTAACTTTTTCATCGATTAACGTTTCTTCCATGTACTTCAACAAATCTATCACCAGGGAAGCAAAATTTTCTTCAAGTTGGGTTAAACAAAACTTGGACTTTTGTTTTGGAAAATAATTTTATTCAACATTCTTCTGTGTCACCCAGTGCAAGGACTTTTGGGGGGGGGGGGAGGCCTGTACCGGTTGGTACATCTATACGCCGCACATTTGAATTTTCCGCCTTAAATTACTCCTCTACAGCTGAAACTCTGAACTTTAAAACTGAATTAATTCACCCGTTTACCTGAAGATGTCACTGTGTTAATTTCCAATTGTTTTTGTTTACTAATTATCAAGAAGTGTGAACATTCTCTCACAGATGTCTCTACCAAAAATTATGACCATGCACCCTGGTGCGAAGTGAAGGAACTTTTGTTGAAGAAATTTTGTATTTATACGTTTTGGTCTTTGCTAAATTTTGTTCTTTCATTTGTGGGTTGGCAATATTAAGCTTTCTTTCCGCCTGTTTTGAACTTAGCCAATCAGTAATTTCTGTAATGAATTTTCCACCTATCAGAGGTTTCTTCTTCGAATTTCCATG
Source organism: Anabrus simplex (assembly GCF_040414725.1). Lineage (NCBI taxonomy): Eukaryota > Metazoa > Arthropoda > Insecta > Orthoptera > Tettigoniidae > Anabrus > Anabrus simplex. The sequence goes on along the minus strand of NC_090266.1, from coordinate 203,669,924 downwards.
TTTAACTCTTAGCTACCCAATAAAGTTGAGTGGGTGTGTCTTTATTATTCATGAAAGGTCTCGAATCTTCCACGAGGGTTTAAAAACTGCTGATTTTCTCGGCTCTTCGCCACTACAACTACATCTAGCTTAGTGTATGGAAGCATAGCAGGGGGCGGTTAGCGCCTCTTTCTTCGGGCAGCAGCTCTTCAACAAGGTAATGGCCGCTGAACATATTTCTTTTTTCCTTGCTAGCTCAGCAGTTTAACCCGCGGGGCAGGTCCGAAACCTTTAATATGTAACCTTTCAACTTAAAACATGTAAATCTTTTTCCACCTTCGTAAAACTTCATATATCTTTAAATGTAAATCGGGGATAGAGAGTGCTTTACCCTCTCGAGCTCCCCTTCATTTTGACTTGAGGTGACTATGTTTTCGTAACTGATTTTCTAATCCTTCCTAATGTGTTAAAATGTTCTTATACAAGTCACCTATTCAGTGTGGGAATAGCCCCTGTGTATCGGCTTAGCGCCACTTAGGTTTTAACAAGCTTTCATGTAGGAGTGCAAGTACTCGCCTGCATTCAATCTTGTATTCTGGGCCATTAATTTAAGCCGTTTTTGTTTTCCTTCCTGAGAAGGCCCAGTAGATTGGGTACGAGATACCCCTGTTTAATTCTTGTAAGTTGTGGCAAGCGATCGCAATATATGGTATGGCCTTGAATAGGCTTGAAAGATTGAGAGCGGATCAGCTCTTTCCGGTATTTTGAAAGGTGCCTCGGGGAGGCGTGACATTTTTATTACTGGGAGCAAGTGCTCCATTGTACTGAGGGAATTTCTGCCCTTTTCTAAAATATGTGGGTGTGAGCTGAGAGCTCGGATTGTTAAACTTCGGGGCTCGTAGCCCAGGATTTGTAAAGACCCCATAACTTGTACTTTCGTTTGTAAAATCACATTGTACCTGATATTTTTAGTTATTTCACCTAGTGAAAATTGTTAAACTTTATTGTCTATTGAAAATATCACCCTTATTTAAATTTTAAATTCATCTTTCGGAATTGTAGTTAGACCCATTCCAGCCCGCACCTTCTTTCACCACTGCTAATCCACCAAAACACGGTAATAATAATAATAATAATAATAATAATAATAATAATAATAATAATAATAATAATAATAATAATAATAATAATAATAATAATAATAATAATAATAATAATATAATGATATAATAATAATAATAATAATAATAATAATAATAATAATAATAATAATAACAATAATAATAATAATAATAATACAGACATCATCTGGTAAACGGGATTTGAACCGTTACACACCATCACATAGTTCCTCAATTCTAATCACGTAGGCAGAGTGGACCTCAAATCAGCCCTCAGATCCAGGGAAAAATCTATCACCTGGCCGGAAATCGACCACGGGGCCTCCGGATAAGAGGGAGGCACGCTACCTATACACCGCGGGGCCGGCTTCGCGTGCCCTATACGGACTGGAAGAACTCCCTTAGGATGTTTGTAACCATACTTACAAGTGGAAATAGGTACCTCAATTCACAGGCAGAACGTCACACTCAAATAGGAGGCAGAATTTCAGTTCAAGTTTTAGCATTAGTGTAAAAGTATTAGACGTGTGTAGTGAGCGTCTAAGATGACACGTCTTTAAGTGAACGTGTATGCATAACCATACTATGTCAAGACGGACAGGCAGGAGGTGCAGTTACTCAACGTGTGGGCCGCATCCAAAGTGATGAGATTCGAATATTGAGGAGGTTCAGGGAGACAGAAACTGTTGATGACTTGCCTCGCATATGTAATAAAAACATTCCAGACCGTCAGACACACAACATTTTCAAATGCAAATTAAAGCACTATAAGAATGCATATAAAAATCACATAATATATACAAAGAATGACATGCTTTTTCTACAAGAACATCCTCAAATTCTTTCAGATCACTTACATTATGTGCATATATTGTGCGGTATCAGAGCCATGAATTAGGGATCCAGGCACATATATGCAAAATTTTATTAAATATGTGCTGTATTTGGCGTGTGCGGATCTGAGAGGGGGAACGCCTAAGCACTGAACCCATAGAAAGTTCCATCCACGGAGCGAGTGCGACAGAGATAACTGTGCGACGGAAACGGAAGAGGCAGGTCTCGATCGCGTACCCCGTGATAATACCGTGGGGGCAAAAATCGCAGATAGCAAATATTCCGCACAGATATTTTATGTGGGGAGGCAGCCTAACGGGACGAAAAGATGGGGTGAGATTAAATTTGCACCTCGAATTACATTATGATTAGGAGAACAAACGACACCACATGCCATTTCGGAATTATGTAGAAAGATTTTCCGGAAGGGGTATGCAAAATATCCCGTGGAATTTAAATTACGCAGTAGTGACTCTATCACATAAAGAACCGCCCCCACGCGATACACGGAACACATGGGCTGTCGCGGGGAGTAGAGCAATTGCTTCAAATGTAGGGATGATGCTTTGGATATTGCAAAAAAGTTTACGATCGGATTCGTTTCCTCCTACAATCAAGATTCGTGGAATTATTTTAGCTACCTCCCTAGCGCGCTGCTTCACTGATGTTCGTAATATCAATGGAATAGATTGATATTCTATCCTGGACGGGTCAAGCGTCAGCCATTTTGTGCCAGTTTTAAATAAATAGACCATCCAGAGGTCCACCTCTGGTCAGTCGGGTAATAGTCTCGGAGCTTGCTCCACGTCACTCGTCACCAGAATTAGTTTCTTTGTGCGGGGATGATTTGAGATATATAAGCTGGTATTCAGGAAACAATTCACTAATACAAGTGTTTGAACGCGAACAAATACAGAATAACTTCCGTAATATTCAAAACGGTTCGGGAGCATTATTAATAGAAAATCGGGCGTAAATTCTGTGCGTGACGGTAGCCCTGAAATCACCGTAGAGTGTGACTGTAACATTATGCTAACGAGTGGTTAATATTCTGTGTTCGTGTAACAGTGTCTTCAGTGGAGAACGAGATATCAAACATATTCCAGGAAGCAGCTACCCATCTGTGGACCCCTGGTATACCAACGATGATCATTGCTGATATGGAGGTCTAAAGTCTCCGCAGCATGGGTCTGCCCGAGGTTCGAACAGAAGACACCATGGAAGTATTCAGATAAGTGCACAATCCCATTAGTAGTAATTATGAATGCGTAGCTTGTAAATAGTTCAATAGTAGATTAGGATATACTTTTTTATCATATTTAAGGGTTTAGCGTAGAAAGCTTGTTGAGTGAGATAATGTTGTTAATTTGCTAGAAATCATGAGGGAATCGTTGTAATTAATTCATTTTAATTATTCGTTTACAGTGAACGTGTAATTAATTTTGGGGGCGGATCAGATGTAATGTTTTGAGAATAGACACTTTAAAATTTATTTTGTGAGTGCATTAGGTTAAAGATTAAGGTAATGGAACATATAGTAGGTCTATAATCATTGCATGTAAATGGAGCATAATTAATGCATGCATTTTTTGATGTAGGAATGCACTCGATACATTTTCTTTTAAATGTCGAATTAGTAGTAGTCTTGTAGCGTAAGGTCCATGGCTACAGATATGCTGCATGATGTACTATGAACGACGCTGGTATTCAAATGCACGACCTCTATTAGGATGGAGATTTCCGTAAGGAAGCATTTGATATTAATTCCTCTATTCACCTGCATTTTAAATAAGTATTTAATATATTTATATGTCTGATCATCGAGTTTAAGAGTGTTGTTTCTTTGTTATTCTTCGGCGTTCTCAGGTCACGAACCCCGGTCTGTATTTTTGAGTCTTTGTCAGTATGAATTGAATAATGAGAAGAACCCTTTTGACGTTTTAATTTCTTAAAGTTGTGATTTACTTGACTTGCAAGGGATATTGGTACGACATTTCTTTATGAGTTTTAAAGCATATGTTTTGGTTTTCAAATAGAATGGGAAGTTTAGAGTATTGTGTGAGGTCATGCAGAGTTGAGATTTTCAAAAGGGACTCGTGAATGAAAGAAGAGAGTTGGGCGTGGTTTCCCATCTGTTTCGGCTGTCACATTGAAATGTATGACTGAGGGGAGAACAGTGCTACGGTAAAAGACAAACCCTTGACCAAGATCGTATTTTCTGTCACAAGGGAGTTGTAAATGCGTTATGTTTGTTTTGTATACAAAGACATTTTTCGGCCATAGGGCCAGGTAATTAATTAATGAACGTAGGTGATAGGAACCATTTTCGCAAATAAAATAGATAGGGGTTTTCTTTCAGCAACCCGCTACGATATCAGTAGATCCATGATTCGAATCACTGCACAACCAACGAAAAATCACCCGAATTTTTTTTTGACCCGGACAGATATGTACATACAGCCAGTGATTGACTGTGTATTCTTCTTAATTGTTTTTCTTTGTTTTTCTCGAATTGCTTATGCAAGTGATTTGATTGGTCATTATGAGTAAAGTCTGACTTTATTCACGTAATGATGCTGGGTTCTTATTTCTCTGTCCCGTGTTGTGCACAATTCTATGAAGTGTGTAATTTCATTTTGTTGTTTCTGTGTATTTATTTTAAAGTGTGTGTGTGGGGGGGGATCAACCACTCAAACAGCTTCATGTATTTTTCTTGTTTAGTTGTAACTTGGTTTCCAGTGCCGAAGGGAATGTCATATACGTTTCTCTGAGCATTCGCAATTACATTAATTCATTAATTATTGTACTGGGGATGAACTTATCTGAATAAAGATGTCTAACAGTCATCCCGTCCGGAACTTTTTTGGGATTAATTTTGTGTATTTCGGAGTTTCGTGTACTCTGTAGTATGGTCCCAAAGACTAATGTAAACACGTATATTATTTTATCTTAGAGTATTTTTATTTTTGCCGAGGGCATTCAATTTTAGTTTGTTCTTATTGGAAGAATTTCATTTGCCGTTGAATAGAACATACCAAATTTCCTCCACACCCTTAATCCTGTAAGCTAGATATAAATCTATAGATTAGGACAAACCACCCCAGGAGATCCTGTAGTCAAGATCAATGATGCGGAGAAATGTGCGTTCGAATCCTGCACAGCCGCTGGGCGTTGCCACATCTGTTGTCAAGGATACTTGGACTTTGCTTTCAATGTGGCTTCGTATTCCAGGCCAGAATGGGTTCAATATGTACATATGTACATATATGTACAGTATAGTGAACAGTATAGTATACCAGGTTCTGTTTCTGCATCGGCGATATGATTCACTAATTGAGCTCATATCTAGAATGTATACATAGATTAAGTATATACATAGAGTTAATACCTTTCCGACAACACCGTAATCACATCTGAGATAAATAGACTAATTTCATCCAGTGAAAAATTAACTTCAAACATTCCCAAATTACCGCGTTTCCTGTGGCAGTGTGTTATTTTAGCTTCACTCCTAAATTTGCAATCTCTCTGTTAAAAGTAATTGAATTAAATAAATACCAAGCAGTGAAAGGAACTGAGATCTACGTATGGCATCACATTTCATGGCGCCCGTAAATACGTGCGGAATCATGTTAATGGCTTCATAATGTTACAGCCCAGTGGTATGCGATTTGAAATTTACATTTGCTGTTACTTCGTGAGTATACGGTGCGAGTAACATTCAAGCGGAATATTACAGGATAAGTAACAGCAATAACGAAGTTATCAGTGGCACTGAATATAAAAATTGTGTCGGGATGTGTTAAAAGGATATCAGATGTTACGTGAAGCTCTAAATGTTTTCACCTCGTAAATTGTAGTTCTGTTGACAAAGTATGATTGACAATACGTGATTACTTCTTTACCTGTTAACAACTAGAGTTACTTGATGTAGTTTTCAGAGTCAAATTCCCTTCAGTGTAATTATGTTCAGTTCAGTTCAGTATAGATCATTCAGAATGTGGTAGGGGTTCAAATAAAAGGAATGATTAAACTACACGCTTATACAGGATGTTAGGTGTATACGTGCAGATATTTATTGTAGCAATAGAGAACGATGTGACGAACCACTATATATCAAACTTTTAGTAATCCTCGGAAGTTAGTTTCGAGAGCAAAGGGGTACGATGTTTTTAGAATAGGTAGTATGCCTTGTTCTTGTGAATGAATAGCTTTCCTTTGATAACAGGCAAGTCACGCGCCATCCCTGCCAAACTGGTTTCCGTTCTGTTTATGTTTAAGAGCAAATGGACTACTGTGACAGCTGAGCGCTCCCTATTCAATGCCACGAGATGTTACGTAATATACTTGCCAAACTGGTTTTATGTTTACGAGCAACTGACCTACGGTAACAGCTGAAGGCTACCAGTCTACAACATGTTACGTTACATTATCGCCAGACTGGTTTGATGTTGTTAGTATTTAGTTTCCGTCTTAGGGGTTTCAGACAACACTAGTTATCGGTTTCGGACCCTGGAGATGTATTGAATTCTCAGCGTTAATACTGGTTCATTTGCTGTTACGTCCTTTAGGGGATAGGGATATCTGTGGTCGTCAGCCCTGTGGTCTAGTGAGTATGGAAATGACCTGAAAACCTGTGTCGGTGCGCGACCTGTACGAGCGTGTGATATAATTATTGGTTGGGATACGCACGCCGGGACGTGAAATGCGGTACGATCCCCGTTGTGCATTGCGTAAAGGTAGAAGAAGGAAGACAGTTCCTTGCGCCAACGAACAAATGCATGGCATAGGATATCCATATGAGTAGAATCAGAATTGAATTATCGAAGCACATCGAACGTTTTGTTTCAAACGAAAAATGGACATATTATACAACTAAGTAAATTAAACGTACCTACATTTCGTGCTTCCAGCCTGGTTGAGTGGCTAAAACGGTTGAGGTGCCAGCCTTTTGACTCCAACTTCGCATGTTCGAACCTGGCCCCGTGCAGTGGTATTTGAAGGTGCTCAAATACGTCAGCCTCGTGTCGGTACATTTACTGGTACACCGAGCTCGATAGCTGCAGTCGCTTAAGTACTACCAGTATCCAGTATTCGGCAGATAGTGGGTTCGTACCCCACTGTCGGTAGCCCTGAAGATGGTTTTCCGTGGTTCCCAATTTTCACACGAGGCAAATGCTGGGGCTGTACCTTAATTAAGGCCATGGTTGCTTCCTTCCCACTCCTAACCCTTACCTGCCCCGTCATCGCTATAATACCTATCTGTGTCGGTGCGACGTAAAGCAACTTGTCATTCGAGCCAAGACACCACTGTGGTTCAGAATATCCTCTGGTGCTTAAACATACGTTCACGGAGGTCATCCGAAGTGGTTACCTCAGTTCGGTATACTTTGTTTCTCATGCCCCCCCCCCCCCAGGCATAACAATCCACTGGAATAAGGGCTGGCCAATTGATAGTTCCACATCGTCCTGTCTACCGTTGAGGAAATTTCTGCACCATCGTGTAAAATCCACGTGGTTCGGCGTAGTCGAAGCGACACGTCCTCTGAAAGCTCCAGTAACGTACTGTATCTACTGTACAGGAGCAAGATAACATTAATAAAAAGATGTAACCGACCTCCAACTACACCCATCCTGATATTAATTAGAACCGGTGCTGGGAACTGCCTTGTCCTATTGAATGGGGATATTCCACAGGTCATGAGTGGGATATAGTGGGTTCCAACCCCTCTGTCGGCAGCCCTAAAGGTGGTTTACCGTGGTTTTCCATGTTCACACCAGGCAAATGCTGGGGCTGTAACGTCATGAATGCCACGATCGCTTCCTTTCCGATACTAGCCCTTTCCCGTCCCATCGTCACCATAAGGAAAGCTACACCGATCAAATTTATGCAAGTAAGGTGATTGGTACCGGTCTGAGTGTCTGAGACCGTTGAGGTCCTTATCTTCCGACCTCCAACTTGGCAGGTTCAATCTTGGCTCAGTCTGATGATATTTGATGGGGCACACATACGTCAGTCTCGTGTCGTAGAAATACTGGCACGTAAATGAACTCCTGCGATATGAAATTTCGTCACCTCAGCGTCTCAGAAAACGGTATAAATAGTATGTGGGACGTAAAGCAAAATAACGCTAATAGAAAGACGATTGGTCAAGGAGACAGACTTCTCACTGCATCCATCCAGATATTAATTGAGAGCCGGTGCTAGAGGTTGCCTTGGTATACTAAATATTAAACACTCCTTCTATAAATATTGCCTTATGTGTCACTAATACACTTGACAGAAATTCTGGATTGAGTGCTTGATCAATTAACCAGCGGCAGAAATCCACTCTAAATCATCACCGAGCTTGATAGTAGCAGTCGCTAAAGTTCGAACAGTATCCAATATTCGGGATGTACTGGCTTCAAATCCCTCTGTCGGCAGCTTTAAAGATGATTTTCCGTGGTTTTTCATGTTCACACCATGCAAATGCTAGGGCTGTACCTTAATTAAGACCACGGTTGCTTCCTTCCCGATCCTAGTCCTTAGTTATATCTGTCGCCATAAAACCTATCTGTGTCGGTGCGACGCACCGATACAGATAGGTCCTATAGGACGATGGGATAGCAAAGGCCTAGGAGTTGGAAGGAGGCGGCCGTGGCCTTAATTTAGGTACAGCCCTAGCATTTGCCTGGTGTGAAAATGGGAAACCACGGAAAACCATCTTCTGGGCTGCCGACAGTGGGATTCGAACCCATTATCTCCGGGATGCAAGCTCTCAGCCAAGCGTCTCTAACCGCATGGCCAACTCGCCCGGTAATAATAATAATAATAATAATAATAATAATAATAATAATAATAATAATAATAATAATAATAATAATTTTTGCTGCCGGGCAGAGTGGCTCAGACGGTTGAGGCGCTGGCCTTCTGACCCCAACTTGGCAGGCTCGATCTTGGCTCAGTCCGATGGTATTCGAAGATGCTCAAATAAGTCAGCCTCGTGTCGGTATATTTACTGGCGCATAAAAAGAACTCCTGCGAGACTAAATTACAGCACCTCAGCGCCTCCAGAAACAGTAAGAGTAGTTAGTGGGACGTAAAGCAAATAACATTACCGGTATTATCAGGTCATTAGGAGCTGAAAGGCAGGGAAGAAAATAGTAAAATATGCGTGGTGTAGGAGGAAACAAGATGAAATGTACTTCACCCGTGCCTACATCGCTCGCAGTAGTTTACTACAGGATAGTATGCGTAAGACCAGAACCAGGTCTCTTTGCGACGAGTCAGGTGTATCTTCGTTTTGTGGTTAGCACTAGAGGACAAAGTGTGACAAACAGGTTTTGCGTATAAACATCAAACATGCACACCAACAGACACACACACGCAATGTACCCAAACCAGTACAGTGTAGAATGAAGAACTGCCATGCTGTGTTCAAGGTCAATATCTAGCGTTTTAACAAGCACGTCTTCCGTGTGTTGTGTTCAGCTTGCGCCACGTACAAGGCAATCGCGAACTGAAACTCTAGATTTATAATTTTTGTTACCGGTACTTCAATTTTTCTGCTCGGATTTATGAGAATATCGAACTATCGAGACTCAAAATACTACATCGATTGAGAACTGAACTCCCAACTCAATACGCTGCAGAAATGGTGTAACATCTGACATACCAATGTGAAACACGTAGTAATTGTTCAAGTGACCTCCCTGGACTACTCTGCAGGCTTCACTTCTCCGTACCCGGCGAGTTGGCCATGCGGTTAGGAGCGCACAGCTGTGAGCTCGCATCAGGGAGATTGGGGCTTCGAACCCCAATGTCGGCAGCCCTGAAGATGGTCTTCCGTGGTTTCCCAAGTTCACACCAGGCATTACGGGGGTTGAACCTTAATTAAGGCCACGACCACTTTCTTACCATTCCTAGGCCTTTCTTGTCCGATTGTCGCCATAAGACCTCTCTGTGTTGGTGCGACGTAAAGCAACTAACAAAAGAAAATCACTTCTCCGAATCCAGTCTTCCGTAATATCCATTGGAGATCTGGCGGGCCAATTGATGGGTCCATGTCGTCCTATTCGCCATAGACCAAAGGACTGATCCAAATGATCACGCAGTAAGCGGCTTATATCAGGTGGTGGACCATCGTGTAAAAACCACATGTTTCGGCGTAGTCGAAACGGAGCGTCCTCTGAAAGCTCTAATAACGTACCTATGAGGAACTCCAGGTAAGATACCCCTATGAACTGTGCAGGTAAGATGATGATAATAATGTCATTGGCTTTACGTCCCACTAACTACTTTTCACGGTTTTCGGGGACGCGGATTTGCAGGAATTTAGTACGATAGGAGTTCTTCACGTACCAGTAAATCTACTGACACAAGGCTGACGTATTTGAGCACCTTGTCAAGACTGGACTCAGAAGGCCAGTGCCTCAACCATCTGAGCCACTCAGCCCGGCAAGATGATTGGTGCAGCACTGCGTACAGTGCTGGCCTTCTGAACACAACTTGGGAGGCTTGGTCTTGTCTCAGTCCGGTGGTATTTGAAGGTGCTCAAATACGTCAGTCTCGTGTCTGTAGATTTATTTGCATTAAAAAATACTGCGATAAAAAATTCTGGCATTTCAGCGTCTCCGAAAACCGTGAACATTAGTTAGTGGAACGTAAAGATATTATTATTATTATTATTATTATTATTATTATTAGTAGTAGTAGTAGTAGTAGTAGTAGTAATATTATTCCTGAAGATGGTTTTCCGTGGTTTCCCATTTTCACACCAGGCAAATGCTGGGGCTGTACCTTAATTAAGGCCACGGCCGCTTCCTTCCAACTCCTAGGCCTTTCCTATCCCATCGTCGCCATAAGACCTATCTGTGTCGGTGCGACGTAAAGCCCCTAGCAAAAAAAAGTAATATTATTTTTACGGAAGTTCTAATTAAACGGGTCCATTACAGTCATCATTTTACCTATCGGTACTTACTGTTCAGTAATAAGCCTTCCGTCCGCCTCTGTGGTGCAGTGGTTAGTGTGATTAGCTGCCACCCCCGAAGCTCGGGTTCGATTTCCAGCTCTGACAAGAAATTTGAAAAGTGGTACGAGGGCTGGAACGGGGTCCACTTAGCCTCGGGAGGTCAAATGAGTAGAGGTGGTCCGATTCCCACCTCAGCCATCCTGAAAGTTGTTTCCCGTAGTTCCCCCCTTCTCCAGGCAAATGCCGGGATTGTACCTAACTTAAGGCCACGGCCGCTTCCTTCCCTCTTCCTTGTCTATCCTTTCCAATCTTCCCATACCCCCGCAAGGCCCCTGTTCAGCATAGCAGGTGAGGCCGCCTGGGTGAAGTACTGGTCATTCTTCCCAGTTGTATCCCCGATCCAATGTCTCACGCTCCAGGACACTACCCTTGAGGCGGTAGAGGTGGGATCCCTTGCTGAGTCCCATGAAAAACCAACCCTGGAGGGTAAACAGATTAGGAAAAAGAAGAATAAGCCTTCTATTAGAAATGCCCGGCGGCAATTCCACAGTAGGTCTTTTTCCTTCGAGCAATGTTCACGATGGATGCAACTACGGTTTTTGAAATTTGTCTCATTAATAACAATTTCACTGAATACTTATAGCCTTTTCTTTCAGTGTCCACCGTCCATTCAATGACCTAAAATGTTTATGAATAAGCATAGACAACCCGCATTGTCTATTGTCAGAAATTCATCGTAGACTGTCGCAATAACAGCACAGAAATGTTGCGCCCATATTTCATTTACTTATTAACCATTTCCTTTCATTTTGTCAGCTTGGATCACTGAGTAATGCCATTGACGTCTTAAAATTCGCACACAAATACACAACACTTGATTCGCACGTATGTGCTTGTACGGATCTTCGACGTCACTGTAAGGATTCTGTGTACTTTTCACACAGAGTACCCTACACCGGTTTTCGAGTACAGCAAGTGACCTGGCACGTGAGTCATCCTCTTCTACTTGCCAAGCCTTTAGGGGAAGTGCACAACAACATGTGTTGGCCTGCGATAAGAAACAGGTTCAACAAGCCCTATACTCGGCTACTGTACTTCCGCTACGCGTGGACAGAATGACATCACCGGCGTATCCTGCTACGGCCGTTCAAATCACATTAGGTCCTGAAATATTTGGCTCAGTTATGGGCAAACTAATAGGACAAGGTAAAAATTACATAGCATATATTATGAGATGTATTTTTCTTAGCCGACTAGCTTAACATCTGCACGTATACACCTAACACCCTGTATATCGGTATTTAATTTATTTTGGTAAGAATAGCGTAAAGTGAGTTATTCTTTCTGAATAACAATTTTAGGCGAATTCATAGGCAACTAAGCACTAAAATTCGGCTATTAGCTGATAACTAGAAGGAATGTAATGATTTACGGAGTACCTTGTTGTTTTTTCATTGCTACTATAACAGTTAGAGTTTTTTTGCTTTACGTCGCACCGACACAGATAGGTCTTATGGCGACGATGGGATAAGAAAGGCAGTGGAAGCGGCCGTGGCCTTAATTAAGGTACAGCTTCAGCATTAGCCTGGTGTGAAAATGAGAAACCACGGAAAACCATCTTGAGGACTGCCGACAGTGTGGTTCGAACCCACTATCTCCCGGATGCGAGCTCACAGCTGCGATTCCGTAACCGCACGGCCAACTCTCCCGGTGTTATGGTTATGGTTATTGTTATCGTTAGAGGTTCAGGTTATGTTGGCTTTGAATGAGTTTTAGAATGTCATAAGAGTATTTCAACAGCGCGTAAAGTTTTAAGAGTCTAGATGGCCAAGCTTCTTTTACTAACAGTCTCTACATCATCCTTCACGTAGCATTTACTAGTCTTTAACCTCTTTTCTACCAGTGCGAAATCACGATCCGAAGCAGAAAAGCTGTGTCCAAATTGAATATATTTATGATCAGTCTTTTCATACAAGCCCATCTCAGCAAAGAAATGTGGTTGACGAACCCAGTACTCTCTCGCAGTTACACAACGCTTCGTTTATACGTAAGATGTGTTGTAGCAAGTTCGCATCTTTTGTGCTGCAATAATATTCATAAAGATAATTCGGCAATACGGATATGATCAGAATGCAACGCTGAACTAAAGCACTGTCTGGTAAACGTTTCATCTTGTATAGCGAAGAAATGCATTGTTCGTTGGTCGACTCCGCTATCCCATATAGGAACTACATAAAGCCGAAGAACTGGAACTAGTTTTGATTATTCTCTTTTAAAGAATTAAAAGAAAAAAGTTACTTAAGTATGGTTCGTCCATTATTGGAATATGTAAACAGTGTTTGGGATCCTCACCAAGAATACTTAATAAAAGAAATAGATAGTGTGCAGATGAAAGCAGCAAGATTTGTAACAGGGGATTTCAGGAGAAACAGTAGTGTATCAGAAATGTTAGAGGAACTTGGGTAGGAAACTTTAAGTAAGAGAAGGGAGAAAACTAGACTTATAGGATTATATAGAGCCTATACAGGAGAGGGAGCATGGGGATAAATCCGTGAGAGGCTTCAGTTGGTAAATAATTATATTGGCAGAACTGACCACAAGTATAAAATTAGAAGGAATTTCAGCAGAAGCGACTGGGGTAAATTTTCATTCATTGGGAGGGCGTGAAGGAGTGGAACAGTTTACCAGGGGTAGTGTTTGATCCTTTTCCAAAATCTCTACAGGTATTCAAGAAGAGAATAAACAGCAACAGGGAAAATAAATGAAATGTTAGAGGGCATTCGACCAGTGCAGGCTATTGTAAATAAAAAATATGTGTAAAAAAATTAATTCCATCCCCTGGTCCATGGAGTTTGGACAGCCAAAGTAGGGGACTGCCTGGAGGGGTGAAGTACAGTGGGGACTTCGAGGGCCCTGGGACCGCTACGGTAGCTGTGAAGGCCCTCCAGGAACTCTGAAAAGTGGTGGCAAAAGGGGGCTCTGGTTAAGACGCAGCAGGTCGTTATGCTACTTAGGTTCCAAAACGGGTAAAAACAAGTAAATAAATGCAATGTAAATTTTAATCTTATACCAGTTGCATAGTATTATTTGATGTAATTCCACATACTGTATATGAGTTGACTATGTTTGTAAGTATAGGAGATATTATAAGTAGAATTTTGTAAACAATATAAATTTATTAAGGATAGAAATAGAAAAAAATTGTTAGCATAAATTGTATATTATTGTATTCTAGAAAAAAATCTTCTCTTGTTAATTTAAAATTTAGTGCTTGACAATAACGCATTTTAGTGTACCATTTGCGACCGAGGTAGACACCTCATTTGCAAATAAAGATATTTTGATTTGATTTGATTTGATTTGATTTGATTTGATTTGATTTGATTTGATTTGATTTGATTTGATTTGATTTGATTTGATTTGATTTGATTTGATTTGATTTGATTTGATTTGATTTGATTTGATTTGATTTGATTTGATTTGATTTGATTTGATTTGATTTGATTTGATTTGATTTGATTTGATTTGATTTGATTTGATTTGATTTGATTTGATTTGATTTGATTTGATTTGATTTGATTTGATTTGATTTGATTTGATTTGATTTGATTTGATTTGATTTGATTTGATTTGATTTGATTTGATTTGATTTGATTTGATTTGATTTGATTTGATTTGATTTGATTTGATTTGATTTGATTTGATTTGATTTGATTTGATTTGATTTGATTTGATTTGATTTGATTTGATTTGATTTGATTTGATTTGATTTGATTTGATTTGATTTGATTTGATTTGATTTGATTTGATTTGATTTGATTTGATTTGATTTGATTTGATCTTAGTAGGGTTCACCTAAATCAAGGTTGGCTGGTATCTACCGAAAATGCAGGTGCAACATGTTTCGCCTGTCTACTACATCGAGTGAGGAGTGAAAAGCAATTTTAATCTGTGTGATAAAGATCCCCGACATATTCCTGAATAGTTCCCGGCAGCTATTGTAGCGTGACTTCTGCTTGCTTCAAAAATTGAGTGAGTATCCGAATATTCTTCAAAAGTGAAAGCCAATTTGGCCTGTTAGTATCTAACTGTATGCCACTACTCTTCTACGCCTAGTAGTCAACACATTTGCATTGAAAATGCTAGGTGTAACGTAGCATAATTTCTGTACAGTCATGTGAAATACGTGTGAAAACATTGTTGCTTTAAGGGCACAGTTTATCAGTTACAAAGTGGCTATGAGTATGCAATAGCGTAGAAATTAATTTCAATTGATGGACACTAAAATTTAAAATTTCTAACGTCAGTTGAATTACACGTGAACCATTTGATTCTGACAAAAGTCTTTGGAATGGTTGAATAATTTCGAACATTCATGAATCAGAATGCAACACTCTTTTCTCTAACGCCCAAATATCCAAATGTGTTCATATGACTAACGTCCGTAACATCTTGCACGCTTCAGACAATCATACACCTGATGAATTACGAACATCAACAGCTGGAGTGAACAGCCGAGAACATTACGAAACCACGACACCCTTAAAGACAAACAACGATCGTTCAATGCAGGTACACCTTTACATGCGTACTAAACGGATGGTATAACAATTCACCGAGTTGCATCAATTAAGTCTATTTTAAAACAAATAATATTAACATATATGAGTTAGAAAGGCATTCTTTCCCTTTAAGTGCCCTGTGTTCGACTCTGTGGTACCAGGAGAAATGTTAGATATTTAAGTTCCCTTTAATCAATGCGACCGAGCGAGTTGGCCGTGCGCTTGGTATCGCACAGCCGTGAGCTTGCATTTGGGAGATAGTGGGCTCGAACCCCAATGTCGGCAGACCTGAAGGTTGTTTCCCGAATTTGCCATGATGTTTAGAAGTTGTTTTATGTCGCACCGACGCCTTATGGTGACGATGGCTCCGAAAAGGACTAGGAGTGGGAAGGAAGTGGCCGTGTCTTTAATTAAGGTACAGTCCCAGCATTTGCCTGGTGTGAAAATGCGAAGTCATATTCGGGGCTTTCAACGGTGGGATTCGAACTTACCATCTCCCGAATATTTGACACTGGCCGCACTTAAGCGACTACAGCTACCGAGCTCTGTGGTATACTGTTTTCTTTCCAGTCAAATGCTGGGGCTGTACCATAATTACGGCCACGGCCAATTCCTACCCACTCCTAGTCCTTTCTTATCCCATCATCGACAAAAAAAACTATCAGTGTCGGTGCGATGTAAAGCCAATTGTAAAAAAACAATGCCATTGTTCTTGTCACTGGAAATTAATATTGGCACTTAATAGAGTGCTTGTTTACTCGTTGTTTAAAGGAGTCTAACATCCAGGTTATTGGCCGATTTAATACATCGATTTTTATTGTATACGCTCATCAAACATACATGTTGAGAAATGTTGAAAAGCAGGTGTGTTTTAATAAATGGCACTTAAATATTATTCATTTAGTGTCGCAAGTGATTTTTAACCTCTTGGTAGCCATGTTAAATACCACACATCTCCGGGGAGGAAAGAACAAATTTGAGCCTCAAAGTATGACGAAAGGAAAAATCAAAGAGGCTAGAAAGAAATGTAGTACACCTTCAAAGCTTACCTTCGTACGGAACTTCAGTAAAATGGCACGATATATCACTGAAGCGCTGTCTAACATAACATCAATTTTTCACCACTGGCACTATAGAGCAGTCAGCACCAGAAAGGAACAACTTCATTTAAAATATAGTGTCCCACCTCGGGTAAGCTAGCGACCAGTGAATCTGTCGTTAAGGTAATGATTTCACTATGTATATAAGATATATCGTCTGACAAATTTCTCACCTGCAGTTCGTTCTGTATGGCTGTATTCAGCTGTGTTAAATTCGCCGAACTATTTAGTGAGTGTTTCTGACCATGCAGAGGTAGCTAATCTGAACGTCGGTTAGTTAACCCTAGCGAAGTATTCACTACGGCATGTATCAAGGACTCTTTCGAAACCTGTCTACTCTTACCCAACAGCGTGTCAGTGTATCATTCAAAACATTACTGAGGAGAGTGAAAACTGGAACACAAGTGGGAGATCCTCGAGGAATGGTTTGACAAGAACTTACACTCTTACTTAGGAAGAAAATAAATGTACTATTTGCCAAGAGGTTTTCCTTCACACATTGAACTTATCAGAATGTTAAACTAGGGGAAAACTGCAATACGTTAGGTCAGTAAATAAGGAATTTTACTTCCAAGTATAAACATGAAATAAACGTGAAACGTTCACGAGGGGACATATTTCGTCTTTTTCGAGCGTACACTCATACTATTGGCGATAGAAAACTGAGTGCAGTTATATAGAACCCACTCCAAATGTTACAAAAATGTATGAACTGTACGAAAAAACGCCGCAAAACACAAATATGTATAAAATGAAATTTACTGGAATATTTTCAAAGGGTATAAATCTACTTTCCATGTTCCCACGTAGAAAAAACGGCTAAAAATGTGTGTGTGTGTGGGTGGGTGGGGGGTAGGGGAGTAATAGCTCAGTTAACGAAAAATTAAAATGAATCATACAAAGAACGTACAGAGAGGCAACACGCTGCCACGAATTTAAAATGCATTGTTATGGGTTGCTGTTGTCACGTACAAGTTTGTTAACCATGGCCAACTGCAAAGAGGTCTAGTAAGTACTTCTGAGAGTCGGGTCACCAGCTGCTATGGAATGGGGGCGCACATGCCGTACATATTCAGAGCCATGACCCTCCTTGTGCTCAGACGGCTAGGACTATACAATCCACCGGTGCTCCCTAGAGGAGAGATCTTCATTGGGACTATATGTAAGTAGGGTAGTACACTGATTCACAGAATTTACTGAGCTCGGAACATTTTAAGTAAGCATATGGGAGTAGTAGAGTCCCACTGCCATTTGACAGACGACGGAATCCTTGATAACAACTTGGCGAACGAAATAGAATTCCATGGGGAGCTACCGATATTAATGGAGCTTATGCAAGAAAAGAGGATTAGAATTGTCTGAGTATGCAAAAAGGATGAATCTGGTTTAGTTATCAGTTAATGATATTCGGTTAAGGGGAGTTGAGGAGGGAAAGATATGAGATTATAAAGTATTCTTAACAAGTTTAAAAAACGGAAGGACAGACTGTGGAGTAGGATTGTTCATCAGGAATACTACTGTAACGCAAGATAAGTTATGTCAGTCACGTACATGAGTGAATGATGTAGATACATCAAGTTGTTGGAGGGACTAGGACGATAATTGTCTCAGTGTATTCACCATGTGGGGCTGCAGAGGAGAATGTTGGCAAGTTTTATGAAACACTGAGAGACATCGTAGTCAGGGTCAATAGCAAGGATAGGATACTTTTAATGGGCGATTGAAGTGTAGAGCTGGAAACTGAAGGATACGAAGAGGTCATGGGTAAACGTGGGGAAGGTAAAGAAGCTAATTGGATTGGAGAGTGGTTACTGAACCTCAATGATTGTATGAGACTGGCCGTTAAAAATACTTTATTTAAGCATTAGAGACGTCGGATTCAAATTAAATGATATCATAAGTGACTTTGAATTCAGGAAAACTCTTAGGAATGTGCGGGTATTTCGGGGATTATTTGCTCATATAGACCACTATACGATCTATACTGAACTAAGTATCTCTAGGCCTAGGATATTGAAAGTGAAATCTGTCTGCAGACGAATAAGGGTAAAAGATCTCCACGGTGAGGAAATGACACAACCGTACATGGATATTATAAGTAAAAAGTTCCGAAAATTATTCAGTAAGAAGATTCACGGTATAGAAAGAAAAGGGGTGGCATACAGGGATGCTGTAGTAGAAACAGCAAAGGAATGCCTCGAAATATGAGCGAACATCTCGGTGGAATGAGGATGTGAGGGCAGCTTATAAACGTAAAAGAAAGGCGTATTAGAAATTGCCTCAAACGAGGACTAAAGCAGACAAGGAAATGTATGTAGATGAAGGGTACAGTGCGAAACGAATAATTACTTAATCCAAGAAGAAGTCGGTAATAACGTGGAAAGGCTTGGTCAAGTCAAATCCGGGAATAATCTCGTACACGTAGCCTGCGTAACGTCATGTGAGATTGAAGCCATTGTAAGGTTAAACGTGCACACGTAGCCAGCATGACGTCATGTGAGTTTGCATGCACTCTTAGGCAGCTTATTCTGTGAGGAGCTGGACTTTCCCAGGCCCATGAGGCGGAGGAGGTTGCAGAACCCGTGAAAATACACTACTGAATAGGATGGACCTACATGCTAGGCACCAACTTATTTACATGAAGCAGAATTGAGAAATCAGAAAAAATCTGTATGCATCATTTTGATTCAGAAAATGAGTATCCATGTTAGCTGTCACGGTCAGCATTCAGATTAATTCTTTTCTGTGTTGGTACCTAACTTATGTACTTTCGTATTTTTGCTCAGAGCCTTGTACTTCTTATTTAAATCATTATATTGTAAGTGTATAATGTCAAGTTAAGTTGTGAATTGTACCAGGAACTTTTTTGCCAGGTACATTATTCTAAAGTTCTTCGCTCACAGCTGGCTTGTCAGTCATGCTGCTCGCGACAAGTGAAGTCGAACTTAGTGTTCATTCTACGGGAACGTCGTGATACTAGTATTATTTTCGACAGCAAGTTGACACTTAGTTTATTTGAACACCAGTGAGTTAACGTATGAATTTCCTTGACGAACTGTTCGACTTACAATTCGTCATGGGCATTTGAACCTTGGAAATTAATGTGTTTATAACAATGAAGTTTTAAGACTTGTAATATTTCGCCAGTATTTGAACTTAAAAAATATCTCGATTTACGTGTGAATAACTTTAACAAACTTGAAGCTAGCACGACTATTTTATATTGTAATGGTCATGAACTATTTAAACTTAGAACATCGTGAGTGTAGGTTTGCAACACATTAACTACTTAGAATATTATCAAAGTCTAAAAATACTTTAACTTGTGCATAAAGACTGTTTACTAATTTTCATTACAGACTGTACCATTTGAAACCAATTCGTGTGAATAGACTGTCTAACGAACTATAAATACGCCGTAATACATTATGCATAGGGGCTGCCTGGCCGAGGCGGTAAAGGCGTACTCGGTTCTCCCGGAAGGACGTGGGTTCGAATACCCGTCAAGAAGTCGTAAAATTTAAGAAATGAGATTTCCACTTTCGGAGGTGCATATGGCCCTGAGGTTCACTCATCTTATACCAAAAATGAGTACCAGGTTAATTCCTGGGGGCAAAGACAGCGGGACGTAGAGCTAACCACTCTACCCAATCAAGTGCCGAGGTTACGAATAGTGGAAGCCTTTACCTGTCACTACTCCCAGGGCCTTCATGGCCTGTACGGACATGACTTTGCTTTGCTTTGCTTTTACATTATGCATACTTCGCAATACGGCGACATTGTGAATTGTAGGATTCTTACACGAATACTTGAGGAACGGTGACAGTGAGAAGGAACATTACGATATTTTACGAGAGAGAGCTATTTATTTATTTTTTACTGTGAAAGTGAGTCATGATAAACTGTGCTTCGAATGAGAGTCATTTCTGACAATACGAACGGTGTGCAGTGAGTGTAAAGATGAACTATGAATAGAAATGTGTTTTTAATTTCCCAATTATTTCAACTTACGTACAAACTGGGACTGGTAAAAAGAAAAGAAACAGTGCTTCGACAAATTTTCCATCTAGTGAATGGTGACTATTTCTGAAGCCGTTTTAATCAGGCCTAATACCGCAAATCAAATTGTGCTCGTTTCAACTTAAGACACTCTAACAGTTACCTAGTCAGATGGACTTTCTCGTGTTAAAGCCACTCTTTTATTGACATGAGAAATACTGACCCAAGACGACGCAAATCGACGGAGAACGACGCAGATCGCCGACGTAGATCGACGGAGATTGATGCAGATGAACGCGAAACGTGGGCTTGGTACTACAAGGGAAGGTTCCTGGGACGTGGTAGTATGGAACATCGTGGTGCTTGCTGTTAGCCGAGTTCCATATTGCTGCTAGCGGAGCAGTATTGAACAGTTCGAGTTTAACTAGAAGACATATTACAGGTGATATAAGTGTCTTTTCATTCAGAACCGAGCTCGATAGCTGCAGTCGCTTAATTACGGCAAGTATCCAGTATTCGGGAGATAGTGGGTTCGAACTCCACTATCGGCAGCCCTGAAGATGGTTTTCCGTGGTTTCTCCTTTTCATACCAGGCAAATGCTGGAGCTGTACCTAAATTAATTCCACGGCCGCTTCCTTCCCACTCCTAGCCCTTTCCTTTCCCATCATGTTTTCATTCAGAAACATAATTCTGACACTCAACAGAACTCTTATAAACAATGTCATTGCTTACAAGGAACATTAACTCAATTCAAAAGCTCATTTACTTAATATTTTGATGGACAATTATTAGAAAATTATAAACATTTAAAATTAACGTTTTACAGCGTAATGAAATATTCACTCTCATTAATATAGAGACAGACTTTAGGAAGGCAGTGTGTTATCACGTTAGCTCTCGTAATATCGTATGCTCTCACTTGTTGCAACTTTAGAATTTCAATTGAGAGTTTTATTTAAAGTGAAGGCGTACAATAAACTCTTAATATATATACATAAATGATATGAGTAAAGGAGTGGAATCGGAGGTAAGGCTTTTTGCGGATGATGTTATTCTCTATAGAGTGATAAATAAGTTACAAGATTGTGAGCAACTGCAACGTGACCTCGAAAATGTTGTGAGATGGACAGCAGGCAATGGTATGTTGATAAACGGGGCTAAAAGTCAGGTTGTGAGTTTCACAAATAGGAAAAGTCCTCTCAGTTTTAATTACTGCGTTGATGGGGTGAAAATTCCTTTTGGGGATCATTGTAAGTATCTAGGTGTTAATATAAGGAAAGATCTTCACTGGGGTAATCACATAAATGGGATTGTAAATAAAGGGTACCGATCTCTACACATGGTTATGAGGGTGTTTAGGGGTTGTAGTAAGGATGTAAAGGAGAGTGCATATAAGTCTCTGGTAAGACCCCAACTAGAGTATGGTTCCAGTGTATGGGACCCTCACCAGGATTACCTGATTCAAGAACTGGAAAAAATCCAGAGAAAGGCAGCTCGATTTGTTCTGGGTGATTTCCGACAAACGAGTAGCGTTACAAAAATGTTGCAATGTTTGGGTTGGGAAGAATTGAGAGAAAGAAGAAGAGCTGCTCGACTAAGTGGTATGTTCCGAGCTGTCAGCGGAGAGATGGCGTGGAATGACATTACTAGACGAATAGGTTTGAATGGCGTTTATAAAAGTAGGAAAGATCACGATATGAAGATAAAGTTGGAATTCAAGAGGACAAACTGGGGCAAATATTCATTTATAGGAAGGGGAGTTAGGGACTGGAATAACTTACCAAGGGAGATGTTCAATAAATTTCCAATTTCTTTGAAATCATTTCGGAAAAGGCTAGGAAAGCAACAGATAGGGAATCTGCCACCTGGGCGACTGCCCTAAATGCAGATCAGTATTGATTGATTGATTAATTTCCAATACTCATACAAAGTGTATAAGTTCCGGAAAATAGGACAATACTTAGAACTTTCTACCGGAAGATCGAATTTAATTTCAAGTGTTTTATATATGAATATTTTGAGAATATCACGAGAAGATCTTATAGAATTTACTTTGTTTAATTTGCGTAGAAAACATACCCTCAAATCACAAATGATAATAGAAATGACTTTAGAGTTTCGTTAAAGTCGAATATTGACTTACCTTCAACACGATTTATTGTTTTACACCAAGAAAACTATGAAGGACATAACTGGTTAAAAAAAACATTACTCATTTGGATAGCAAGATTTGTATACGATATTTTTCTGTAGAAATTTCAACATACTTTCCAATAAATGTCTTTGATCACTACAATTCAGCGATATAATAGGGTGACTTTTTTCGCTTTGCGATCCTTCCTCTCTGTACCCGCTCCTAAGGACTAGGCACCCCTTAGAAATACGTCATGCTCATTGATACCAATTTTTCCTGGTATAATGTGTATTCTCATACGAAGTTAAGTACTGTATATCGGTTTAATTTTTCACTGAAGAAATATTCACAGGTTCACTAACGCTGTTTATCCCTTTTTAACAAGTAAAGGTAAAGTAAATCTACCTATAAGTATCTCATTGCTTTTCCTTCTCATCTTTATTATAAAAGAATGTAAGCCTTGTACCACGCGGATGATTATAAAAATGTTTTATTCCGTTATATGCCATTGTTGTTTATTCATTTATATTCTTATATTTGAATCAAGTACATTCACTTTGTATATCCCTGATTTATTGGTATTATTTTAATGTTCAACACAGGGAAATGAACCCATGCCCACTAGGCAGGCAGAAGTGTCCGTATGATATCATGCAAGGGAGAGAGAGAGAGAGAGATTTATCCACGTGACCAAAGATGGGTCTCTCAGACCTAAGATCTTAGATGATAAGAACATTAAGGAAGACCGCATCGAGAAACAGGCAATTGATTTGTTGGGCTGACGTGCTGGTCTCCAGCAAGATGAGGGAGGATGAGGCGATGACCACAGCACCATCCATCACGGAGCAGGTCTGTCACCTGCCACAGCCTTGCCCTGCTTCCCATAACCTCGTGAAATCCTCGTCCTTTCATCAATCTTGTAGACGAACTGGTGGCTGCATCATTGCGTCGCCAGATAGCCCGACCTCTACTGATAACAAGAACCGTGCGTCGTGTTTCTCATCCCCTAGCCTGGCCAACACATGGGGGGTGGGGTCTTTTGTACCAAAACTCATACATCACGCGTGAAGTTCGTTCGTAAAATCACTTTGTGGTCTCCTAAAAACTTTATTATTCCGTAAATAATAATAATAATAATAATAATAATAATACTGATGATGACTGGCTTAGCTCAGAGGGTGATTACGCTAGGATATCAGGACTCGAGAGTAGCGTGGGTTGAAAGTCCATCCTCAGCCGTCCTTAATTGCGGTTTCCTCATTCGACTTTTAGGTAAATGAGAACCAGATGAGTTGACTGTGCCTTTCGGGTCACGTAGCTTTGAGATCTCATTCGGGAGGTGTTGGGTTAGAAACTCACTTTCGGCAGTCCTGAAGATGACTTTCCGTGTTTCCCATTTTCACATCATGCAAATGCTCCTGATGTACTTTAATTCTGGACGTCAGAGGTAAGTGACCTTCCACTAGCTTTACAGGAGAGCAGAAAGAAGCTGCTGAGGCACATATCTTTAAGGCAGGTTGAATCGACAATGGTAAGCTATCCTAAGTGACAATTCGATAAGGAGTACGGCGGACGGCATAAGGCTTAACTGCTGTATGATCACTTACCATTGTTTATCACTGGGTTCCCCTTACACATACGATGGAATCACATAGCTTATCTTCATTCCTATGAAACATACCCGTATAATAGTGTACCCAGAAGAAGACACGACCAGAATAAGTCACATACGATCAAATTCTCAAAACCGTCGTTTTTGCTTTTACTATAGTTTACAACTAACATCTATGTATATGAAATAAGAGTTTTGTCCGTACATTGCTCAGAATTTGAAAAGGATGGTATTTCTGTATCGGTCGTGTCCATAGTGACAAAGAAATAATGCACTTTTTAATTTTCAGTAATGTCTGTCTATCTGTATGTACACGAGAAAACGGCTGAAGAGAATTTAATGAAAATCGGTATGTAAAGCCCGGTAGTAAGTCGCTACAATGTAGGCTATAAATAATCTTATTTACGCCGAGATAAATGGTAGTTTAGGGAGTGCCTAAAATTTAATTCTCAAATATTTGTGTTATTAGTGGTCCTATCTTAATGAAAATCGGTATATTAAGTCCGGAAATAAGTCGCTACAATATAGACTGTAAATAATTTTATTTACGCTGAGAGAAATGGTACTTTAGGGGAAGGCCTAAAACTTTATTCCATAATATTTATGTTGTTAGTCGCAGTATATTAATAAAAAATCGGTATTCAAAGTCGGGGAATAATTTGCTATAATGTAGGTCATAAATAATCTTATTCACGCCGAGAGAATGGTAGTTTAGGGGAAGGCCTAAAATTTAACTTCGTCGCCATAAGACCTATCTGTGTCGGTGCTACGTAAAAGCCCCTAGCAAAACAAAAATATTAATTCTCAAATATGCATGTTATCAGTGGTCCTATCTTAATGAAAATCAGTACGAAAAGTCGGGGAATAAGTTGCTATAATCTAGGCTATAAATAATTTTATTCACGCTGAGTGAAATGGTAATTTAGGGAAAGGCCTAGAATTTAATTCTCAAATATTTGTGTTATTAGTGGTCTTATCGACAAATACTACATACCTAAAATTATATAGTATTAAATTTCCGATCATTTATGTCTTATACATGTTTACCGTATCGGCTATGATAACAGAGATATTCATGAATTTTTATTTTTGTTGCTATGTCCATATCAGGGCCGAGTCACGAGAAAATATGTAAACAGAATTTAATGACAATCGGTATGGAAAGTCAGTAAACAAGGAACTACAGACTACGCTATAAATAATTTTGTAAGACGCACTAATATCACAGAGTCAATAGAAAACTGTATTAGAAGGCCTACAATAGAGAAAGCTCATAACGTTGATCAACAATAACATTAAACTGACCAATGATTTTTGGGACTTGTTTTGTGTCCCTGTTGACACTCATGCCCGATAGATGGGATTACTGCTGTATGCCGAGTTTTCTAATTTGCTTTATGTCACACCGACACAGATAGGTCTTACGGCGTCGATGGGATAGGTAAAGGGCTTGGAGTGGCTTGGACGAGAGGGGCTGTCTGGTTATTCAACAGCAATAAATCGTAACTAATATATTTTATCGCGAGTGAAAACGTAGGAAATGTTATCAACTACCATTTGATAGGTAGGAATATGTTTAATAACTCGGCCGTCAATTTTCGTGACCTTCTATAAGGTAATACATCAGAGCACCATTCATTAGTGTTAAGTAAGGGAAATAAACCGAGTTAGTGATTATTGTTTAGAATATTGTAGATATTATCCTTCTGAATATTTACAATGTTATTATTCTAACTGGCAGACAGTTCATTTTCGACATACCACAAGGACCTGTAGAGTGTCCTCTGATTATCTACTTCTACAGTTCATACTAGCAAGATACCCGTGCATCGCTACGGTATTATATTGAAATTTATAACTGAATGTTTATCGTTTTATATATAATCCGCCGAAATTCGCGATCTGACTCGTTTTCTGAGAGAATCCGAAAAAATTTGCAATCTGACTCGTTTTCTAATAGATTACGGCAAAATTCCTCCCATTTTTCAATCTTTCTTTCTAGCAATCGATTTCGAGTTTCCCGGGATAGGTCCAGGTATTCCACCCGGTCAGTTGGGTGCCTAAATCTTTGCCATATTTTCCTATAAGCATTTTACTATGGATCAAATCCTTCAGGAGATGCGGCGTGTTGTCATCTTGGGTGCCTTGGCGGTACTGAACCCGCGGCCGGACTGCATTCGTAGTCATTACCCATCCAGGACACTTTTCCAGCGCGGTCCGCACATTTTGACGATGGTCCAAGATATTATTATTATTGTTGTTGTTCTTCTGGATCCCACAGCAAGATGCAAGAGCGCTACTTGGCGGTAAATTACATCTGCTGCCACTGTCATTGCTCACAATGTGACCAGCACCATTGTCGCGCGTAGGCAAACTAGGCGGGATTTCTGGCGATACGAATGACATACTTCCGTCCATTATTGACCTTACTACAGAGGTGAAAAATTGCACGGTCAATCCCATTCCTATCGTTTATTCCAAATGTGTTTAAATTTTTATTTATATGCCAGGAGAATCTACAGTAATCTAATAACGTTCTCCAAAGGAAAAGATGGCTCTTGAAAACGAACCCAGGAAAGATTAAAAATGATCGGTTTATGATCAGAATAAGCAGATTGAAAATCCACAGCCTGTTTCCAGTCATTCGACAGACTCAGGAATGGAATGAATAAAGCCCCCCTCTAGCGGCGAGGATAGGAATTATGCCGGCTGCCGAGGCCTGTCGCACTCCAGTGGGGCAATGATTAATGAATGGCAAATGAAATGAAAAGTTATTGGAGAGTGTTGCCGGAATGAATGATGACAGGAAAACCGGAGTACCCGGAGAAAAACCTGTCCCGCCTCCGCTTTGTCCAGCACAAAGCTCACTTGGAGTGACCGGGATATGAACCAGGGAACCCAGCAGTGAGAGGCGAGCGCGATGCCGCCTGAGCTACGTAGGCTCCTTACAAGTACATTATGAACAGTAAAATCAATTGGTCTCACCTCCTTTTTCACACCACCGCCGTTGATTTACTCCCCACCCCCGCCCAAAAAAGGAAGGCGTGTTCCTTTATATTTAAAGGAGATTCCAAATACCAATGTTCACGTATGTTACCTTCAGTTTTCAGATATATGTATCCCCATAAACATAATTCACTTTTTTTCACTTCCTTTCACACTCCCCCTTAAGTGAATTTTCCGCCAAAAAAAATACTTGCTTCCTTAACAGAAAATCATATTCTAAATACCAATTATCACGATTCTAACATCTCCCGTTTTTTATATATGTGTTCGCATAAAAGGAATTCAACACCTTTTCACTCCCGCCCTCCAAGATGATTCCCCCCCCCCCCCCACAAAAACGTTTTTCTTCTTTTTAAAGAGATCCAATTACCAATTTTTACGTCTGTAACAACTTTCGTTTTTATTAGATGTAAGTATCCTCATACAATTAATTCAATTAATTTTTCACTTCTTTCACTTCCCTTCCACTTCTCTGTAACACCTTCAGTTTGAGATATCAGTATCCTAATTAAAAGAATTCAACCCCATTTTCAGTCACCCAAGTGGGTTTTCCGAAAACTAAAATACACGTTTCTTTATTTTAATAGACTTTAAAACACCATTATTCACTTCTGTAACATGTAACGTTTTTGAGATATACAGTAGAAATTCTCATTTTAAAATTTCACCCCCTCATAGTTCCCCTTAAGTGGAGTTTCCAACAACAAATGACCTACGCTTCTTCACTTTTACAGGAGATTCCAAATACCAATTTTTACGTCTGTAACATTTTACGTTTCTGAGATATACTGTAGATGTAGTCTTTCTAAAAATTAACCCCAATTTGTCACTCCTGTTTAACCCGCATTAATTGGATTTTCCAAAAACAAAAAATCCATGTTCCTGTATTTTAAGGGATATCCCATATACCAATTTTCAGGTCTGTAATATCTTCAGATTTTAAGATATAAGTATTCTCATTAAAAGCATTCAACCCTTTATTCACCCTTTTTCACCCCTCCTATTGGGATTTTCAGAAAACAAAAAATACACGTTCCTTTACTTTTAAAGGAGATTCTAAATATCAATTTTTACATCTGTAAACTTTTAAAGTTTTGAGATATTGGTACACTCATTTTAAACATTCACCTCCTTTTCACCCCCACTATTTGGATTTTCCAAAAACAAGAAATACCTGTTTCTTTATTATTAAAGGAGAATCCAAATACAATTTTCAGGTCTGTAATATCTTCACTTTCTGATATAGAAGTATCCTCATTAAAGGCATTCAACCACTTTTCACCCCTTTTCACCCCTCCTATTGGGATTTTCCAAAAACAAAAAATACGTGTTTCTTTATTTTTAAAGGAGATTCTAAATTTCAATTCTTACATCTGTAAACTTTAAAAGTTTTGAGATATAGATACACTCATTTCAAAAATTCACCCACCTTTTAACCCCCTTAGCGACGGTATATCCAAAAATCCTCCCTTAGCGAGCACCTACATGTTAATATGAATGTACCCCCAAAATTTCATTTCATTATGTCCAGTGGTTTTGGCTGGGCGATGATGAATTAGTCAGTCAGGACATGTTCTTTTATATAGAGAGGTTTTCAACACATTCAAATAAGGTTGCTGCGCGAGCATTACCGCGTATCTGACAAGCACTTTCTATCATAAAATTCTAGGGGGTACGTTGTCTATCATGCCATTTACGTTGTCAAAGTTTATATTTATCCATTTCAGGTCAATTCAGGATCGTTTCAGTAGCTTTTAGCTTTCGTGTCTGTCAGTTTGTACCACTGTTACGGGTAAACGGCTGCAGATATCTCAACGAAATTTCATATTTAGACTCTACTCAACCAGGAGCAGGTTTTTGTATGCATATCATTTTTAAATCACACAATAGACTGGGGTTCATAGGAAGACCAGAAGAGCTTTTTCAATTTTCTCTCACACTATTGAATATCTCTCAAACAAATTCCATATTTAAAGTCTACGCACTTAGGAGCAGTTTTTGATATGCTTGACACATAAAAATCACTGAACAGACTGGATGTTTATAGGATGACAAGATGAGTTTTCTCAATTTCGTTTTACACTAATTAATATATCAAGATGAACCTTAATATTTATAATCTACTCATCCAAGCACCGGTTTTGATATAATTTTATAATTGAAAAATCCCTGAACAGACTGAGGGCTGATGTGAAGACCAGAAGAGTTTTTTTTCCATTTTATCTGACACTATTGATTATATCTCTACCAAACTTCATATTTAGAGTCTACTCAAACAGGAGTAGGCTTTTATATGCAGATCATTTGAAATCAGTGAACAGACTGTTGGTTTATACAAAAACCAGAAGAGTTTTTTTTCCATTTTCTCTTACACTATTGATTATATCTCGAAGAAATGTCTTATTTATAGTTTAGTCATCCAGGAACATGTTTCAAGATGTATATCATTTAAAAATCAATAAATAGACTGGGGTTTACAGGAAGACCAGAGGAGATCGTTTTCCCTCTGACTATTATTTATATCTCGGCCAAACTTCATATTTAGAGTCTACTCTTCAAGGAGTATGCTTCGATTTGCATATCATTTAAAAATCACTGGAGAGACTAGGAGTTTATAGGAAGACCAGATTTTTTTTCTTTCAATTTTCTCTTACACGTAAAAACTGTAGACTATATGTGAAACTCCCCTTCATTTTAAATAATTGTTGTACATTATTTCTCTTACTCTTCAAATGACGGAGAAAATTACTATTTTCAACGGGCTTAATCCTTTGTAGCCTATGACGGTCACCCTCGCAGACGTACAGTTATTTGAAGGATCCCTACTGGGAGTAAATCAGAGTATACTTCACATTTCTCTCGGATTTAAAATTAGCCCACCTATTGTACCTGGACACCGACGTAACATGAGGTAGAAATTTCCCTTTGGTGTATGTCTGTCTGTCTGTCTGTCTGTCTGTCTGTCTGTCTGTCTGTCTGTCTGTCTGTCTGTCTGTCTGTCTGTCTGTCTGTCTGTCTGTCTGTCTGTCTGTCTGTCTGGTTTTCTATCTGTTTGTTTATTCTTAAAAGTGGAAACTGATGGGCTTATTTTAAACTACGCATTTGCATTCTGCTCACTCAGAACTGTGTTATCAGGTGCATTTAATGTCATGGTAATGACATGGTGTTGGTATTTACAGGGAGATTATTCCCAAATATTTTCATTAACATTAGGGATTTAAAAAGGCCGTATACAACAAACGTTTAAGTGTATGTTATTTCCGTTCCTTTATGCCATGTACGTTTTTACCGTATGACGGATAACAACGCAGATGATTACGAAAAATTGAATTTTTAGTCCATGTCTCGTGGGACATGTCGTGCATGTCACTTCAAGGTGGGCAACGGGAAAACTAAAGAGCCATTTTACTCTTTTCGATAGGACAGATATTAAGGGAGGTATCATCAGTGTCAGAGCTCCACGACAGTGGTCAGAGATAGAATTGAAACTTGAGAACCATGGAAAATTTCGCACAACTTCAGACTAGTAACTGTACCGTACAACAACTTTTTTCAACTTCATCATATTTCACGTTACTCTACGCGCTTTCGTATCTAAATATCATTTTAACATGTCGTGTTAAAAGTGTGATTAGGGCCATGATATTTCGCGTAAAATTCTGAAGGTAACATGGAATCCACTTCAAATTCCCGTGCGAAGAACGGGTTAAATGCTAGTTTTCCTTATATTTTCGCTGCGTGAGCAATACCTCGTATCTAACACTACACTTCCTCTCCATTATTTTATTTAAGACTGGTCACGCCTCCCAGCCACATATCGATATGCAGTCCATTAGGAAAAAATCATTGTGCTCATTTTCCTATGCAAAACTGTAAAGGAAAATGAGCCTTAAATGCCTTTAATACTGTAGGAGTGCGTAAATACTGTATGTGAACATACAGCCCTACAGTACATTTTTATTTATACTGTATATGAGCGTAGGAAAATGAACACAATTAAAATTGTTCTGATTGAGTGCATATCTATATGTGGGTGAGAGACCTGACCAGTCTTAAGGAATATGACGGGTAGGAAGAACATTGTCTGATATACGGCATTGATCGCTCTGTGACGGTAAGGATATGCTGTCCATCATAAAAAAATTCGTTGTGTTCATTTTCCTATGCTAACGTGTAAAGAAAAATGAACCTTACCGTGCCGCGCTGTAGGTTTGTATGTTTGCTTGACGCATATACGCACTCCTACAAGATAATATTATATTTTTGAAGTTTATTTTGTTACCGGTACGTCAAATTAATACGCAATTTTAATCATGTGATATTATAGAAAGGCACGGCCATCACATAACCAGTCTTGAGGGATTATCACATAAAAGCTGTCCTGATAGGCGGACTTAAACATTACGTACTAACAACTCAGCATTGTGTACGCGAAATTAAATTAAATATACCTGATCTCAAAATATAAAGAAATACTGCATGCATTATTCACTGCACCTCATTTATATCATGAAATACACTTCCTGACAAAACATTGATTCCCCCAGAAGAAATTGTCGGATGTCAATGTAACTTGGTGCACGTACACACCTCAGCAGATATGTAAACGATTAGAGTTGCAATTCTCTGTGTCAGGTAGAACGGCCACCAGAGTGCATTATTGTTGTTCGTGTTTATTGTTGTTGCGGGGCCTGTTAGTAGGGTACATAAGGGGCGTGAACAGCGTCAGATGTTGAATGGTCACTGTGAAGGGCACGGAGATGCCCTGTAGTCATGTGAGACAGCGTTATCAGCACCTGA
The DNA here is from genome assembly GCF_040414725.1 of Anabrus simplex. Lineage (NCBI taxonomy): Eukaryota > Metazoa > Arthropoda > Insecta > Orthoptera > Tettigoniidae > Anabrus > Anabrus simplex. The sequence continues at coordinate 203,637,822 of NC_090266.1, read as the reverse complement.
CAGAGTTTGGAAATGGCCTCATTGCGCGTCTCCATTTGGCCGGTCGGTCAAATCGTGCAATATACACGTTTGTGGGGCACTTGGATGTACCAGCGGTCGAATGTTGGACTGCATGGAAACGTGTGGGCAGGCATACTCATCGCCAACGTTCCGGTTGACCACGTCTGACCACCACGAGGAAGGATTTCCTTATTGTGCACCGAACATATCGTAACCCATTCACATCTAGGCCTAACGTCCGAGAGAAAGTAAAGGACTCCCGAAGCATTCTCTTGCATCCCACACAATTGGCCACATGTATCGTGGTTCTGCACTACCCCGGATGACCATTGTCTGGGGTGTATGTTGGTGATCTGGGGGAGAGGTCCCATTCTTGCAATGTTTTGGAGAGGCACAGCGGAGGTACTCTTGGGGTCATGGCGTCGAGTATGATTTCAAGTCACAGCTGGTGTTGATTGAGGGAATTCTGACTGCACGACGGTACGTCACGGACATCCTGCGTCCTCGTGGGTTATCTCTCATGTGACAGTAACGTGGTGTAAGTTTTCAATAGGACAATGCTAGTCCACACACGGCACATGCCTCTATGAACTGTGTGCTTGATGTTGAGGTACTCCCGCGGCCAGCAAGCTCCCCAGAACCGTCTCCGATAGAATATGTGTGGGACCAGTTCGGTAGTCAACACCGTCCCAGTGCCAATATCCAGGATATTAATGACTAATTACAACAGTTGTGGGCAAGCTTGCCTCAGGACAGTATACAACGATTTCATGACACCCTTCCCAACCGAATCAGTGCATGCCTCCAGGTCAGAGGGGGTGCGACGTTATAATGATAAGTGGACTCGCACTTCCAAGTTATTTGAAATTTGAGTCGATTTTTTAATTATTGAAATACCAACACATACCCTCTTAACACGTGAAGTTTCAGTTCAAGTCCTCCTCCCCCTCTTTGTGCATCAATTTGTTGGTCAGGCAGTGTAGATCGTAATGTCCTTTAAATAGAAATGGTGATAAGAGTATTTTAGTATCTGATACTTCCATTTGGAAAGTTATTATTTTTAGGAGGCTACTTGACAGGAGGTCATTGTGACGCACGAATTACTATGGTACGCACTCTGCAAAGATGTAGCAGAAGATGTCCCGTAAATTGTTTAAAACTAGAACGTTATTTTATGAAATAAGGTACCACTGCTTCCCACTGATCTATTAAATGCTGCAGAGTTGACAGAAGGTACATCCAGCATGTCTTGAATTGTTCCAAAATTTTGTGATGTTCCATATTATCTCATTTGAGGAAGTATCACCAGACCTATTTATAATTTAGAACAGATTTAGAACATAATTATACATTTCTCACAATAAAGCATACTTAACTTTCACAGAGGTACAGGATTTAATGAATACATTCAAAATTACAATATAAAATCGTCGTTGAAGATACAAAAATTCGTATGTCACAATACACTTTCTATCCATTATTTTCCCTAAGACTGGTCACGCCTATCAGCCACAAATGGATATGAAGTCCATTAGAACAATATTCATTGTGTTCGTTTTCATATGTACGTATGTAATGGGAAATGAAACTTACCATACCGTACTGTTTGCATGACAAATTTACCCACTCCTAGGGTATAATGTATTTAGGGTTCTTTTTCATTTAGGAAAATAAACTCAATATGCGGTTGGGAGGTGTGAACATTCTCATGATAAATGTATTTGTTTATTATCATCATCATCATCTGTTTACCCTCCAGGTTCGGTTTTTCCCTCGGACTTAGCGAGGGATCCCACCTCTACCGCCTCAAGGGCAGTGTCCTGGAGTTTCAGACTCCTGGTCGGGGATACAACTGGGGAGTATGACCAGTACCTCGCCCAGGCGGCCTCACCTGCTATGCTGAACAGGGGCCTTGTGGAGGGATGGGAAGATTGGAAGGGATAGGCAAGGAAGAGGGAAGGAAGCGGCCGTGGCCTTAAGTCAGGTACCATCCCGGCATTCGCCTGGAGGAGAAGTGGGAAACCACGGAAAACCACTTCTAGGATGGCTGAGGTGGGAATCGAACCCACCTCTACTCAGTTGACCTCCCGAGGCTGAGTGGACCCCGTTCCAGCCCTCGAACCACTTTTCAAATTTCGTGGCAGAGCCGGGAATCGAACCCGGGCCTCCGGGGGTGGCAGCTAATCACGCTAACCACTACACCACAGAGGCGGACCATTTGTTTATTTGTGTCTTTATTAAGTGGCGAAGTTAGGGCTCTTGGCCCTCACTTACACTTAACCGCATACAGTGGATGATGGATAGGAAGAGCATTGTCACATTCGCGGTTTTCGCACAGCAGCGCCGATATGAGAATCATACGATATAGCAAAGTTACTAAAATAAAGAAGTTCTCATCTATGAGTACAATGCACAGTCACATCTATAAAGCAGAGAGGGGAGTAATTAAACCGTAAGAATGAGACTCACCAATGCCTTTATTTGACGTTGAAGTTGGGATAATGTCCACATCCATTTTGAAATTAAAGCACTATTTGTTTTAGGATCACACTAAAATAAAGTACGATATCACGATTATACGAATATATCCTTCCACATTTTGATTCAGTAAAAATATATTTATTCTCACGTTTACTTAGTATAGGTACAATAATCGTATTGAGTGGTCCCCGAGTTCAATTCCCGAAAGCGTCGAGGCATTTTAATATCTAGTGTTCCATTTCTTTTGCTCGGGGACTGGCTGTTTGTGTTGTCCCAACATTCTTGCAAATAACTCACCACACACAACATTATCTTCCACTAGAAAAGCACTCAGTTTTCTACACAATCCGGACGTCGCTCATCCTCCGCTGAGGGTCTACGTTATATGGGCAGCACCCGCTTAGCAATAATCATAGTCTACGTAGGTAACTGAAATGGAAAGCAGGCTGTTATGGTGTAAAGTTAACTAAAACTCGTGTTTTATAAAACTTAGTTGACAACGTCTAATGAATTCTCAGTCATCATATTATGTACAGCCAACGGCCGTAGCCGTGTTGAAACAGCGGATCCCTTGAGATCTCCTAAGTTAAGCAACATTGGGCGTGGTCAGGAGTTGGATGGGTTGCCTGTTGGTGGGGGTAAGGGAATGGAGGAGCGGAAAGGAACTGGCCACCCTACCGCACGTAAACTCCGGCTCAGGAACACCTCTGCGGAGGTTCGGACCTGCCTTCGGGCAGAATAACCCTTACCTTACCTATATTATGTACAAGATTGCAGATGATAATAATAATAATAATAATAATAATAATAATAATAATAATAATAATAATAATAATTCGCTTGGCTCGGGGACTGACTGTTTCAGTTGTCTCGAATATTCCTGTCACTCACTTACCACATACAACACTATCCTCCACTACACAAACACGCATTCTCATACACGGCGGACGCTTCGACATGTGGCCTCCGGCGAGGCCTGCTGTAGGTGTTACGAGTTGACGCCCTACAGGAGAAATGTGCATCTCTGAGGGTGGGCTGCTATATTAAATTAATTCCAATGCTGAGGGCAGAAAAAATACCCAGCCCCCGAACCAGAAATTTTAACCTCTGAAAGTTAAGATCACCAACCCAGTGAGGAATCGATCCAGGGATCAAACATGCTTACCAATTAGCCAAGGAGATGGACTGTTTTTTAGATAAGCGAAGGTAATAACTTACCACAGTTCAGAAAATAATGCAAGAGTCCATCAACTGCACTGTTTAAACTACAACCCGGTAGCCTCCAAATCTGAAGAGTCAAGTAGCTGATTCTTAGACTTTCTTTATCGATATTTGTTCGTGGCGTCGACCTCTGTATATCTTCTGCCACTACTTGCACCATATGATATGAAGCTGCGTGTAATTGTAATTGTGGAAAAGTATTGAATATGAGGAAAGGAACGTGAAGGACGACACAAACACCCAGTCCCCAGGCCAGGGATATTAATCATTTACAATTAAAAACCCCTGGCCCAGCCGGAAATCGAACACTGAGCCGCCAGGTGACAGGCGGACGCGTTGTCCCCTACACCGCGGGGCCGGACGATTCCTATACTTATTGGACTGAAATACGTAGCTCATTATTTTCAAAACCTCCGAACAGATTCTCATATTCTTCTTCCACAAATTTCCTTATACAGACGTTCCAAAGGCTGATACTTTAATTAGAAGTGTATGCACCTATCTCAATTAATCTGTGATACAATCTGCCCCAATGTTCGACAGTCTATCGTGAGTGGATTGTCGCCCGATACGGACGGTGAGGAATGTGGAGCGGACAGTAACTAAACAGGACCTGCCAGTGAGAACTAATGCCGGTGCGCTGTCCACTGTCAGAATAATATGCACACGGTACGGGACAGGAATAATATAAAAAGAACGTTTAAAAATTGGTTCGGAAAAAGGACATATGAACCTGCCTGGTGATTTTTTAACAAATGTGAGCTTGCTATGAAATAGTTGTTCTTGTCTCTGATGTTCCATTTAGAACTAGGGACAACGGTCAAAATGGTGTTCTTTGTATATCTCTGCGAATCCTACGAATAACAGTGTAGTCGTTCAGCTGTATTACTAAATTAGAAAGTCAGAGTTATTTGAAGATAAAATTACTATTTGTGGAATCGTGGTCATTGTGATAAAACTTACCTGGAATCTAAATTTGTGGTCTGCACCTACTATAGCCAGTGCTTACAGGAACTCTCCATGTTCCATATTCCCAGCAACATAATTATATAAGCAGTCCGTCAGAATAACCTGTATACATTGCCATAAGAAAATGAACACAACGAAAATCTGGGAGGCGTGACCGGTCTTAAGGAATATAATGGGCAGGAAGAGCATTGTCCACCTCTGAAGTGTAGTGGTTAGTGTAATTAGCTGCAATCCCCGGAGGCCCGGTTTCGATTCCCGGCTCTGCAACGAAATTTGTAAGTGGTACGGGAGCTCGAACGGGTTCCACTCAGCCTCGGGAGGTCAACTGAGTAGAGGGGGTTCGATTCCACCTCAATCATCCTCGAAGTAGTTTTCCAAGGTTCCCCAATTCTCCCTCAGGCAAATGCCGGGATGATACCTAACTTAAGGCCACGGCCGCTTCCTTCCTTCTTCCTTGTCTCTCCCTTCCAATCTTCCCATCCCCCCACAAGGCCACTGTTCAGCGTAGAATGTGCGGTCGCCTGGGCGAGTTACCGGTCCGCCTTCGCAGTTGTATCCGCAACCCAATGTTTCACACTCCAGGACTCTGCTATTGAGTTAGTACAGTTGGCATCCCTCGCTAAGTCCGAGGGAAAAACCAACCATGGACGGCAAATGGATTGAGAAAGAAAGAAAGAAAGAAATTACATACGAGGTTTTAAAAAAGTCATCGATATGTATTTTTGTTGCTTCTGTTATTTCTTGGCCGAAGATCCATTTGCCAACAACAACTGCAGTAGCATGTAACACCAATGTATACCAAGTAGTACTGATTATTCGCACACCTGCAAGTGAACTTTTAATAACCGTGAATGTCTACAAATAGCTTCGTCGATGAAAATAACGCAAGCGATAAAAGTTTCGTGAAAAGGTGCGAGCAGATTCGATGTACGAAGGTACTTCACCCGTACTTCGTGTAGATTACACAGGAAGTCCTTAGAGAAGTGCAAATGGTGTAATATGCTGCAAAATGATTGCCCGGCGTGATCCATGATTGGTTAGCGTGTCTAGTAAATGCACAATGCATTAGCGCAAAAACCTGATAGAACTTAAGAGAAGTCAGTATTTTGGCTGCAAAAGGTTGATTCTCCAGTCTTGTCTTTGTCTTGTCTTTATAGTGATAGGAATATTTTAAAGTGAGCAACATAAGATTGTACCGAAACACTTGGAATCGGTTCTAGACGACCCCAAGAGACCGTTAGTTGGAAGGCTCATTTCCTTGTGAGACAGACACGAATAGGTCCAACGACTTTCCTTCAATCACAAACTTGTGGTAGTTTCATTAAGGCACCTTATCTCTACTGGAAACATTTCAATAGGCGTAGGAATTGCACTAGAATATTTCCGAATTCGACGCCATTTATTGTGTCATCCAGTAACAACTCAATATCGTCACCGATTCCAGAACTCTCTGCTGAAAGCAAATTGGAAATATGAAGATTGGTGACACATTTATTAAGCGAAGAATAGCGATTTTCCTCCAGAGCAGAGGAGCAATATATCAGAGTTTGTAGGACTCCAAAGAAGCGTTATTACCCCTGCTCCAGTTTTTCGTGTTATGCGTCCGCTCGCATTGACGTGACGGTCTAATTACTTTAAGGGCGACAAAGGGGTCAATGACTGGACGGCAATACGATTAAAAAATCGTGGACCCAAATCTGCTACCCATACATTTCTGACTGACTTTGAATCATTTCCTTTCAAAATACAGCATGACTTGTGAAAAGAGGCAATTACATGAAAATAAACTGACACGGTAATTACTTTTCTTTATTGCAAGTAATAAAAAGCATTTCGGTATAAATGGAATAATAACATATGAACATCAGAATGCTGAGGAGAATACAAAATAGGATTTCTCTCACTAAAAGTTTGTAGTTCCTTAGATCTCGAACACAGCAAAAGAAAACGATCAGGAATAATAGTCACATATATTAATAGAATCTTTATTAAGATAGGTACTTTTCACACATACTATATAATATTGTTGTTTTAAGTCTTCAATTTGCTGTTATTTATTATACAACGTCAGGCATTTCATGTGGACTTTTGATGCAGACTTCAGAGACAGTGTTGGAACTCTCATGACCAGTAAAAATTGTTTCACTTGCTAATATTATAGTTTTATGAAACTGCAGTGATGGATGATCTTGCCATGTTGAGCCAAATTGGTTCTGCAGGACATTTGTATGTCTTTTGTTTTTGAGACAGGAAGAGTAATGCCTTTGATCACTCTGTGAGGTGTCATTTGAGCCAGACTTTTACACAGACTTCGGTACTTCCCAAGATCATTATTGTAAAATACCTCACCATTTACATGAACAAAATTTTGGGCGAGAAACTTTGATAATCTGTAGTAAAATAAAATAAAATATTATTCTTGCCACTCTCGCTTTCGTTGTTGTGATTTCCAATGTGATGTATCTCTTGTTCTCTTTCTTGCACTTGATCTGGGGATTTCATCTATTTATGTTTCCGTAATGTAGGACAAGGTATGAAAATAAATTTTTCAGTTCAGCATTCGGAAAAATATACACGTTATACTACACAACAATGACAAAATACGAACACACAGGAAATAGGATTGCTTTTGCACAAATGACGGTAAGAAGCCTGCGAATACGTATTTCAGGGTTGCAAGCAAGGAAAATAGGAAATATTATCGTCGCTCGACCGGTAAAAGGTTGTATTCCACAAAGCTCTTCCTATCAGTTATTCTCCTTAAGACTAGTCACGCCTCCCAGCCACGTATGGATATGCAGTCCATCAGAACAAATATTGTTGTGTTCATTTTCCTATGCCCATGTGTAAAGGAAAATGAACCGTACAGTACCGTACTGTAGGAATGTACGTTTGCATTACGTATTTACGCACTCCTAGTGTACAATGCATGTAAGGTTCATTTTCGTTTAATCGTCGACATAGGAAAACGAACACAACGGACATTGTTCTGATTGACTGCGTATCCATATGTGGCTGGGAGGCGTGACCAGTCTTAAGGATAATAATGGATAGGAAGAGTATTGTGGGATACAACGTTTTACCGGTGAAGCGACATTATGACTTCAAAGAATAAACAATACATGGAACGATTTTGCCTACTGATATTATAACATTGTTGCATAATGTAACAACACAAGATTCCAGACAATAATGCTGCAACATGACATGGCCGGTTTTCAATTCACTGCCTGCATAACATGGCCCATTCTGTTGCACGACCAAGAATTCAGTGCTCTGTAACATGAAGACATGGACGATTTTAAAGCATATTCTTGTTTCACCTGATAGTGCTATACTTCTACTTCAAATTGATACCCTTAACTCATTTTTGTAAATTTTGTGACTTGGCCGGTTTTGATACTAGGCGCCTCATATCTACGTTTATATCTCAGAAACATAACAAGTTCCAGACGTAAAAATTTGAATCTCCTGTAAAGTTAAAGAAACATGGATAATTTGCTTTAGGAACAACCACTTGGGGGGGGGGGGGTGAGAAGGACTGAAAAGGGGGTTGAATTCTTCTTATTAGGATAGGTGAAATAATTGAATAATCAGTCGAACTGTTTGTATAAGTTTACTTATAACTTACCTCAAAAAAATAAGATGTTGCAGACGTGAAAACTGGTATTTGGAATCTCCTTTAAATATGAAGAAACATGTATTCCTTTGATTTCGGAAAACCAATTTAAGCGGGGTGAAGGAATTGAAAAATTAATTGAATTATTTGTGAGGATACTTAAGTCTAATAAAAAACTTAACTTGTTACAGAAGTGAAAATTGGTGTTTGGAATCTCCTTTAAAAATAAAGAAACACGCATTTTTGCGGGGAAATCAACTTGGCGGTAGGGATGAAAAGGAGTTGAATTCCTTTTATGGGGACACATATATCTCAAAAACTGATAATGTTACAGTCGTGATATGTGGTATTTGGAAGCTCTTTTATAAATAAGTAAACACGTATTTTTGCGGAAAATTGAATTAAGGGGGCAGGGTGAAAGGAAGTTTAAAAAATGAGTTCCTATTATGGGGACACTTACGGGTATATCTCATAAACTGATGGTTGCAGACGTGAAAATTTGTATCTGGAATTTTCTATAAAAGTAAAGAAACACCCATTATTTTGGCTAGGAAGGGGGGGGGGTCTCCGATCAACTTAGCGGTAAGGGGGGGGGGTGAAAATGTGTTGAATTCTTCACATACGGATATTTATATCTCAAAACTTAAGATGTTACTGACGTGTAATATGGTACTCGGAATCTCCTTTTAAAATAAAGAAAAATGTCTTCTTCTCTTTCCGAAAGTCCACTAAAGGTGGTGAAAGAACTGAAAAATGAATTGAATTATTTGTATGAGGATACTTATATCAATGAATCCTAAAGATGATACAGATGTAAAAATGTGCTTTTTGTTTTCGGAAAATCGACTCACTGGGGGGAGGGAGTGGGATGAAAATAAGTAGAGCAGAAGTTGAATTCTGTTTAACAGGATACTTATATCTAAAAAACTGAACATGTTACAGATGTGAAAGTTGGTATTTTGAATCTCCTTAAAAAGTAAAGAAACACGTATTTTTGTTTTCGGGATATACACTTAAGGGGATGAAAAGGACAGAAAACCAGGGGAATTTTTAAAACGAGTACCCGATTTATCCACAGTATATAACAAAACTTAACATGTTACAGACATGAAACTTGGCATATGATAAATCCTTCAAAATTACAGGAACGTGTATCTTTTTTAATTTTGTAAAAGACACTCAAGATGCTCTTTCTTGCAAGAAAAAAGGAAGAAAAGAAGTGAAAAGGAAATTCAATAATGTTTTATGACGACGCTTATTTCTCAAAAACTTAAGATGTTACAGACGTCAGAATTGGTATTTGGAATCTCCTTTAAAAGTAAAGGAACATGTATCTATTTGTTTTCAGGAATTGAACTTAGGAGTGGATGTGGGTGGGGAAATGACTGATAAAGGGATTGAATTCTTTTTATGGGGATACATAAATCTCAAAAGCTGAGGAGGTTACAGACGTGTATATAGGTATTTGTAATCTCCTTTAAAAATAAAGGGAATTTCCTATTTCGACTTGAGAGAAGACTGTTTCTCACATGTAGAGTTGTACGTCGTATGGTCATCTCTCCATGGCTAAATGGTTAGCGTGCTGGCCTTTGGTCACAGTGGTAACGGGTTCGACTCTCGGCAGAGTCGGGAATTTTAACTATCATTGGTTTATTTCTCTGGCACGGGGGCTGGGTGTATGTGTCGTCTTCATCATCATTTCATCCTCATCACGACGCGCAGGTCACCTACGGCAGTCAAATGGAAAGACCTGCACCCGGTAAGCCGAACATATCCTCGGACACTCCCGGCAATAAAAGCCATACGCCATTTCCATTTCATTTTAGCCCCAATAGGCAATACCACAAACGTGGTTTACAAAATTTTCTGGAGTAAATGAAACTCAATTTTTCGGTGAGATTTTATACTTTAGGAATTTTCAGATAATGTCAGCAGAGTACCGAAGAACGATTACATTTATCAAATTACGAAATACAAGCGAGCGAAGCCGCAGGTAACTGTTAGTTGCTTATATTTCCGCATATTTCAATGAATAATGTGATCAGATGCCAAGTTACAGTACAGAATGACGAATTATATGGCAAGAAACACAGGGCATCACATTACGGATAATGTAATAAGGTTTCACAGGCAAAGTAAGAAATTTTATAGAAATAAAGGAAGAATAATTTTACTGGAATTAAACAGTGTAACTTTATACAAACCGTATAACAATATAATCAACAAAATACAATTTGCAACAACAAAAACTGCGTACGAAGTATACTAATTGGTTTCAATTAGTTCAGGAATTCGAAAATTTTTTACGTTTAACTAATCACTTGGAGGTGGGGGGGTCAATTCCCCCGATAACCTCCTTCCATTCATAGACCAGTTCCCCACTTTGATGGATTTTACGATTACGTTTTGAATAGCTCATGGTCCCCAGAATGAACAGATAAAATCAGAGCAACCGTAATGGCGGGAATATCTATGAAAGTTGTTCAAAGCATGCTTTGAAATTCCATCTAGTGGATTATGACAAAACTGCTTAACTTCATTTATCTTTCTTTCCAACAGATGGGGATAAATCTCTTTACACTGATGATGAAAAGTATACCCGTTTTGCGGTATAGAGAAGTTGGGTAATTTTTAGCAAGTCAAGCTGTTGTAATATTGAATAGTCCTGGTATTGATATTTAATTGCACTGACCACTAATCCAAAACTTCAAAACAACTGTTTCACAACTGTTGGATTATATCAGCCAAAGATATTTCACATCAAGGCTTCCGTGGCTCAGGCGGCACCGCGCCGGCCTCTCACCGCTGGATACCGCGTTCACATCCCAGTCACACCATGTGAGATTTGTGCTGGACAAAGCGGAGGCGGGACAGGTTTTTCTCCAGGTACTTTGGTTTTCCCAGTCATCTTTCATTCCAGCAACTCTCTCCATTAATATTTCATTTCATCTGTAAATCATTTATCACTGCCCCAGAAGAGTGCGACAGGCTTCGGCCACCGGCACATTTCCTATGCACGCCGCTAGATAGGCGCTTCGTTCATTTCATTCCTGACCTGGTCGAATGACTGGAACAAGGTGTGGATTTCCATATTTCACATCAAATTCACCCATGCTAGTGCTGACGCTTTCTTACCACGCTATTCAGTTCTCGCAATCATTTCCATCTCCAGTTTCAGTATGAATATGGTCTTAATAACGAACAATGTATTTCTAATTGTATGGAGAAACATTGATGAAGCGAAAGGATCTGAGAAAAGGGTGTGTGGCTACCAAAATTGCGATTTCCAGGTTGAGTGGCTCAGACGGCTGAGGAGCTGGCCTTCTGAAACCAACTTGGCGGGTTCGATCCTGGCTCAGACCGCTGGTAATTGAAAGTGCTGAAATACGTCAGCTTCATGTCAGTAGATTTACTGGCACGTAAAAGAACTCCTGAGGGACAAAATTCTGGCACCTCGGCGTCTCCGAATACCGTAAAAGTAGTTAGGAAGACGTAAAGCCAATAACATTATTATTATTATTATTATTATTATTATTATTATTATTATTATTATTATTATTATTATTATTATTATTATTATTATTATTAAAAAATTAAAATTTTTACCCACCGGTGAATTTGGTCGGTTAGCGAGCAATGCGTAATGGACTAGGGCCAAAGGTGTGACACCGGGGCAGGCACCCATTGTAATTGGTTTCTCTCTCTTCTCTTTTTTGTCATTACTGGAACTAAGCTGTAAGTGTGGTTATCTAGGGGCACAGAGGGCTGAGGGTGAGGGAGAATGCACTGTACCCACACTCCCCTCACTCTGAACAGATGCTCTTTCTTGCAAGAAAAAAGGAAGAAAGTGAACTCTGGAGCATTTTACTGAATATCCGTACACGTTTCTTCCATTCTTCCAAATTCATCTCCCCATTCAATCTGTACTCCCTATATAATGAACGAAGTCTCACTTGACATATTTGTATTCATTTCCGACACTGGAATTAGTAGGTATCGACTTCACATACAATAGTAATCAGCAATTTAGGAGTGATATTCCATAGAATATTACCCTGACGAGGACAAACAACGGTGGTAGTAGAGAAACTTCAATCCAGAAAAATGTAGTTGCACTTCAGATCCCTGATGTTTTCTACCATTTAATACAGTACAGCTAAGTGCAATGCAAAAGCAAATAAGCTGTCAGATGTATATGACTGTTGATATCGTGACTATAGTCCCAGCACCTCCAAATTTATGAGACCGTCGATGTCACAAGCGTAGCTAATAATAAAAATAATCGTATGGCCTCAGCTACCGTGTGCAGACATTTCAAGTTGACGCCATCTGGCTGTCTGCTCGTCAATTTCGACGTTCCGTTTTACTCTAGACCCACTAGATGGCAGACCGAGTAAACCGAAACTCTCTTGGGCCTCTATGGCTGAGATTTAATTAATTTTGTCGGGTAAACACCAAGTGGGTCACCAGAGATCTTTTACATTCCGATATCGTACGACATGGAGTGTTGAATGGACTTTTCCCGCCCTTCAAAAATCCGACTACCTCTGCCGGGTTTGACCCCGCTATCTTGGGATCCGGAAGCCGACACGCTACCACTGATCCACAGAGGCAGCTAGCGTAGCTAAGAGGCCTTCAATATTGAACAACTGTTGATATCGTGATTATAGCCACTAATTTTTCAGTTTTACATGTCTGTGATATAGTCAATACAGTAATGAGACCTCACGTTTTACGTAACTGGTGATATAGTGGTTAAAGCCACGAGACATGCAGTTTTAGGTAACTGCCTTATCATGATAATAATAGTCAGGCCCTTCAGTTTTATTTCACAGTCAATGGCGTAACAATGGCCAAACATTATTCCACTGGGTGCTCCAGTTGATGTGATTATAATAAGTGGATCTCCAGTTTTACGTGCCTCCTTTTGTTGTGATTATAGCCTCGCGACGTCCAGATTTATGTATCTGTTGATATCGCGAATATAGCAGTGTGTTCTTAAATTTTGAGTGACTGTTGATATCGTGACTTGAGCCTCGAATCTTTCAGATTTACGTCAATGTTGATCATTGGGTTCCCCAGGTTTACGTGAGTGTTGATATCATGTTTATAGGGTCCGTGAACCTGTCCCTAAAGGCTGTGAGGTAAACTATTTGTGAACCTGTTTTCATGTAAGTGACCGCAACTAGGGTGAAGAGCAGTACTAATAATGGAAACGCTAAATAAAGGGCAGTTCCACACTGTTTCATGTTACTGTGTGTTCAAATAGATTCAAACCTACTACAGGACTAATTTTCTACTCTTTTCTGAGGAAGAAAACCGAGGTAGAAAGACGTCGTAAATGGATTCAATCAGTAAATCATATTAAGCTAGTTCTTCTTTATTATTTCACGGTTCCTTCATTGACAAGAACATTCTTTTACACATAATCGACAATTTATTTTTAAATTATATTCTCGTTCGTCTGGATGGCTCATCCTGGGACTCGAGATTTTTTTAATGTACCCTTCATAGGCAACAAGCGATCTGGTCATCCCGAAATTACAGCATATGTGCCTATGATTTCAAACGTTTCGGCTGCTGAGCATTTTCATACGGTGTCGACAAGAAAAGAAGAGAAAAGTAGGTGTTCCCAAATTGTGATATTTCGAGTAATTCAGTGGATGCGTTAACGGAAACGGAAATACTAAATGATGCAGTACATGAGTTTATATTTATTTGCGAAACTGACGGCAACTCTACTTGTACACAGGCATGCATCCCAAGTATCTTTAAAAGCGTAAACGATTCTAGTCGCATATTTTTAATTATTAGCGAAAGGGTTAGCATTATGATTGGCTTAAGCGCTCGCCAGTATTTCATGGCTGACTGAGCATTAGGGTGCTGATGCATGTAGCACGGTAGGGCAGATGGAAGGGGGCAAAGACGCATGTGCATTCAAACGTCTTTCTGCTCAGATATGCTTCATGGATAGGAATAGCCGATGTGTTGTTGCCATTTTCTTCTAAAATACATCATAGGTAACGCCATTCTCTTCCTCCTGGTGGGAAATGTATTGTTCTTGGGGAAATTTCATAAAGGTTTGCCTGCTTTGCCGCATCCTTGCCACTAAACAATATTATTATTCTATTAAATATTCACCTCTTTAAAACCTTCTTAAAAATACGGCGCTTACATAAAACTATGCGAGCAAAACCACAAAATAAATGGAATTCACTGATATTTTGCAAGAAATTGGTAGCAGCGATAACCCCCATATGACGGAATAAATGTTATTGAACTACCAGAGAGATTTTATGCATATGATCGTGATTGAAATTTATAGCAAAACGTTCACTTCTGAGAAAGATGTCATCATTTTCTCGAATGTTGCCATTCTTATAATTAATTTGGGAGTCAATGGGCTTATACCCGGTTGTTCCCTAATTAATTCTTACATTCCTTGGAATCAATATTGTTTGCCTCCACATATACCTATTTTAAAATTTGGAGCCATAGTTATTCTCCATGGAAATCTGAACGTATCCCAACGGCTTCTAAATGGAACCAGATTAGGGCTTCATTCTAAGAAGTAAGTACGAAAATAGTTTAGAGGTGAATACACTAATTGGAGATAAAACTGGACAAAGAACTCTAATCACTCGAATTGACTTCACATCCGATAAAACACTTCCAATTTTTGTTTCAAGGGTCATTTTATATCTCGATCAATGAACCTCAATGGACGTGAAGGTCTCAGTCTACCTCAGTCAGTTTTCAGTCACGATCAGTTAAATGTTGCAGTGTCGAGAGAGCGAAAGCGTAAAGTTGCAATGGTGCCTAAATGTAAATGAACAAGGAATGCGGATCACGTTGCTATCAGCTTTCATTCGGGAGATAGTGGTTTCGAATCCCACTGTCGGCAGCACTGAAGATGGTTTCCCATTTTCACAGCAGAAAAATACAGATACTGTACCTTAAATTGAGACCACGGTCGCTTCCTTCCCACTTCTAGCCGTTTCCTATCCTATCGTCGCCGTAAGACCAATCTGTATCGGTGCGACGTAAAGAAAATTATAAATAATCAAGTACAAGGAACGTCGTAAATAAGAAAATCCGTCAATAAACATTTAACCCATTGACCGTCATGTCCTGACGAGTTTCAGTTAGTTTAAAATAGAGACTGAAACACAGGTGATGATAATCAACGAATAATAACAATGACGCGTGGTCTCCGAAGAGGCCTGGCACAGGTCTCTCGAGGTGACGCGGTGTAGGCGTTCTGCGCGGCTATGAGGATGGGACCCTATTTTTGGTAAATTCTAGTTATGAAAACTGAAATCTCACCCAGCCCCCAGAGCCATCGGAATGAACCAAAGGAGGTTAAAATCCCTGACCGGCCGGGTATCGAACTTGGGACCTCTGGACCAAAGGACAGCACACGAACCAGCTAGCCATGGAGCCCGACGATCAACCAATGATTCATAACTGAGAAACTTGACATGTGTAAATACAGACGCATTTACATTACTTTCAGAAATGTTGCCGGAACGGAAGGAACTAAATGTTTCGAAACATAATAATTATTCTTTTTTTCTGAACGAAATGAAAAAGAATCTTATTTTATCAGCATCGAGAGGTTTTCCTCGTGTTCTCCGTACTACAGCATCTTCGATTTTTACTGCAACACTTGTGACTCTTTGCAGCGACACGGCTAACATTGTTTTCTGGCATAGACAAGAAAGTGTCGAAAAAAACTTCCCCATAACATTTTCCTGCTGCAGGGTAATAACTGAGAGTACCGGAATGAGAGTCAAACAACCTAGCAAAATCGATCAGAGAATATCGTTTTTTCCCCCACTACAATGGATGTCATACTGTGAAATTTTTGACTGGCATAGCTCCAAGTGGTATGACCTCTTCTAAATCTCTCTGCTATGGTAGGAGCCCGAGTGACATATATATTACTAATGATAAAGGCCTGCTGTAATTTTTAGAAGCAAGTGAATAAGTCATGGCCGATAATGTATTTCCACAAACAAAAACAAGCCTGGAATGTTGTGACATTCTTCTCATCACACCACCCTTCTTACTTGACGGCACACTGACTCCTCTGGAAATAGAAAAGACTCACAAAATCCCTAGCGCCGGATTTCGAAATGTGTATTCAGCGTTTTGAAGTACTTAATATCATAATAAAGCAACCTAATGAACTGCATCCATATCGTTACTGCTGTGACAAATCCTTGAAAGTGACAATGATCTTCCTCACCATTATTTCTCTTAAGACTGGTCACACCTCCCAGCCACGTATGGATATGCAGTCCATTAGAACAATTTTCGTTGAGTTCATCTTCATGTGCCCGCATGCAAAGGAAAATAAAACTTAAATACATCCTACTCCTCGAGTGGGAAATATGGCGTGCAAACGTACTTTCGTACAGTACGGTACATTACGATTAATTTTCCTTTACACATGCGAGTAGTATAAGTGGACAGTTTCGAGGCCTCCTCCTCCTCCTCCACACGCCCTCCGCAGAAGCCTCCTCCTCACGGGCGGGAAGTTTGAATTTTGGCGGGAAATTAGAATTTTGGCGCGAGATTTGAATTTGAAACAAAGCCACGTGCATTTTTGACAGCCACGTGCTTTTTTGACAGCTGTCCTCAGCCAAATTTAAAAAACCACGCATCGCTAACCTCAGTGCCGCCATCTTGACGGGGCTAAACCTTATAAATACCAACTTAGGCTCGTGGTGGCGGGCAATTAAAATAATTCTACGTGCTTTACAAAGCCACGTGCTTTTTTGAAAGCTGTCACCCGCCATCTTGCATCGCAAACCTCAGTGCTGCCATCTTCAGCTACTACCTTTGAAATGTGGTGGCGGACAATTTGAAAAATTCTACATGCTTTACAAACCCACGTGCTTTTTGACAGCTGAAAAGCCGACAGCAGCCTTCTTTGATCAACAGAGCGTCGTGCTGCCATTTTTAGCCACTAATTTTGAAATGTGGTGGAGGGCAATTTGAAAAGTTCTACGTGCTATTGTTTGGAAATTAAACCCACATGCTTTTGACAGCTGACAAGCGGATATCTTTAATCAACAGAGCACCGTGCTGCTATCTTTACGGCTACTACCTTAAGCACGTGGTAGCGGGCAATTTGAAAAATTCCATTAGCTATCACCATTAAACAGTAAGACTTTAGTGCATTCGCAACCTAACCTCTCATCTACCATCTTGAAAGGGCTATCCTTAGTTTACGACAAGATGCCCTTCCCGACGCTAATTACACAAGATAGCGCTTAGAGGCAGCTACACAAGATAGCGGCGGCTGTTATGGCTACCTGCTCCTCCTCCTCTCCATCCTCCTCTCCCTCCTCCTCTTAGTCCTCTGTCAAGCCATAGCTTTATCGTACAAGTTTAAACATGCATCGCGAAGACTAGAGTGAGCACGTGTTTCAGCGATGACGTCATCATAGTTGTGCATGTTAAGACTTGATGATTGACTGAAAGCTTTAGTCTTCGAGATACAGTGATAGAGAGTAGGGCCCAAACATGTCGAGAACATTAATAGTTAATGTACAGGCTTTTAAAGTAAACGGCAACAAATTTGTGTTTAAAGAGGTGGCTGTGTTAGATTGCAGTGTGTTGTGGGCACCAAACCTTGTTAGTTTAGTATTTAGCCAACCTTTTCATTACTGTTTGCAAACAGAAGAAGATGAAAAGCAGATTCAATGGATTGAAAAAATAATTAGGTTTGCAGTGGGAAGAGAAAGGAATACCTTATCGTTTTCCATCTTTAATGATGAACATAAATTTGTCAAGAGAAGATCTTCTTATTTAAAGGGTTGTGAAAAGAATGAATGGATGCGTATCTACCATCATCGTGTGAAATTATCGACATGCATGAATTAGGGTGTCCATCATTTAAAACTCTTCCGAGGGAGCATGATAGAGAAACAGTCTTTACAACATGTGTGCATGCTCTTTGATTGGTTGTGTTGCAGTGCATGCCGAGAGGTAAACAACATATGTAAACTGCAGTGTCGAAATAACGTTAGTGTGAAAGAAACATTTGTAGAGTAAAGACAATGTCATTTCTAACATATGCGAAGTGTAACGCAGTTGAAAAGGCAATCGTAATGTTTTATGCATGCAAAAAGAAACTAAACACGTTTACTGAAGAAGAGTTAAGTGCAACGCCAAAAGCAGTTTTTTGTTAATGAAGTTGCGAATGCTGTAAAGAATATTTGGGATAATGTGCCTCGTGAGTGGACTCAAGATCCTGTTTTTTATGAGCTTCAAACGTGTAGTTTACATCGTGAACAAGTGAGTTTAGGTACAAGACCTGCCGTAAAACAGTGTCGTACATGTTAACTGATTAAAGAGTATCACGGACCTAAAACTAACGAGTTGTCTTGACTTATAAACACTTATCCTGGCTGCGAAGAGAGTAAACATGGAAAAGGTGAAGAAACGTGCTGGGAGAAAGGTGAGGAATCATGCTGGACATGGGCTCATCAATAAAGTAATTGATCTTCTTCCCTTCGAGCGTCATCATCCCTGCGGCCCTAGAACACGACCTGACGTTCTCCTGGCACGTGGTTAGATGCTGCCTGCAAAGAGCATGACCTTGGTTGTCGACAAAACAATCCTAAACTAACACGTGTAGCTCATAAAAATCTGCTTCGTAGAGCAGCTTCAGTTGCAGAGAAGATAGCAGCACTTGTTGTTATTGGTGCAATAACAGGAAAACTGAGTAGAAAAAACAGTAAAATAAAGAAAGAATAAGAAATGTATATATATTCTAAAATAAATACGAATTGTCAAAACATATTACAGGTGTTTCTTTAATATTAATCCCACAGCGTTTCCTAGAAATAATGTTAACTTAAAAGAAAGGAGAGGTAGAGGATCGAGAATTAAAGAACACATAAGATTTAAAGTACATAATCTTTATTAATCCATGAATTAAAGCTGTTATTAAAACCAAGCCATTTAACATAGTTTATTCCCACGACGTCGAATAACACTTTCAACTAAATACTGATCAGGATATTTTTTTTGCAATACTTCGATGTAGAATTCTCCTTCATTAGGCTGTCCTCTGACATCGCTAAGTAAATACGTAACTGGATTAGTAAGCTTAACACTCCTGATTTCAAAAATTTCAGTTTTCCAGTTGGGTGTGCATCCTTTTGCAAAGACAGACTTGTGTTTGCTGAAGCGAAAAAATTACCTTCTTTAAAGCAATAGCGACGTGGATAAGCTGTTTTAATTACAAGATGAATAGCATCTAGGCGAGATGTATTCCTTGTAACAAGACTTGGCTCTGTTCCGATAGTGCGATGAGGTGTATCGTTGTAGGTAGATACAAGTCTAGGTAGCAGATCAATCCATCGATATGAACTTTGTGCTGTAAATTCTCGCCACATCATTGTTTTGCTGAATGCAGAGTGGTGTTGAATGCCAAGTAACTTGAGGTAAGAAGAAAAATCCTTGTTGTAAAACTCTTTACCTTGATCAGTTTGAAGAAACCTTGGGCAGCGTTTCGAATCTTCAACAATATGTTACATGCTTCTTTAACCTGAGCTGATGTGCAAAAGCAAACTTCGATAACAGTAAGTAGATACTTATTCCCCTTATTACTAGAGGCATATGGAATCATTTCTACTAAGTCTGCTTGCCAGAGATCATCTTTTACTCTTGTATTAACGTGGCTGCGACAGTAGGTGCGACGTGCTGGTTTCTGTAAATCATGTGCGATGTTTACTTTTACAGGTGAGTTCTTCTCTTCTCTTGACGGGCCATTACAAAATAATACCGGCATGTCGTAATTCCCTCTCTACTTCTAGAACTTCTGATTCGTGACCTGTGTGACCAGCATCTTGCGATGCTCTTAAAAGTTGTAATCATTCAACGAGTAAGTTTGGGCCATTCCAGTATCTTAAGTCAGCATACGGTAACAAAGGCTTGTAGATAACATCAAGACCACGTGCAGTCGGAAACAGCTTAGAAATAAACTCACGATACTTGTAACCCTTATTTGCATTTACAGCTTCTGTTCTCTTGTAATGACGTCGTGTTGCGTCAGTAGCAAATGTATTGCTTTATATTTTTTAAGATCATCTTGTAAAATTATATTCTTATCACGTATTCGTGAGAAAGGAAGTTCTAAGAGTCCTTTCGTAGTTTTATAGGTAACACCTTTTACCATAAGTTTGTTGCTATTAATCCTAACATTTGAATATCCTGTCCAGAAACAGTCGTCTTCATAGCGAATACCGTACGTAGTGTCAGTTTTTCCTGTGAAAAGGTTTTCTATATAAGGTGCAAAGAGATCCATACGTTTCCTGAATACAAGTTCTAAACTGATTACGATACTCTGGCGTGATCATAACCTCAGACAAAGATGGTAGATCTTGCGTTGATGTAGTAGGTGTTTCAGCAATAACGTTAAAAACTCAACACGCTATATGGTGAAAATTCGTTAAGATCTTCTTCCTCGTCCTCTTCCTGATCTATATCTTGCTTATCCTCTATCTCATCCTGCTTATCCTGCTTATGCTTCTCTTCCTCTTCATGCTTCTCTTTATCATATGATGTTTGCATAGAAGCAAAACTTGAAGTAGACTGCGGCAATGAAGTAGAATTAAAAATTTATTTGATTGGTGTACTTAGTTGCGTTTTTGAAAATAAATCCGTATATGCTAGAATACGTTTAAGCTCTTTAAATTTCCGTCGAATATTGTTTCGTGCTTGGATGATATGATTTGTAATCTCCTTGCTAGATGTTAACACGATGATGGTTTTTGATCAAGTAGTTACTCTAATTCTGTGTTAATGCATATAAAATGATTGAATCCCATTCGGTATCGTCCAAGCTGAACATCACTTTCTTTATCAATAACTAAAAAGCTGTAACAATGTGATGACCAACATGTAGCACACATATGTTTAAAGTTAATAAATGTCATATCATTGTTAGCATGATTGTCATACACATGTCGCATGTTGCGCTCATCTTGCCGAAAAAGCACAATGGCATTTGCGTTGTCGCGTATTAACTGCTTACGCACACGGGAATAGGTTTGGCGTAAATAGATGCAATCAATATATTTATGTCGTCCCATACTAAAGAATACACGAATAACGTTTTTGCTGCTCTGAAGCGACATCGTCAAAGATCATAAGAGAATTAGGAAGCTCATCGTCCGTTGATGGCTCTTGCTCATGCGAATTAAATTCAAAATATCTTATTCCATCTTTAACCATTACAGTTTGTAGAATAGTATATAGCGGTTGATAGAGTGACTTTGCGAAAACGTAAATATTCTCGAAGCGTATACCTTTTAAAGAAGTAATGAGTGTAAATAAAAGATTTGTTTTCCCGCTTCCCGACAGGCCTGATATAATACATCGAACAGTAAAAGGAAACAATGTTCCATGACGTTTTCCTGTAGTTGTATTAGAACTAGGTAAGAGATGTGGCACAATGTCGGTAACAGGTAGTGTGTCTTGCTGCTTTATAATCTTTATGATACCTGAATTATAAAGTAGGTAATAGCAATATATATATATATATATATATATAACGAAACAAGAGGTGACGGTTAGTTTATGATTTGCTCTTGACGAGTAAAGTCGTGAACAGAATGTTGAAACAATGATATCCAAACAACATGAAGAAGAAGAAAGCAAAAACTCTCGGATGGAAAGATGTTATAAAGGCTGCACAAGAATCTATTCGACGGGAATACAATCCTCGTGTAGCTATTACTAAAGCACTACGAGCAGTAAGAGCGAGAATTTCTCCAAAGTGCAGAGCAATGTTTAGTAAACTTGCACTAATTATTCCTGTACCAAAACGAGGAGGATTTCACCTGCGCTGTTTGCTGGCCCAGCAGCTTTAGGGTTATTGCTGGGCGGTGCTACTGCTGTAGCAAGAACTGTAAAGGCTGCAGAAGAAGCAAAACAACAGTTGAAAGAGAGTGAAAGTCATAACAAGACGATGGAGGCAATTGCATTACGAGGCAAAGGTGTACACATGAAGCTAGCACAATACAAAAAAGGGCTTGGCATCTACATTTCTCCAAAAAACGTCTGGTGAATGCACTGCCACATCGAGGTCTGACGCATGAAGAAGTTTTTACGTTTGCTAAACAACTGGGAATTCGTTATTTTCGAGGTGTGTATATGCGCGATCAACTACCAGCGCGCCCATGTGAACGTGGAAGTGCCGTAACTAACTTGGACAACAGTCGCGGACCTGGAACTCATTACGTTGCTTATGTAAAACGTAAATCTAAAGTATGGTATTTTGAAAGCTATGGAGACTTACCTCCTCCCTTTGAGCTTATGCGTTATTTCGGAAGCAGTGCAGACATTGTTTACAATAAAAACCGTGTTCCAATCTTTAATACACGCATGTGCGGACGATTATGTCTTATGTTCTTATACCAAACCCAGACAGTAGAGAAAGGGCCATATTGTCTACGTGATGACTAACAGTGAAAGAACGTTTGCTGTACGTGGAGAAGGACCTGAAACACCCGTCTATTTTAATCCACAGATCGAACTTGGCTATCAGCCACATAGTCTTGGACTAGTATCTTTTGAAAAGTACAATAAAATCTATAATGTGCGTGATGGTGTAAACAATTTACGTTACGATGAGTATATGCTAACGCTACCCTCAGGTAGTTATTCAGTAGACGATATTCATAACTATATTGAAAGTACGTTAATTGATCAGTTTGGAGAAGATAGTTTTAGTAATCATAATCACAAGTTCTCAATCACTGTAAGCAACATTACACATAAATGTGTTATTGAATCATCATTTAAGATTGACTTAAAATCACAACCTGATTCGATTGGACCATCGCTTGGATTTTCACCAAGGGAGCTCCTACCGAACGTACGTTACGACTCTGATCAACCTCAGCACTCTTCGATGATTATCATGTGAACATTACTTGTAATATTATTACAGACTTAAATAGTAATCTACAAACTTCGCACGTCCTTCACGACTTTATTATAACAGAGGAACGTGGATATACTGTTTGAGAGAAACCAGCAGTAGTTCTTTATCATCCTATGTCTGTAAAAGACATTAGTAACATTTCTCTTGGGCTTGTAAATAAACATAATCAGCTTATTCATTTAGATCGGCACGCGTACGTAGCTTACAAACTTCATCACAAACCAGCATGAAAAAGTCTATAAAACACTGTGTACATTACGAAGAGGTACTACATGTGTGCGAAGACTCTTCGAGTTAACAGATAAGCATAAGCAGATACTCCAAGTTTGAGGTTAAACACTACTACAACAGAATGGAGGAGGTGCTAAACATTACGAATACAGTAGAAACTCATTATGTGTAGTACGAAGTGAGTTTAATTCCAATCAACCTTTTACGTTTGGATTAAATAAAAATGATGAAATTCATTTTATTATCAATCAGCAAGATGTATACACCGTACCACATGAAAGCTACCTCTATATTGAAGGACGACTAGATAAGTCAGATGGAAGTGGACCAAGCACATCACAACTAAACAAACATGCTCTAGCTTTTCTCTTTTCTGAAGCGCGATATGAAGTAAATAATGTTGAAATAGATCGAACTAAGAATTTTGGTATTACAAGCGCAATGAAACTCTACACTTCTTTCTGTGATGAAGAAAGTAATCTATTGCTGTTGGTAGGATGGTGTCCATAAGCTACTAACAACTGGATGATTAATGAGGATGGAACTTTTACGGGTATGTTATCACTGAAACATACTTTTGGCTTTGCAGAAGAATTTACACGTATAATAATCAAAGCAAAACAAGAGCTTATTCTAATTCGTGATCGAAGTGATTACAATTATCTTAAAGCAGCAGAAACACCAGTGGAATCGAAAATTGCACTTCATCGTATATTCTGGAGGATTCCACATGTAACCTTATCTGATCGTAAAAAAGTTCGATTGCTCAAGATTGTAGGAAATGATACACCATTACCTATACGTTTCCGAAGTTGGGAACTGCATGAATATCCTGTGTTACCACCTGCAAACAAGCATAGCTGGGCTTTTAAAACATCACGTTTACTAAGAAGCCCCTGTATACTATTTTTGGATTTCAAACCAATCGTAAATTCAATCACGAAAATGATAGCTCACTATTTGATAACTGTAAATTAAGACATGTTAGACTATATCTCAACGGAATTACATACCCCTACGAAAACATAGACATTGACTTCGAGAAAAATAAGTTTGGGATGCTCTAAGACATGTTTTGTAAATTCCAATCATCGTATTATCAGAGAGAAGATCGTCCGCTATTTTCGCCCCAAGAATTTAGAAATAACGCACCGATTGTAGTTATAGACTGCTCTTATCGTGAAGAATCTATAAAAGAATCTCCTGTTGATATTCGTTTAGAATTTGAAACATCTGAAAACATTCCTGCTAACACAGCAGCCTATTGTCTTATTATTCATATGAGTGATGTTACTTACCAATCCGCTAACGAATATTGTTACTAGACTATAAATAAAGATGCAATTTATCATTTTCATTAGTGTGTGCTTCGACATCGTACGCTATGGAAGAGAACAACAAGCAAAACTGTAAATGTGCATGCTGTTTGCATGCTCATACGCAACATCTTATTTATCTCACACGAGTAAGTGAGGCTATTAAGATGTTTTTTAAACATAGAACCTCGAGGCCAAAACATCTTATTCAATACTTACCGCCAGGATTTTTATCCACGTTCGCTGCCCCTTAAGAACATGACTTTTGGGACATCCTTCCTCTACACAGTAAGATGTCAATCGATGTAGCTTTGTGCAGAACCTGTCAGCGTCATTACAAGCATCGAGGGAAAAATGGTGATGATGATTGGGATGGACCAAATCCGAGGATTGAACACTGTACACAGTGTATGAATGAACTTTTTCCAGTACCTTATGATGATGATTCAGAAAAGGAATAACGTCAAGGTAGGAAGTAAGTTATCTTCCTTGTAAAGCATAACATACTTAGTATAATATATTTCTAAATGTTTTGTTTGATTTGAATGTTGCAGAAGGCATTTCGAAAGCATGCTACCTCTCCGCAAAACGTTGTTAAGAAGCATACTAACCTTGTCAGCAGAAAAACGAACACTATTGTAGTACATTTTAAATAAATATTTCAATGCATTCAAAATGTTGTACTTATTACATTCCTTAAACCTACTCACTCTTGAGAAAACGATCAAGTCTAAAGATGCACAAGACGTCGTCGCTGCAGTACGTACACACTTTTGCTTTCATGATGTATGTTTAACTTGTTCGATAGAGAGATATATGCCTTCTCTGAGCTAGCTTTCTTCATAACAGCAGCCGCTATCTTGTGCAATTGCCCATAGTTGGCATCTCTAACAGCATCTTGGTTTAAGAATCTAAGATAATAGTATGTTGAGAAGGGCAGCTCGGTAAGTATGTTGCGAAGGGCAGCTTGCTATAAGATCGTAAGAAGGGCAGCTTGCTACCTTGCGGCGTGGCTAAGTCCCGCGCTATAATGTTTTACTTCCATCAAGATAGCAGTAGTAAGCCATGTGTATGTAATCAAGATGGCGGCTGACATCTGTCAAAAAATCACGTGAAATTGCCTGCCACTATATCTCAAAAGTAGTAGCTAAAGATGACAGCACGATGCCCTGTTGATTAAGGATGGCCGCTTGTCAGCTGTCAAAAAGCATGTGGGTTTGTTTCCAAACAAGAGCACGTAGAATTTTTCAAATTGCCCTCCACCACATTTCAAAGGAAGCAGCTAAAGATGGCAGCACGATGCTCTGTTGATTAAAGATGGCTGCTGTCAGCTGTCAAAAAGCACGTGGGTATGTAAAGCACGTAGAATTTTTCAAATAGTTCAATATAAGGCCACAGCCGCTCCCTTCCAACTCCCATAGTCGCCATAAGACCTATCTGTGTCGGTGCAACGTAAAGCCACTAGCAAAAAAAGAAACAAAACTGTGAAGTCTTCTAGGGCCATTGACTTCACCGGGGATGGCAGGAGTTCAAACTAGTCTATGAGAAACTCAGGTAAAACAAAAGAATGTCTCATGCCAGGTCCGACAATCAAATCACAAATTTGTGAATGTCGTCTTAATTAAATAGTCATGTTTCAGTTGGTTGGGTAATGTTGTTTAAGAAATGACGTTCATAATAATAATAATAGTAAATTGAATTGAAAACGATGATAAGTACAATAAAGAACGAATTAATTTATATGAATATGATAAAGTGAATTTGTACTTATAAATGGATATCCACGGCCTAGTTCTACACCACGTATTTGACAATGTTCATCCTCCCCATTATTTTCACACCGCCAAACCTCATACGGGTATATAATCCATCAAAATAGTTTGGTTGTGTTCACTTTGCTATGCCCATGTGTATAGGAATATGAACCTTAAATATATTGTACTGTTGGAGTGCGTGAATACGTCATGCAAACGTACATTCCTACCTTTACACATCAGGATAGGAAAGTGAATACATCGAAAAAGCTTCTAATGGACTGTATATCGATATGTGGCTGGAAAGTGTGACCAGTCTTAAGAAAAATAATGCATAGGAAAAGTGTTTTCAGATACGAGGTGTTGATCGCGCAGTGGCGATATGTATTCTACCAGGACAGAGGTTTAATAAGCAAAACTGAATGAAGAGGTAGTAATACTTACGCAGTGCTTCCGCAGTTGAGATCAACAGTATTCTAGAAAAGAGGAATGAATTCTACGACGAAATCATCTTTGCTGTACGTGAGTGAAGGGTGGGTGGACTCACTCTGTCTTATTCATAAGTTGGAATGATCAGTAATTAAGATACTGCTGATACAAATTTTAGGAAGGTACTCGGAATGAGGAGATCGAGACTAAGTTAGGAATGACCACGATGGATGGACGTAACTGTGGTTATAAGCCAGCTTCATTAGTGGGGTCATGAGAAACGGATGAAGGAGGATAGGAGAATGAGGGGCTTGACCATGTAGGGTTAAGAGCAACGGCCGCATACCAAAGTGACAATATCTAGACTCAGTTTCTGATGAATTAAACATAAGAGGTGTAGAACTGAATGAGGTCACGAAGAGGGTTGCAGATATACTTTGAAATATTTAGTCTTTAATTTTTATTAGCGAGCGACATGTCATTATCGTATAATATTGTACGGTTATCAGAACAAACTGTTCCTATTGACAAGAGGATAGCGGACTGAGGATAGCGCAAAACTCTCTTATGACGGCATTATATTATTATTATTATTATTATTATTATTATTATTATTATTATTATTATTATTATTATTATTTTACGAGCCCTAACATACAGGCCATGGGCTCAATGTATGTATGTATGTATGAATCTATATCAATTACGTTAAGTTTCGAACCAAACTTCATGTGCATCACAAAGGAGCTTTCGATTTAAAGTGATGTGTGAAACATTAATGTCATTTTGTAACTTTTCTGTCGCGATATGCCAGGCCCAGACTGTCAATATTGGAAAAAAAGTCTTCCTTTAATAGAGAGCCGTCTCGTTAGCACAATATTTCCACGCATTTTATCGGTGTTAGATATCGATATTGGTGCAAATACTGGACTATAATTACACGAACTACCATGGAGATTTTTGTGAATGCATTATTCAACAGGATATTCATGAAAAAGGGCTGTTTCAGTATATTTACAGGATGAGTTATTACAAGTAACTAAAAAGTTCTACAGATGACATTTTTAAAACCAGTTACCTCATTCATGTTAGAATTAAAATGACTAACAATAGTAGAAAGCAATTCCAATTGGACTTTATTTGTAATATTAGGGTATCAAATGCTAATTCCAGGAATATTCTCTCTTAAAATCGAATAATAAAGACATTAATTCCGTATTAAAATATTCATCTCACTGTTTATCTCAATCATATTTTATAAATATTTCATTTTACGGGGCCATTTTTAACATGGTTCATATACAGACAATATTCAATACAACGTCTGTATTAACTCTCTATTGAAAATTTCTTGGGAATCATTTATGACATTTCAGTAAATAGCCTAAAGCACCTGTTTAGATCAGTTTAGGTATATCATGACTTAAGGTATTTTCACGTTAAGGACTGCCTGATGAAATTAGCCTTTAAATTAAATCAGCTCTTTTAATAGTCGAGTGCTTAACATGTTCTTGCCAGCAACGAACTTACTCCTAAATCTTATTAAAATATGTGCTGTCAAAATAATTGATAATTGCTTTCATTAATTCATTTTTGACAGCATTACTCTTTCGTCGGTGTTCATGAAAATTTAAACACAAAACCGTGTTCAGTCATCAAACATAAAAACACAGAATTAAATGCATAAATGCTTTAAAATTTACGAGAATTGGGAACTTAAGAAGATCCTTGTAGGAGGGTTTGGGTGTACTTTAATGAACTGTGTACTTTAAATGTAACCCAAATATTGATTAAAATGTTTGGTGTTTTATTTTTATTTATGAATAACATGCCATTACGATATTAATACATGAATATGTCAGTTAAAGGCCTTGTATGATCCTTGAATTGTAGAGTGCGCTTATTGAAAATTTGGTAGTATTCGAGATGTAATCTGTTTGTATAATTAAATTATTCAGTGTTCACTTGCTACTTGTGAAATGGAATTGTGTTTCCGCTATCATTTACTGTATAATGATAGTAATAGTTCTTGTTGCTGTTGTTGTTAAGGTGCTTGTTGTGTAATTATGTTTTAATTTTAATACATTTTCACACTACTGTGAGTGATCATTGCCACCGGGACATTTCCCAATTGCGATGTATTTGTTAGTAATAATAAATATGATAACAATTTTAATGTTGTATGGAGCAGAAACATTTCAAGAAATTCTCATTCATTTGCAGTCTCATAGACTAGAATAATACTTTAAACAGCGAAGAACAGGAAATCAATTTCTCCCGAAACCCTTTATTTCAAACGGGGTGATTAGTACATTTTTTCACATTGTAGTCCTAATGAGCAACCATTTGTAATTATTTATGTCAGCGACATCAGTAATAATGGTAGACGATTCAATGTTCACGTTTGAATTTTCAATGGCAGTTCCATTTTCTAAGCTCCTTTGTACGAATGAGTTACTGATAACGAATTTTCACACTTCATACCCATCAACTTCGTCAGTATCGATGTTTACAGACAATGTTGTTGTTGTTGTTTGAGTCATCAGTCCATAGACTGGTTTGATGCAGCTCTCCATGCCATCCTATCATGTGCTAACCTTTTCATTTCTACGTAACTATTGCATCCTACATCTGCTCTAATCTGTTTGTCATATTCATACCTTGGTCTACCCCTACCGTTCTTACCACCTACACTTCCTTCAAAAACCAACTGAACAAGTCCTGGGTGTCTTAAGATGTGTCCTATCATTCTATCTCTTCTTCTCGTCAAATTTATCCAAATCGATCTCCTCTCACCAATTCGATTCAGTATCTCTTCACTCGTGATTCGATCTATCCATCTCACCTTCAGCATTCTTCTGTAACACCACATTTCAAAAGCTTCTATTCTCTTTCTTTCTGAGCTAGTTATCGTCCATGTTTCACTTCCATACAATGCCACGCTCCACACAAAAGTCTTCAAAAACATCTTTCTAATTCCGATATCAATGTTTGAAGTGAGCAAATTTCTTTTCTTAAGAGAGCTCTTCCTTGCGTGTGCTAGTCTGAATTTTATGTCCTCCTTACTTCTGCCATCGTTGGTTATTTTACTACCCAAGTAACAATATTCATCTACTTCCTTTAAGACTTCGTTTCCTAATCTAATATTTCCTACATCACCTGCCTTCGTTCGACTGCACTCCATTACATTTGTTTTGGACTTATTTATTTTCATCTTGTACTCCTTACCTAAGACTTCATCCATACCATTCAGCAACTTCTCGAGATCTTCTGCAGTCTCAGATAAAATAACAATATAATCGGCAAATCTCAAGGTTTTGATTTCCTCTCCTTGGACTGTGATTCCCTTTCCAAATTTCTCTTTGATTTCCTTTACTGCCTGTTCTATGTAAACATTGAAAAGGAGAGGGGACGAACTGCAGCCTTGCCTCACTCCTTTCTGGATTGCTGCTTCTTTTTCAAAGCCCTCGATTCTTATCACTGCAGACTGATTTTTATACAGGTTATAGATAATTCTTCGTTCTCGGTATCTGATCCCTATCATCTTCAGAATCAAAAATAGCCTGGTCCAATCAACATTATCGAATGCCTTTTCTAGATCTACGAATGCCATGTACGTGGGCTTGTCCTTCTTGATTCGATCCTCTAAGATCAGACGTAAAGTCAGGATTGCTTCACGTGTTCCTACATTTCTTCTGAAGCCAAATTGATCTTCCCCCAACTCAGCTTCAACTTGTTTTTCCATTCTTCTGTAAATAATACGTGTTAAAATTTTGCAGGCATGAGATACTAAACTAATAGTGCGGTAGTTTTCACACCTGTCAGCACCGACATATTGACTGGTAGATACTTCTGGAGAATGCTAGAGTCACAATGTGGAAAGAAAGAATCCACCACCTTTCCAACTGGATAGAGCCAAAGGAAAGTCTTCCATGTGGACACCAGGAGAAGTGGACAGTATGGAAAGCCCTTAGCAGACTCCGTACAGAAGTCGGCAGAACCAAAGTAAACTTGCGGAAGTGGGGCTTCTCAAGTGATTCATCACTTTGTGATTGCGGAGAGCAGCAGACGATTCAACATCTATGTCAGTGTGTTTTATGTCCTTCAATGTGCACTATGAAAGACTTGATTGCAGCCTCCCCCCACGCTATTGACGTCGCCCAATACGGGGCAAGCATCATCTAGCTCTCGAATATTGTTGCTCTATCTGTGATTGTATAATAGACTTGTATATTTGTATAGTAGGAATGTAGATATCTTGTTGCTTTTTGTTAAATATCTATAAGTAAAGTTGATACTTCTGACACTAATAAAGAAAGAAGCACCGACAGAATTATTTACAACATTCGCATCCATACCGCAATATCTATTTGAGGTTCACTTTACCGAGTATGGAATTTTTTCTTAGCCATTATACATACACTTATTATTTTTTACCTTATTTATTTATTTATTTAATTGTAACTGAGGGAATTGGAGAAGAATTCTCCACACAAAGTTTCATAACCTTATTCTTAATCTGAAAATATTCAACGGCCATTGAATAGCCACATATAAAAAATAAATTCTTCACTGTTGGTGATTTATATCACGAGAATAGAACCTCATCCACCTTTGCAACACGTCATGGTAATGTCACTCAGATTTATCACAACTCCTCTCAAAAAATAGTTTATAGTATTTACTCTCAATGCACCTTTCCTGGATGGAACATATTAAGCACACCATCTCAGTCTTGCGCCTTGCGTTACAGAGTTCTCTGGAGGAAGATGTAATCCAATAAGTTTTCCGGAGTTACAAAATATTATTCTGGCAATGTTTCGAATCAAATAATTCAGTGAAATGAGAACTATAACTGAAGTATTATCGTGCTTAATTATGTATACATAATGGTACAGCATCACAGAACAGTAAAAGTGCTGATGTATTTTGGAAATGTTTACATAAAGTGACAAGTTAGGACGGGGCATAAACAAAACATAAGATTAGGATATGATTATTTTTCCACGGTGAAATAAGCATTTATATCGATCTCTACGTAAGAGGTGAGGAAGAATTAAAATAACATACCAAGAAAGTATTTCGTGTTTGTAGTCATGTGGTTAAGTGTAGGGTCATTAGTTGAAAACTTTCTTCGGTTCGTTTTGGCCTACTAGGGACGACGGGGCACGTCTTAACTCTTAGCTAGGTCTTCTGCTTTTTCATGGCCCGGTACGATTTCATTGTCTGGCTGTTGAAAGTTATTTTAATGCCACAAAAGGATTTCTGTACACATCAAATCAATGACAAAACTCAAAAGAGCAACAGATATTTAAGCTTATTTCTGTTGCGTATGTACAGAAGCAGTAAGCCCCCGTGGCACAGGCGGCAGCCCGCCAGCCTATTACCGCTGGGTTCCGTGGTTCAAATCCCCGTCACTCCATGTGTGATATGTGCTGGACAAAGCGGAGGCGGGACAGATTTTTCTCCGGGCACTCCAGTTTTCCCTGTCATCTTCCATTCCAGTAACACTCTACAATCTCATTTCATTTCATTAATCATTGCCCCAGAGGAGTGCGACATGCCTCGGCAGACGGCACAATTCCCATCCTCGCCCGTAGTAGGGGGCTTCATTCATTCCATTCCTGACACGTTGCAATGACTAGAAGCGTTACCGCAGTGTGTGTGAAGAGAAAACGTATTGGTCATACTGAGGGACTGTGGATTCAATGGTAAGTTTTCGTAGCTGTCTAAGTCATTTATCTTCTAAATTAGTGTGAGTTAAAGGATGAACGAGTTCATGGTTCAAGTACCAACCTTGGTTCGGTATTTACTGTAAGTTACAACTCAATTTTTCAGTGAATTTTATTCATGCATACCATCTTGAGACATTGAAAGTAATTTAACTCATTTTTAGTACCTCAACTGTGATTACGTTCCAAAACCTAATTTTAACCTAATGAAGCTTTCATCCTCAATACGCATGTGTTAGGAGTACTTTTCGAAGAGGAGTATAAAATGATAGGGTGATATTCATTTGGAAGGAAATCATGTAAATGATTTTAGTTATGCGGAAGCAGCTAATCTATAGGGAACGTCCTGCCTGACTGATTCATCATCGCCGAGCCAAAACTACTCGACATAAAGAAATGAAATTTCGAGGATACATTTACAGTATATTAGGGTGTAGGTGCTCACTAAGGAAGGATTTCTGGATATTCCATCACTAAGGGGGTGAAAAGGGAGGTGAAGTTTTTAAATGAGGATATCTTTGTCACAAAAAAATTACAGACGTAAATATTGATATTTGGAATCTCCTTTAAAAATAAAGAAACACGTATTTTTTATTTTTGGAAAATCGCATCAAGAGGGGTAAGTGAAGAAAGGGGGAAAAGGGGTTGAACACCTTTTATGAGGAGACTTATATCTCAAAAACTGAAGATGTTACAGAAGTGAAAATTGGTATTTGGAATCTCCTTTAAAAATAAAGAAACACGTATTTTTGTGTTTTTGGATAATCCGATAAATAGGGGGTGAACAGGAGTGACAAATTGGGTGAATTTAAAAACAGACTATATCTGCAAATTATCTCAGACACGTAACATATTACAGTTTTGAAAACTGGTATTTGGAATTTCCTGTAAAATTAAAGAAACATAATTTTTTTGGAAAATCCACTAAAGGGAAACTGAAAACTGAAATACAATTTTTAATATTAACAGAACTACAGTATATCTCAAAAACTTAACACGTTGCAGACATGAAAATTGGTATTTGGAATCTCCTTTAAAAATAAGGAAACACGTATGCTTTGGTTTTCGGAAAGAATCCTTAACGAGAGGGGAGGGAAGAGTTTAAAATTTAGTTGAATTATTTATATATATATACCAACCAAATCTACAGATGTACAAACTTGAAAACTGGTATTCGGAATTTCCTTTAAAAAACACGCATTGGGTGGGGGGGAATCAACTTGATAGGGGGGATGAAAACGGAGATGAATTCCTTTTACGAGGATGCATATATCTCAAAAACTGAAGATGTTACAGTCTTGATAATTGGTACTTGAAGCTCTTTTAAAGAAACGGGTAGTATTTGTTTTCGGATAATTCACTTGACTGGGGAGTGTGAAAGGAATAAAATAATTGAATTATTTTTCTGGAGAAACTAATATCTCAAAACTGAAGGTTGCAGACGTGGAAGTTGGTATTTGGATCTCCTTTAAAAATAAAGAAACACGCATTTTTGGGTGGGGGAAACCAACTTAACCGGCGGGGGTGGAGTGGAAAAAGAGTTGAATTTTTTTCATAAGGACACATATCTCAAAAACTAAGGATGTTACAGACTTGGAAAATTTCTATTTGGAATTTTATTCCAAAGTAATGAAACACGTAATATTTTGTCTTTGGAAAATCCACCTAAGGGCGTGAAAAATTACTTGAATTTTTTGTATGAGGATACTTATATCTCAAAAACTAAAGATGTTACAGACGTGAAAATTAGTATTTGGAATCTCCTTAAAAATAAACAGGCACTATTGTGGGGATATCCTCTTGGGGGCGGGGGAGTTGAAGAGGTGTTTAATTAATTTTTATGAGGATACATATATCTCAAAACTGAAGATGCTACATTCGTGATAACTGGCATTTGAAAGCTCCGTTATAAATAAAGAAAAAAGTATTTTTGGTTTTCGGAAAATTCAGTTAAGGGGGAGGTGAAAGGAAGTGAAATAAATTTATTCTTTTTACGGAGAAACTTATATCTGAAAACTTAAGGATACACACGTGAAAATTTGTATTTGGAATCTCCTTTAAAAATAAAGAAACACGCAGGTTTTGGAGAGGGGGGGAAATCAACTTAACGGGCTGGGTTGAAAAAGGTGTTAAATTCCTTTTATGAGGATACTTATATATATCAAAAACTGAAGATGTTAGAGGCATGAACATTTGCATTTGGAATCTTCTTTCAAAGTAAAGAAACACGTGTTCTTTTGTCGTCGGAATATCCACTTAATGGGAGTGAATGAATTGAAAAATTTGTTGAATTCTTTGTATTAGGATAATTATATCTCAAGAACTAAAGATGTTAAAGACATGAAAATTGGTATTTGGAATCTCCTTTAAAAATAAAAAACACGCACTTTTGGGGAGGGGGGAATCAACTTAACTGGTAGGAAGGGATGGTGAAAATGTAGTTGAATTACTTTTATGAGGGTACTTATATCTCAAAAACTGAGGATGTTATAGACGTGAAAATTAGTATCTGTAATCTCCTTTAAAAATAACGAAACACGCATTTTTTTTTGGAAAATCGACGTAAGGGGAGTGGGGTTGAAAGTAAGTATGTAAGGAGTTGAAATATGTTTATGAGGATTATCTTAAAACCTGAAGCTGTTACAGACGTGAAAGTTGGTATTTTGAATTTCCTTTCAAAATAAAGGAACACGTATTTTTTGTTTTCGGAAAGTCCATTTATGGCGAGTGAGCGGTGGAAGAAGTGAAGAAGAAGAGTAAGTTGAATTGTTCTTATGAGTATACATTTATCTCAAAAACTGAAGGTGTTACAGACGTACAGACATGAAAACTGGTACTTGGAATTCCCTTTGAAAATAATGAAATACGTACGTTTTTGTTTTCGGAAAATCCAGTAAAGGGGCTGAAAGTAATTGGAAAAGCGGGTGAATTTTTAAAATGAGGACCGGTATATTTGTATTATATGTCTAACTTAACATGTTAGAGACAAGAAACTTGGTGCTTGGAAAGTCCTTTAAAAATACAGGAACATGTACCTTTTTGTTTTTGGAGAAGCCACTTAAGGGGCGTTTAAAAGAAGTGAAAAATAGTTGAATTATTTTTATGAGGATACTTATATCTTAAAAAGTGAAGATGTTACAGACGTGAAAATTGGTATTTGGAATCTCCTTTAAAAATAAAGAAACATGTACTTTGTTTTCTGAAAATACAATAAGTTGGGGGTGGGGGTGGGGTGGGGGTGGGGGTGGGGGAAGGACTGATTTCTTTTTATGGGGATACTTATGTATAACTCAAAAACTGAAGATGTTACAGATGTGGGAATAATAAAGAAACATCTTTTTATTTTTTCGACTTGAGAGAAGACTCTTTCTCACATGTACAATTCTATGTCGTATGGTAGTCTTAGCTCCAAATTACCACAAACATGCCTTACAAAGAATTTCAGTTGTAAATGAAACTCACTTTTTGGGCGAGTTTTATACTTTAGGAATTATTAGGTAATGTCAGTAGAGTAACGAGGAACGATTACTTTTATCAAATTACGAAATCCACGCGAGCGAAGCCGCGGGTAATTGCTAGTATAGCATTAACACCGACACTAGTAAGACCATACAAATGAACGTAATGTAGGAAATGCTATACTTAAACTGGCGGGTCCTTTCAAATTATTAACTACTCTTCCTTCCAGCTAGTAAATAAAGAGAAAGCTAACACAAAAATTCACGGTTATAACCCATATTATTCTGTATTTTCATGACAAAAGACAAAACTGTCATTTCATCTCTTTGTTTTCGTGCTCATCATGCCGTACTGCAGCGATACTGGGATGATTTGGATTATCTCTTTCAATTGCTGTAGCAAATGAGGCTATGATCCGAAAGAAGCAAGAATGTCTACTAATTACGAACAGACGGTAGTGTTAGTAGCAGAGATGATGGCCAAAGATACACCATATCAGTTGAAGCTGTGATTTTGCACCATGAATCGGTCTAATTGGTGGGATCATTTGCAGTAAGCGAAAAAGTGTGTTCTAGGTTTCCTGACAGACTGAGAAATTCAGCCTTTGACGATTAAAGAAGTGGAGAAATATGGAGGACATATCTGGTATGTAACGACGTCGTCCCAGACTGAATGTTGTGTGTTAAGTATGGTACTGATCCCGTTGGGATACTTCAAATAATTAATCTGCATTTTCTTCCAAATAGTGAAAAAAGAAGAAAGAAAGGTAACGCTTGTGATCCATAGTGTCCTGCATATCCACGACTGCAGGTGAGAGTTTCATTGAATTTGTTTATTTTCATGCCCACAATGCCAAACTGCAGCGACGTTACAGGATGGGCACCATCCTCATAGTGATAAGCACTGCGATGGCCAAAATTATATGTTAACTGTGTTACTTGCAGCTGAATTCACCCCATTCTAGTACCTCAGACCGAACACAAATTCATGACAGGACCGAGATTCGAAACCAGGATGAGTGATATAATTTCATGATTGATATTCAGAATTACGATATTGGGTGAATGTCTACATTATTTTCATATTGTTGTAGATTAAGAGGTCACAGTGTTAGCTGTGATTAGAAGATTACCGAATATCTGTACGGAATCTTGCGGACAGAATGCTGAAAGGTACAATAATCTGAAAGAAAAGGTAATATAACTATATCTTAGCTGATTTCTTCATTCGCTGCTTAACTGTTATAGTACTCTTGTTTGGGTTTATAAATGTAATATAAAACTAAATAAATACCACATCCTGGAGCAATTCATTTTATTATCACTGGAGCAAGTCATCAGCACATATTAGATAGCACGAACCGTGTTCCCGCGAGAAACGAGAATGTTGACAACCGGGATGGGACCAGCCGTAAAACCGAGCTTAATATGACAGTTAAAACTTTACTGCTGACATCCACACAATCGTGCTACGTCTGCTTAAGAAATTCAGTTGATAATAGTAAATGGAAGTGTAAGTATTACCGATCGAGCTACTCCATCAAGGGAGCAGTTTTCAGTTCCTCTCAGCGCTTTGAAGAGAATAGCATTTAAGCTTACACAAAAACTTTCTTCGATTATAGAGATTTTTCGAAAATTGGGATATTAACACGCAGTACTTGAGAATTTTTTTAAGTTCCTTCAAGTTGGTTGAAATTTTGTCACGTTCTTCGATACGTCAGATCTTCCAAAATGAATATCGTCTAGTAAGACAAGCATTCTTCTTGGTGTAGGAAGAGACGAAACACCGTAAATATCTCCGCACAGCAGTTACATGGTAGACTCCTTTCATAGAATGCTTCCTATGCATCTGACTTGCCGTTCAAATGAAGTATCTCATACATATTCCCAACTTTCGGTAATGTCACTGTTGCTATGATAATTACTACCGCTTCATATTCAGGACTCGGAACCTCTTAATCAACCTCTTTGTGTACAACGTGTGTATGTGTGTGAAGAGCACCTAGAAACCGTGGTGGATGAAGTGTCTGAACTGGTGAGTGTACGTGTTCGTTATATACTGAGTCGAGAATGAGAAGTACGTATTTGTAACTTTGTATGCTATGCACCCTCGTGGCTGTGGAATAACACTGGTGAGGCAAAAATTTCGTATTTAACCACGGTAATTGAGACTGAGTTCATCCTGTCCTAATTCCTCCAACCAGACTTAAATTTATGAGAGGGCCGAGATTTGAAACTAGTTTCTGTGAAGTCATTTACTAATTTACATTCTGAATGATGGTATTTTTCACCTAAGTACAATTCAGTGTCATATTGTTGAAAATTTGTTTTTTGCTAGTGCTTGCTTACTTTTATTTCTTACTAGCTGTCGTACCTGTCTTCAACATGTTAGGAATGTAGGTGGTTCAGGTAAATGGAAGAAAGTAATCAAACTGGCAGCACTGAACTACCCATTCCTATCAGCGCCTCAAAAATACGGATCGAATAGCTTGAATAATGAATACCATGATGGACCAGTGGGTAAAATACCAGCAATCAAAATGTGTATAATTCGGAAGAAAGATAAGATGAACATAAAGGTAATCATACTCCCCTGCTCCTCTCTGCCAGTAAACAGATAGAAGCCTGTTCCATTCGGCGAGCTAACTGCCCTATATTGTGCGTAACGCTCACAGCCCACTTTGGGATAGACAATACATTAAAGATTACCTTCTCCCAATTACGATAAAAGTATATGAGCAATAAAACATTAGAATTTAATGCTCCTCCTCCTTTATTTGTTACAAAGGATTCTTCCTCAGGATTAACACTAAAAATAGTAGGACACAGGAAACTTCAAAACTTGCAAATATTTCGTTATTATTTGTCGTAGGATAAATTTTTACTGCGCAGAAGATCGGAAAATTTATTTTCTACACCACTTGTTATGTAGCATTTTACCGCTACATTGGGGAATTAATGTTTAGACTTCCCTCTAAAGTACTATTTCAACCCGCGTGGATACAAGTATAAATAGACTAGTTTGTAGTGTCTTCTTACTTGATTTTGAATACCAGTTTTCGTAAAATTCTGTTCAGTGACTTTCTCGAAAAGCGCGTACATACATATTTTACGTACAAACAAACCGGCAGACACAGACGGGCAGACAGGTAGACAGTCGGACAGACAAGACGCAAATTTATGCACTGCATTTCCTTCTTATACTGTACAGACAAGCACAGAAATCCTGAGAAAAGTACCGACAAAACTCCTATTTCATTCATGGAGTATAGATGTGAAAATGAACTTTATTATCACAAATTATGTGAATTTATTTTTCGTACTTATTTCTGCGGTAATAGCTAATTGGGATGATCTTCCGTTTTTCTTCTTCTTTTAGGAAATACGAGTAGTTTAAAAATCAAATACGTCGTAATAAGTTATAAACGCTTATCATGTATAAATAAATACATAGTAAATAAATCAGTAAATTAATTAAATAAATAAATAAGTAAATCGTAAAGTACATGAATAAATAAATAAACCATGCAAGACCGCAACGAGCCGACTAGATAAAATCTCCTTCTCGAGAGAGACCCATCAGGCCTCTATGACTCCCTGGTGCTCAACGCATAAATGATAATAGAAAGATAAACAAAATGTCAATATAAGAAGCTGAATACATGTCTGGCATATGTATCAATGTTAATCTCATTCAATATATGTAAGTGACCTGATTTAGATGACACAGAGAGGAGGAATTATTCAAAATAGGGCTTGAAAATATTCGTCGTAAATATGTAAATTAACACTTTCGACTAATATAGAACAAATTACAAAAAATAATACATATAAAGCACGAAATTAAAAATGATAAACATGTTTATCGTTCACGTATAAAGTAGAGTGAGTGGCCAAAAGTCATAGAAAGGGGTGTTCCATTAGGAAATGTGTCGTGTATGACCCCAGAGCGTTGCGACTAACTGTGGCATAACTGAACAGTCTGTCACAGACACCAGTGTCGTGAAGATGGCAACACTTCGCGAGCTAAAAGACTATTAACGTGGGATAATCTTCGGCGAACGGCGCATGGGTCATAGCTTTGCGGAGATTACACGCGAATTCGGGTTTCTGAGGTGAACAGTGTCGAGGGTGAGTCTTCATTATCGCAAAGAGAATGTTACCACCCGCGTAAACCGCCGCACGGGAAGACCACAGGTTTTTTACGAACGGACATTACGTCGCCTACGCAGAACTGTACTGGGCGCTCGACGGGCTACTGTGAGTCAGATCACCACTCAGTTGAATGTTGGGAGTCAGGAACCCTTTCCTACCAGGACTGTAAGGAGGCAACTGCACCTCATAGGCTTCACCAGCCGACGACCAACTCGTGTCCCTTTGCTGACACCTCGACACAGAGCTCAACGACGTGCATGGCCCGCGAAAATCGGCAATGGACCATGAAACAGTGACGGCGGGCGGTATGATCAGATGAATCTCGCTTCCAGTTGTATCGAGCTGATAGGTTCGTGAGAGTGCGCTATGAAGCTATAGATCCTGCGTGTCAACAAGGTTGTGTCCAGGCGGGAAGTGGTTCAGTTCCTGTGTGGACGGCGTTCTTGTGGTAGCAATTAGGCCCCATTGTTCAGCTGCAGGGAGCGCTGACAGGTGCGCGCTGTATGGGCATTCTTTCAGACCATCTGCATCCCTTTCTGGCCCTAGAGCACGCTGATATAGATGCCATGTTTCAACAGGATAATGCGCCATGTCACCGCTCTGTGGTAGCACTCAAGTGGTTAGAGGAGCACTCCAAAGAAGTTAAGACCATGGATTGCCCTCCAGATCCCCCTATCTTAATCCAGTCGAGCATTTATGTGATGCCGTCGATACTGGTGTACGTTCCATGAACCCCTCACCAAC
Source organism: Anabrus simplex (assembly GCF_040414725.1). Classification (NCBI taxonomy): domain Eukaryota; kingdom Metazoa; phylum Arthropoda; class Insecta; order Orthoptera; family Tettigoniidae; genus Anabrus; species Anabrus simplex. Next base: position 203,596,745 of record NC_090266.1, on the reverse strand, counting down.
TACATGACACCAATTTTGGGTAGCAGTGCAAGATGCATGGGTCCAGATTCCTCTAGAACCATTCCAACACACTGTAGAGTCGATGCTCGCCGTACTGCTGCTGTTTTGAGGGCTCGCGGAGGAACAACTCGTTGTTAACATCACATTCAGTGTGTTCTTATGACCTTTGGCCATTCAGTCTATATTCTTGATATTCGGTTTGATGTCGATTCTATGAGTTAATTATTTGCAATGAGTATCATAATTGCTTTTGAGTGGGAAGTTAATTATATCCCCGTACCTGGGAAACTCCTCTCTGCATAGTATAATGAGTATAGTATAACTGATGAGAAACATACACCACTTTTCTGGACAGAATTTATCAGCAACTAACTGAAAACTCAGTTGCGTGTATTACATCTTGATACCAAAGGTACGCCAGCCATGTTGAAGATCAATTAGAAGCCTCAACAGCATTGTCTGTTAGGCACTTGATATTCGCCGGTTAGCGGATGCTGAATTTGAACACCGATGCTTCCTGTCTTTGATCGCTCCGTTCGCGTTCACAGGAAGAGGCCTTGTGTACAGTAGATGTATGGACCAGACAACAACGTTAATTTCTCCCGGGGTGCTTCTATTGTTATATTCAGTAAATAACTTCAGGCATTTTACAAGGAATCCAAATCACTTATTAGGAACTATGATTATATGGACATAAATGACCTTTCTCAATAGAAAACTTGCTATATACTATTCTCGAACAAACAGAAGTTATGAAAATCGTTATCTCAAGGACAGTAATACTGTCAATTAGAAGGTAATCTGAAAATACTGAATGCCAGACATAAAATGAAAAATTGAAGCAATTAGTCGTATTTTTCTAAGCTGATAAAGTATAGAAGAAACTGTGGCATATAAAGTTCATTAAAAGCCTTGGCTTGATAAAATAACTGCAGAATCGTCAGGTTACCAGCAGATATCAGAGTGCTCCTCCAAGTCAGGAGTCTATGAACTCATGTGCCAATGCAATCTGCAATACCATATATATAGCTCAAGTAAGATGTAATTTCCACACAAGATACACAGAACACAAGGACGCTGTCAGATACAATCATAATTCAGCCTTCAGAAAGCACGTATATGATAGTTCATACCATTCCACAGACATCAACACAGAAATAAAAAATTTACACATCGAATATAAAAACAAATATTTGAATATTAAAGAAGCAATCCACATTTACATAGCAAAAAAGCTAACGAAACCAACCTGAATGACCATACACATTTTAAAAATTCCCTCTTCTTCGCCCTACTTAGCTTAACATCTAGAAAACATTTAAACTTGTTGCATTAGCACTTAATGAATCCCACAAGAGGAAGTCTCTGATTTAAATGTCTGGAATGTGGGTTAAGATATTCTCGTCTGCAGTAAATGTTCTAAATTCACGCACCGTCTTTCACCACACAAGACGATCTTTTATATGATCATTTATCACTAAAAATAACATCTTGCAAGAACTCTCCAAGTCAATTCCATACTTTTATTTAATCAAATCATTAGCTTTCATTTCTCCTTGATACACACAAATACATTAGAACATTAGAAAATAAATATACAACGTATCCCTCCCCACTCTAATAGACAAAACCATGGCCCATAACACTTCTCCCAACTCACATACCTCCCCTATACACCACACAGAATAGAGTCGATAGCAAAAGCAAATCCAAGAATAATAATAGAAAGAGACATTCGAAACATACAAAGCAAAAGCTAACCAAGCCACATGTACATTTCCCTCCCTTTCGACCTACTTAATTAACACCTGGACGATACTTACACTCTTTGAATTAGCGCTTTATGTATGCCACAGGAGGCAATTTCTGACGTAAATGTGCGCGTTAGGATATTCTTATCTGCTGTAAATTCTCTGAATTTACGCACAGTGTTTCACCACACGAGACAATCTTTTAGATTATCATTTATCACTAAAAATAACATTACAAGAACTCTATATTTGAATTCCGTACTTTTATTTAACCAAATCATTAGCTAACGTAAGAAATTTAATTTTTCCCTATTGAATATTGAACGATTAGCTTTGCTATCTACTCTGTTCCGTGTGGAGGATAGGGGAAGTACGCGTGGTGGGGGAGTGTTCCGGGTCATGGCTCTGTCTATTGGAGCGTGGAGTGGAATGTTGTTTCTTCACTTCTTCACAAGAATTTAATTTTACGTATAATACACAATAAGTTTTCCCAACATTCGTTTCGTAGTCCACGCCCACCAGACTCCTTTCACACGTCCGGCCCAAACGCACTGCCTCAGCCCACCCCTATTTCCCCTCCCTAACACCGTCCGATTATGTATACCTGATCAGAGCTATCTCATTGATCATAGTACGTTGTTTGCAATAGGATCGTCCCACGGCAGTTTGAGGTGAGTCCTTCATACCTTTATATCATTATGTCAAATAGAGTCACAACACTCCAAGCATTTTATCGTTAATGGCGTTTTCATATATTTTCACAAGTTCCGCACTGAACTGAGAAACATAGGTTTTACAAACATCTTAAGAAGCCACTTAAATGTTTCCAACTCATAGGCCTAGGACATAGAAGATTTTATCCAGAAAATTATATCTGGCAAACCTTCACGTTTTCAAGATGGTTTTGCAAGTAGACACACTGTAGTTGAATGGATCATAATATTTCACAAAGCAAATCGCGCATCAAATTTAAGGACTCTATAATTGCTCGTCCATAAGGATTTCATTTAATTAATGAACTTTTTTATTACATGTTTGACTCGCAAGTCTTTTACTTGTGATCATAGTTTTTAAGGTGTCAAGGTTTTATTATAGATTTCGTTATGTTTCACACCAAAAATTTTAAGATATGTCATGAATTTTATATATAAGGTTGCCTATTTTCCGAGAACAGCTGAATATGACGCAAATACGCGTTGAAACTAGTACTGTAAAATTTAATATGTTGTAATTATATAACAGCATTAAAATTGTATTGAATAGATGTATATAAAGGTTATTTATTGTAAATGATTAGCTAGCATTTCTCTCCAATACACACAAATACATTAGCGAAATAAAAGTGAAGAAACAACATTCCACTCCACGGTCCAATAGACAGAGCCATGACCCGGAACACTCCCCCAACACACGTACTTCCCCTATCCTCCACACGGAACAGAGTCGATAGCAAAGCTAATCATTGAATATTAAAGAAACAATCGAAATTTACGAAGCAAAAGCTATCCAGCCAATAGAAATGACCATGCACGTATACAATTCTTCCCCTTTCACCTATTTAATTAAAATCTGGATAACATCTATACTCTTTGAATTAGCGCTTAATGGCTCCCACAAGATGGAATTTCTGACTTAAATATCTGGAATGTGGATTAGGATATTCTTATCTGTGGTGAATTCTCTGAATTTACGCACCGTCTTTCACCACTCGAGACGATCTTTAAGGTTATCATTTATCAATAAAAATAACATCTTACAAGACACTCTCTAATTCATTTCCATAATTTATTTAACCAAAATCATTAACTTACATTTATACCAAAATACAAAAATGCATTATAACATTAAGACACAAAATAACCCTCCCTGCCGTGAAACATCCCTCGCTCCCCTACTTGCCCTCCTCTTCCACAGAGCAGAGTGCAACGCCCACAAAAACTTTCCAATTTGCTCCTTCATTACCACAGTCCGGAAGTAGAGTTTGAAGGCAACGGACTACGATTCAGCAGCTTATATAAGTTCAGAAATATTTCAGCAGATCAATATGGTGACGGTCAAATAGTAATGCAATCATTGTTAGTTAATACTTGTGAAATATTACCACCAAACTCTCAATCATTGACTAGTTAACGTAACGTGAACAATATTGTACTGCACATGCATACGCATGATTGAAAGTGATTTGATAGAATCTGAGGATGTTCTTGCAGAAGGAAACATGACATTCTTTGTTTTATTTTAAAGGTATTTTAGAGTGTTATATAACGTACTGAATTGTGTGTTTGATAGACTGAGGAGCTTTTAAGTTACATTTAACTGAGCCAACACCCAAAGTATGGCTTCATTTTTAACAAAATAAACAATTGGAAATTAAAAGTTACTTACAGTTCTTCTTTTGCTACCGCTTTTTCCCCACAACTGTGGGGTCGCGGGAACGAACTACGACGCACGTATGGATTTGGTCCTGTTTTTACGGCCGGATGCTCTTCTAGACGCCAACCGTACATGGAGGGACGTAATCAGTATTGCGTGTTTCTGTGGTGGTTGGTAGTGTGGTATGTTGTCTGAATATAAGGAGAGTGTTGGGACGGACATATAAACACAGTCCCCGAGCCAGAAGAAAAATCAGAAGTTATTCAAATCCCCGACCCGGCCGGGAATCGAACCCGGGACCCTCTGAACCTATGGCCCATACGCTGAACATTCAGCCAACGAGTCGGACAAAAAATTAATTACCGTATGGGAAGTGTGGTATAATTACAATCAATCGCAAAGGTATTTACAGCCAGTTTGGAAAAATTAACTTAAAAGTTACCATTACAAGTGGCGTAGCATGTTTTTATAACGTTATGGCCATCGGTGGAGCGCGATACAACTTACTCAGGTGATGCTGATTTCTCTTTCTCACAAAATATCTTCATCTAAGCACTGAACATTTATCTCCGTTCTTCAGCCTATGATTTATTGGTCCTGCTATTCATTTTCTCAGCAAAATTATAGTTGTTGACTGCTTTTATGAACTGGAATCGATTTTGAACAATTTTCTGTGGGATGCCAATTTCCTGAAGGTCTTTCTCTATTTCACTAAGCCAGTTCTTATTGATTTTCATTGAGAGAGTAAGGTTGAGAAAATTATTATTATTATTATTATTGTTACCGGGTTTTAATGGTAGGTAGAGGTGAAAGAAGGTGCGGGCGTGAACGGGTCTCAAACTACGGAATCAAAGTTAATGTAAAATTTAACAAGGTTATATTTTCTTTTCAAAAACAAAGAAATAACAAGCATGGAAGGTACAAAGTAGCAAGTCCAAAGGGTAGTTACAATATTTACAGGATTTGGGCTTCGCGCCCTGACTTCACAATGCTTGGGCAATCAGCTCAGTTTTACCCCAAACACAAGTTTCAACAGAGGGGCAGAAAACCCCATTTATGCCTAGGAGTCGTTGCTCCAAATTACACTGAAAAGCCTCCACGAGGCATACAACATTCAATTTTCAAAAGAGCCACACGCTCTCAACTTTAAGCCTCTCAAAGGCCACACCAAACTCCACCTTCGAGTTGTCCTCACTGGACATAGACACAGGGGTAAAATACCCAACCTACTGAGGTCTATTAAATGAAAAGGGGCAATTACATGACCTCTAAAATAACAATTTGAGAGGAGGCGATCTGCACTCCTAATACACTTGTTTTTAAAACCTAATCTGGCTCTAGGCCACTAATGCAAGGGCTAATCCCATACTACAGAGGTGACTTTAGAAAAGAGCAATTTGTTTTACGTTAACGAAGAATAGGTTGAGAAAATAAGTTCACCTCAAAACAATGTGAGTGGGAGCTCGAGAGGGTTAGCACTCTCTATCCCAATATGCAGCTTTAAAAGAGAATAGATGAAAAGATTGGTTACATTTTAGGAAAAGGTTACATGGTGGAAACGCTTCGAACCCGCTCCGAGAGTTAAACTGCCAACCTAGCAAGAAAGAAGTTATTAAGAGGCCATTACCTGGTGTTGAACAGCTGGAGAAGAAAGAGGCGCTTCCCGCCCCCTGCTATGTACTTTACACACTGAAAGATGGAACAGAAGTGGCCCGGAGACCCAAAAATCAGCAGTTTAAATACTCTCGCGGAAGGTTCTAGGCGTTTTAGGGAAGAGAACACCCGCCCACAATCACTTTATTGGCTAGGGTACAGAAACATATCCAAGTTGGGGGAAGATACATCGGATTGGTCGGAAATTACTAAAAGAAATTCGGGATTGGATAAATCTAAAACAAGGGGAAAAAGAGGGGTATACAGCCAACTTGGAATACTTGGCTTCTTGAGCCGACAAGGTCCTAGATGCATAGGCGATGGGTCGCCTCCCTAGTTCAGTCTCTTGAAGAAGGACTGCAGCTACTGCTGACGACGACGCGTCAGTTTGGACGATGAATTTCTTCGAGAAATCAGGCATAGCAAGTACAGGGGCATTACAGAGAGCTAATTTAAGATCTTCAAAAGCGGCTTGTTGAGAAGGTCCCCACTCGAATTTGATGCCTTTCCTACGAAGAAGGTTTAAGGGCGCCGCTCTATTAGCAAAGTTAGGAATGAACTTTCTGAAGAAATTCACCATACCAATAAACCTGGCGATGCCTTTAATGTCCTTGGGAGGTTTAAAATCACGGATGGCCTGTGTTCTCGAATGATCGACTGCAACACCATCAGGTGACACAATATGCCCTAGGAATGACATAGAGGGCTTAGCAAAGGCAACCTTGGACAACTTGACAGTTAACCCAGCCTTACGAATGCGATTGAGAACTTCTCGCAGATGATCTAGATGTTCTTCGAAGGTTTCCGAAAATACGACGACATCATCCAAGTAGTGGTACAAGTATTCAAATTTGATGTCGGAGAAGACCCTATCTAGCAGCCTAGTGAGTACAGCTGCTCCCGTGGGGAGCCCGAAAGGCACGCGGTTGTATTCATATAAATTCCAGTCCGTGGCAAACGCTGTAAGGTGTTTAGACTCTTCGGCAAGGGGAATTTGATTATAGGCCTGATTCAAGTCCAAGATAGTAAAGAACTTGGCCTTACGAAACCATGAAAAACAAGAATGAAGGTCGGGAAGGGGCACAGATTGTAACACCACCTTCCGATTGAGAGCCCTGTAATCAATGACAGGCCTGAAGCCCCCTTGGGGTGTCGGGACTAGAAAAATAGGCGAAGAATACGCTGACTTAGAGGGCCTAATAATACCATCCTTCAACATCTGCTCGATAATTTCTTTCAGAGCCTTCATTTTAGGTGGAGATAGCCTATAAGGTGGAAAACGGACAGGAATCGAATCCGTGACCTCAATTTTGTATTCAATAAGGTCAGTAACACCAAGAGTATCAGAGAACACCTCTGGAAAGGACTGACACAATTTGCGAATACTATCAGCCTGCTCCTCAGGTAGATGTCTAAGGTCTAACAACATCTCATCCTGGGTAGGCGAAATAGATGAACATAATACAGAATTACACTTTAACAAAGGAATTTTACAATTGGACGCAAACTTGAATGTGCACGACTTACTCTGGAGATCGAGCACAAGAACAGTGTGAGAAATGAAGTCCGCTCCCAGTATGATGGGGCAAGACAAGTGCTTAGCCACAAACAGTTTGATTTTCCATGTAAATTTAAAAATACGAATTTTGACCAGTAAGGAACCTAGAATTTCTAATGGAGATGAATTAGCCGAAACATATAGAACAGGAGATGAGACATAGTCAGGTAGTTTACAAACAGATTTCAATTTAGAATACCATTCAGCCGAAATAATCGAACAGACACTGCCTGAATCTAATAGAGCGGTTATAGGCTCATTGTTTAACTCAATCTTAAGAAAAGGAATAGGTGCGGGGGAATCCGCAGCAATCCTAAGACACTCTTTGGGGCATTCAAAAGATGCATTTGAAAATTGCTCGTTCCCTGAATTTACAACCTGTTTACTAGGGGCTGAGTCTCGGGAAGATGGATTAGTCGACTCAGCCGAAGCCACTAGTCACTTTTTATTATTGGCATAGGTGGAATTTGCACCAGAAGTTGAGCAGGAGGGGGTGCTATTCGAATTTGGGCAATTCTTGGCGATATGTGAGAAAGCCCCACATTTAAAACAGCCTTGTGATGAACCAGCCCCATTACTTGTCCTACTAGACTTGATCAGTGGACACTTATTGCGAAGATGGTCAGGCGACCCGCAAGCATAACATTTACGAGGTGTGACTGATCGGCGAGGTGGAGGCCGAGTATTACTAAAAGAAGGCGGGGGTTCTTTCGCGACACGCAAGGAATCAGCGTATCTCACTCCTTCCGCTGAGACGGCCAACGCTTCAAGTTCGGAGAAAGTTTGCGGGCACGCCGCGAAACACAAATATGACCTATAGGGAGGTGAAATCCCTTCCACAATAGCTTGTACAATCTGATCCTCAGGGAAATGAAGAGCAAACACCCTAGTATAAAACTTAATATCTTGGATGAAGTCTGCCAAGTTTTCATCCAAGCGCTGTACCCGATAATAGTACTTCTGAATAAGGGAGGACCTGGCCCTTGCAGGGATGAAGTTAGCTAGCAAGTGGGCATGGAAATCCTCAATAGATGATTGCTCGGCAATGGCTCTTACGATTTTATCAGAGAGAATACCAATAGGATACGGATAGATAATTTGCAAAATTTGACATGGAGAAAGAGAAAAAACAAGGGCATGATCCTGAAATTCAACAAGAAATCTTAAAAATGAAATTACGTCACTGGTGGTATTAACGGAAAACTTAGAGATACCTCTGAGCAACATTGCCAATGGATGAGGCAAGCTACTAAACCCGGGTGACATAGTAGGTAAAGGTTTCAATGGCAAGGTAGTTAATTCAGAACGTACATTATTTAATGAGTTACGGCGTTCAGACTCGTCCAATGGGGCAGAGGTTGTTTGAGCAGCAATGGTTTTCCTATTGACTTCTCCCTTATGAGGCTCTTCCTCGCTACCTACATTCACCGTGGCGGGTTGGTCAGTTTTGGGAGGAACCTCCCCAGTTAACAATTGAGTGACCTTGCTAGATAATTCAGAAATGTTTTCAAGCAGCGTACTAGCTTCCTTCCTCTGAACGTCATTCAACTTCAGAGACAACAGATCATTAACTCTATTTGAAAAGTGATATAGCCTGGCTTGCACACGCTTAATTTGATTAGGAGAAGGATCATTTTCATCAAAAAAACTAACTACAGATGCTAGCCCAGTAATATTCTCGACGATCGTGGAAAGAGAGTCGTCAACTTCTTTCTCTCAGAAGGTGGGGATTGAAATAGGCAATTCAAGGGACTCTCTAAGCTTGTTTGTGTCTACTGCAACCGTGCCTCCAGATTGCACATTTCTAATAGTTAACTCATATATCAACTCCTCTTTGCGCAAATAGTTAAGATGGAGAACATCGCGAGGTCCGGGCATGATGACAGAACAATTTTGAAAAACTCAAAAAAAAATTCCAGCAACTGAGAAAATTGTTAGAGTTCGGAACAAAACAATGTTTAGCCGTCAAAAGGGGCTAAAATGAGACCCATTCAACCACGCTCTGCTACCACTTGTTACCGTGTTTTAATGGTAGGTAGAGGTGAAAGAAGGTGCGGGCGTGAACGGGTCTCAAACTATGGAATCAAAGTTAATGTAAAATTTAACAAGGTTATATTTTCTTTTCAAAAACAAAGAAATAACAAGCATGGCAGGTACAAAGTAGCAAGTCCAAAGGGTAGTTACAATATTTACAGGATTTGGGCTTCGCGCCCTGACTTCACAATGCTTGGGCAATCAGCTCAGTTTTACCCCAAACACAAGTTTCAACAGAGGGGCAGAAAACCTCATTTATGCCTAGGAGTCCTTGCTCCAAATTACACTGAAAAGCCTCCACGAGGCATACAACATTCAATTTTCAAAAGAGCCACACGCTCTCAACTTTAAGCCTCTCAAAGGCCACACCAAACTCCACCTTCGAGTTGTCCTCACTGGACATAGACACAGGGGTAAAATACCCAACCTACTGAGGTCTATTAAATGAAAAGGGGCAATTACATGACCTCTAAAATAACAATTTGAGAGGAGGCGATCTGCACTCCTAATACACTTGTTTTTAAAACCTAATCTGGCTCTAGGCCACTAATGCAAGGGCTAATCCCATACTACAGAGGTGACTTTAGAAAAGAGCAATTTGTTTTACGTTAACGAAGAATAGGTTGAGAAAATAAGTTCACCTCAAAACAATGTGAGTGGGAGCTCGAGAGGGTTAGCACTCTCTATCCCAATATGCAGCTTTAAAAGAGAATAGATGAAAAGATTGGTTACATTTTAGGAAAAGGTTACATGGTGGAAACGCTTCGAACCCGCTCCGAGAGTTAAACTGCCAACCTAGCAAGAAAGAAGTTATTAAGAGGCCATTACCTGGTGTTGAACAGCTGGAGAAGAAAGAGGCGCTTCCCGCCCCCTGCTATGTACTTTACACACTGAAAGATGGAACAGAAGTGGCCCGGAGACCCAAAAATCAGCAGTTTAAATACTCTCGCGGAAGGTTCTAGGCGTTTTAGGGAAGAGAACACCCGCCCACAATCACTTTATTGGCTAGGGTACAGAAACATATCCAAGTTGGGGGAAGATACATCGGATTGGTCGGAAATTACTAAAAGAAATTCGGGATTGGATAAATCTAAAACAAGGGGAAAAAGAGGGGTATACAGCCAACTTAAACAATAACAGAAAGAAATTTAACAAGAAACAAACTTTTGAAATAAGAACTTCTCCAAAAAAAATAGTTCTTTCACTCCGCACTAGGGTGCACTATTGTTGATCTTCAGTAGTGTCCTCTAGAAGAGAAAGTTCACACTTCTTACTACAAGCAAAACAAAAATACGTCGAAAATGACACAGTTCAAAAACTCCAAAATTTCCAGGTAGAGACATCTTCTGAGAAACTTGAAAATTAATACTGTCCATAAAGTTCAGACTTCCTCCAGCAGAGGAGTTTCAACAGGCGCACATTTTAAATTAGCGGTGTGGAGGTGTACCGCCCGGTACAATTATTATTATTATTATTATTATTACTATTATTATTATTATTATTATTATTATTATTATTATTACTATTATTATTATTATTATTATTATTATTATTGTTCCGAGGTATCTGTGGAACAGCAGAGGTGAAAGAAGGTGCGGGGGTGAATGGGTCTCAAACTACGAAATTAAAGTTAATTTAAAATTTAACAAGGTTATATTTTCTTTTCAGAATTCAGAAATAACAAGAATGGCAGGTACAGAGTAGCAAGGCAACAAAAGTACAATTACAGTATTTACCGGATTTGGGCTTCGAGCCCCGAACTCACAATTCTTGGGCAATTAGCCCAATTTTACTCCAAAATAAGTTTTAACAGAGGGGCAGAAAACCCCATTCATGCCCAGGAGCACATGCTCCAAATTACACAGAAAAGCCTCCTTGAGGCGCGCAGAAAACAAAATTTTCAAGAAAGAGCAACTCTCTCTCAACATTTAAGCCTGTCAAAGGCCACACCAAATTCCACCTTCAAGCTGTCCTCTAAGGACATAAACACAGGGGTAAAATACCCAACCTACTGAGGCCTATTAAGTGAGAAAAGGTTAATTACATGGCCTCTAAAATACCAATTTGAGAGGAGGCGATCTGCACTCCTAATACATTTTGTTTAAAACCTAATCTGGCTCTAGGCCGCTAATGCAAGGGCTAATCCCATACTAAAGAGGTGACTTTAGAAAGAAACAATTTACATTACGTCAAGGAAGAATCGGTTGTGAAAAATAAGTTCACCTCAAAACAATATGAGTGGGAGCTCGAGAGGGTTAAGCACTCTCTATCCCAATATGTAGTTAGAACAGAAAGAATTGACACCGAGTGTCTTTACATTATTAAAGGAAAGTTACATGGAAAAGGCTTCGGACCTGCCCCGAGAGTTAAACTGCTGAGCTAGCAAGAAAAGAAGTTATTAAAAGGCCATTACCTTGTGGATGAACTGCTGCCCGAAGAAAGAGGCGCTTCCCGCCCCCTGCTACGTACTTTACACACTGAAAGATGTTACTGAAGTGGCGCGGAGACCCGAAAATCAGCAGTTTAGATACTCTCGCGGAAAGTTCGAGGCGTTTCAGGAATGAGAACACCCTCTCACCGAAACTTTATTGGCTAAGGTTAAGCAACATATCCCCTTTGGAGAAGATACACCGGATTGGTCATAAATTAATTAAAGAAATTCGGGATTGGCTAAATTCAAAACAAGGGGAAAGAAAGGGTTATCCAGCCAACTTAAACAATAACAGAAAGAAATTTAACAAGGAACAAACTTTTGAAATAAAAATTTCTCCAAAAAACAGTTCTTTCACTTCGCACTAGGGTGCACCATTGTAGTTTTTCAGTAGTGTCCTCTGGAAGAGAATGTTCACACTTCTTACTACAGGCAAAACAAAAATACATCGAAAACGACACAGTTCAGAAACTTCAAAATTTCCAAGTAGTGACATCTTCTGAGAAACTTGAAAATTAACCCATTAGATACAGTTCAGACTTCCTCCGGTAGGGGAGTTTCAACTGGAGCAAGGTTTGAATTAGCGACGTGGAGGTGTACCACCCGGTACAATTATTATTATAATTGACTGCATATTCGTATGTGGTTGGAAGTCGTGACCTGTCTTAAAAAACAATGGATAGGAAAAGCATTGTCACATACGCGCAGCGACGATTTGACCTGCGTGGACACGCAAGCTCTTGAGAATCTTACAAATTCCACCTATGCTGACTCAGGCTTTCTATGCGTCCCTCAATGACAAACTTAGATTGATTTTCAGAATATTAGGCTATGTATACATTATCAAAGTGTCGACGTTTTAGTTACACTGTGGTTTCCCTTGTTAAGAGCAAATGGCACACGATGGTTTGCGCCTTCACTTTTTGAAGTACCGGTATCTGAAGACCAATTTCGGTCTTCCTGTCTGTCGTATTGTTGCTCCTAAGGCCTGCATAGTGTGTCCAAGTGGGTTCAAACTTCAATCATCCGGCAGCCCATAGCGGTCTCCAAAATCTGCTAATCCGTAGGATTCTTGTTGAAACAACTGTCATGTTTCATAATCCCCACAGCTCCTCGATAGGGACTAGAGTGATACTGACGGGTGGTACCCACAACCGCAATTTCGTCCATTTCTATCTCATGATCCAACAGATGCGTGCTCCACCAACTAATATTGTTCAGGTAGGTGGAACACTTACGTTCATTGAGCCTGGTACTAGTGCTGCGATTGGTGGTACCGAAGAAATCTCCCGCACGAAAAGTAAATACGGTACACGCCTGCACTGGAGGGATGGTCCCGAGGGTCCTCAGGTGCTGGGATATTTTATTCTTAATTTGAAGGAGGTCTTGATATCTGACACTTTAAATCCTTACCAGTTCTATCCGTAATCAACGGGATGTAAGGAAGAAATGCCTTTCTCTCATGCGACTCTTCTTCTGTCGCCTAGTGGAGGAGACTCTGAGTTTCTCTGTGTCTATTAGCTTGTTGAGCCGAGAAGTGATGCTCCACTTCGCTCTGATACAATTGCTTGGCTCGATCGAGCAGTGTCCTCATCACCGGCTGTTCCTGACTGGTATGATGGTTAGAGTCCTTATTGAGATAGCGGTACGAATGTGTAGGCTTCCTGTACACTGTGGCCTTACCTGTTCACAAGCAAGTCCATAAATGGGAGATCTCCCTCCATTCTCTCTCCATAGTGAATTGGATTCTTGCGTGGATGTCGTTGAGATGCTGGAGAGACTCGAGCTATTCGTCTTCCCCGTGTAGCCACAGGATGAAAGTGCTATCGAGACAGCGGTACTCCCTTATGGGCATATTAATCCTCGCCAGGTATATTCATACCTACCACCTGTACAGATTACTACTGCTTGACTGGAAATGCAGGAAAAGAGTGGGGAGTACCGCGTTAGAGCAAGCAAGTTGTTTCAATCCTAGGCAGCACGGGAATTCCTGTCCTGGCCAAGATGAAATGCGATCGCTTAGTACTGTATGCGAGTGTGATTTTAGATGCTGGCGCTATCATTATTATAGCAATATAACAACTGTGCTACGCTCTTCGAAGTAACATAAAACGTACAGCCCATTCATTTTTAATAATATATTGAATCCATCATTGAGAGTCGTCGAAAGGGATACATAAATTTACTAACCAACCTAGCCGCGAGATACGTTGTTGTGAAATTAGCATCCATTCTTGCATCATTACTTGAGCATCACCCTGTGTCTTCTTCATGTTTCGTACCCACGAGACAAGAGCGTCGAAGTTGAATTGCAATCTCTTTGGGCAGGAAAGGAATCCAGATTTATAAGTTCCTGGGTGAGAATTTCGGATGGATTCGAGCATACTCGTGGATAATTTCTAACATACAGTCGTAAAATATTGTTTTGTTGGACTGCATATCCGTATATGGCTGAGGGGCCGTGACCAGTCTTAAGGAATATACGTGGTATTAGAACTAGACCATCGATATCTTATTCGAATATTAGAAGTAACAGACATGGAGGTAGCGGGATTTATCGTTGGTAAGAACAGGTAGGAATAATACAGTAGCAGGAGGATACTCTGAAGGAGGAGATGGAACCTATGTAAGGAACGAACTCGATTGACGTAGCTTTACGCATATACCGGTTTCGGCGTGTGGGATCTTGTAAAGCGAATGGAGAAGGATAGGTTACCTAGGAGAATAATGGGCTCGGGCATTGAGGATATGAGAAGTAGATGGAGAATAAGGTGACGATGTTTAGACTCAGTTTCTAGTGATTTAATGACGTTGGTTAGACTTAGTTTCGAATGATTTAATGATAATGGCTATACAGCTACACGAGGCCACATAACTAGTTACAAATAATGGATTTCGGTGGCTTTCAGTTTTTTACAGAAGCTTGGAGACTGCACGCTGAAAGGCATAACGGTCTATAATGATGATGTACGATATAATATTCCTGTTTCACAGGTGGCACTACAACATATGGCTGCAGTAGAAGATAATTAGAAAAAATATTCAAAGTGTAATGTTGTCACATGCAGCATTAAAATTAATGACGGAACGGTATAACTTTTGCCAATAGATACGCTGTCTCCCTCGGTAAATTTTTTTCCGTTTGCAGGTGGTACATAATACGCGTGAAAATGAGTTAAGCTCTCCTCCAGACTGATTTAGTCATGAAGTTCCCTTGAGAGAGACGTGGTACACATTGACTTCTTAGGTCGCCTCTCGTGCATTTGTGTCTCTTTAGTGAAGCATCACCGATCGATATAAACCCCGCTCTCTCTTTCAGTGCACAATGTACTTGCAGCTCATCTTTCTAATATCGTGAACTGCTTCCGCTGGGATTTTCATCGTATATTTACCCTTCTATAGAAAACATGGGTAGAGAGCAAGATTATCCGGGGAATAAGCCTGTAACGGTGCCGGTTTATTGTCAATACTACAGGCTAAATTTTAGAGACTCAAAGGATGAAACTTATTTGGCAAGGAAATCTCTTTTATGAATTATTTAATTCAAAAGCTCCTAGTAGATTTAAACTAGAAATATGGGAGAAGTATCAGACAATGCCAGCTTTTAGTTTTAGAAGAATACTGATATCGTGATAATAGTCATGGGATATCCAGTTTTTCGTGAAATTCTAGTCACAGTAACGAGACTTTCATTTCAAAAATCCCAGATACATTTGTCGAATCCAAACCACTCCACTTAGGTGAGAAGCCGGTGACTATTTCACGCGGCTGTCTCCCAGAATAAGAGTTTAGAAATTATCTACACATTCAATAAATACTTACTTTGATTGTGAATAAGTAAATATTAACTAACGTTACGTTCTTCATCATTCCTAATCTGTCCACTAAAGTAGATAGAGCTGTTAGCTTTCTACCCTTCCACATATGCCACAGGAATTGCTCAGATATTGTTTCGATTGTAAGCATAATGAACTCTAAGACCATGTGCCTCCCCAAAAGGGGAAGTATTAACTTTCATTCACGATTTTCTGACAATGATTCAAATGAGTATCCCTGTGGGTTGACAAATGTGTTATTGCCCACTTGGTTAGCCAGCGCCATACTGTCTCCAAACTAAACCACTGAAAATATAAAATGCCAAAAATAAATTGTTCACATCTTATTGTGCGTAACTCCATCGTGTGCATACATATTGAAATTGAAAGACACGCAATGAATACGTTACACTGAAGCCACGACGTCATTGTACAGCGTGTCATAAACAAATTGGTCCCTGTCATACACCAAAATGGCTACGTGGAAATGAAGTGTTTTAATGAGGACTGTTGCCGTTCTTCACCTGGATAACATCTTCCCAGCACATTCTCACCCTTCTGCCAAGACTCCCCAAGTTCAGTTGAGGCAGTTGTCCCTACACTTCAAATACGGCGTCTTCAAGGGCTTACAGTGTTTTGGGTGATTGATTTCCCGTTCAGATGCATTACTCCAATTCGTCCCAGACTTGTTGGATCGGATTGAAGTCGGGACTTCTGGATAGCCAATCCATTCGTTGTACGTGGTCCTCTTACAGGAATCACCTAACGATGTTGGCTTCATGTGCTCCAGCATTATCGTGCGTCAATACTACGTTTCCTCCAAGTTGCCTCACGCGAGATATCGAACGTGGCACGAATATTTCGTCAATTAACCGTCGAACAATTAAGGATCTATTGTGAATGATCGGGAGATTGGTTTTCGTGTCACAACTTATGATTGCCCTAACCACCTACATAAGCAACGTTAGATTGTACAACTGTAGGGTGAAATCGCTCCCCACGTCTTTTCCAGACTCTCAGACGATATAACGCGAAAAGGGTATCAGCTGAAAACAGCATAGTTGGTCTCTAGCAAACTGCGGTCTCTTTCCATGATGTCCAGTGCAAGTAATTGGGCTAGTCATTTGGATCTTAAATTGGCCTTTCGAAAGCTTTTTCTGACCTTTTAATCACTAACGCGTGCTGTACGTCCACCTGCATTGCCCGTGCTGTAACCTGGTGGATTCGGAGAGCATGTAGAAGTACAGAACGATCGTTCCCTGGGGTTCCTTTTCTTTGGTGGCCAGTGCACCTGGCAACACTTCCAATCCCTTGGAAACGTTTCTACAAATACCCGATCCTCTTGTGAGCAACCTCTAGCATTCTGGCAATATACTGCTTCGAGTAGCCTTCTTGAAGCAGTGGAAGTGGACAAGTGGCTTCAGTCGACGACGGCTGTTTCCCCGGTTGTCTACCTCGGCCCGTACGATCAGCCATGACTTGGAAGCTTTACAGTTCAGCCAGATCAACCTTCACACGTACTTTGAATTGAACCACGAAAGTAATGAGCTCTCTTTTAATTTCACGCTCGAGTACAGTGTTCCTATATAAACAGTGTGAATAAGGATGCAAATCTACGACCACCGCTACTACTACTACCTGTTGCATGAAGAATAATACTACTACTACTAATGCATACGTAAATAGATTGATAAGTTCAGTTACCACGCTGCTTTGAGTGAATACCATGCAGGGTGCAATTCCAGTTTTTATTTTTATTTTAATTTTCAGATTTGGGACTCATATTTCAAGTTGCCACCACAATAATCGCTGAAATGTAGAGAAACTAGGGCAACAACGATATATCACCGTAGGATATTATGATGGAGTCCTTGAACGTGAGAATTGAATTCGACATTGGGAACAAAGATTATCTGCATTGCCTGGAAATGTACAATGTCTTTATCCCATACGGAGGACTAATGGACTGGAGAAAACAAGATGAGTACTGAAATTTAGTTATCATTTAATTTATTTTGTAACGTAGACCTAGTTATCTATCTCTATAGAGTAGATCTAGATGGATTATTGTAAGTTAAACACAATGTATTCAATGACCTCGTGTGTTCCCATCGTGATATCTACGTCGCATATTTTGTTGTGTTAAGACAGGGAACTTTGTAGTGTCTTCCCAAACTTAATTATTTCAACGTGCATTGCAGATGTAATAATAATGCATTAATAATCATGTGTTACCGATATGATTAAATATTTAGTTTTCCGTGGATGTTTCGTAGAAACTAAATTATCCTTAAATTATAATAGCGTTACGACACTCAATAAATTCTCGAATTTCGTGTGACGAGAGGGTGGGTAGAATATTTCCGATATAAATGTCAGTAATATTGTGAACCGTCGAAGACAGATTTAGACATAAAAATCATTTCATGAACATACTTCGTTTTTTCTCGTTATAATAATACTTTCTCCTAAACGCTGAGTGTTATCACGTGTTGTGAATTTCTCTAAGATGCTTCTTGTCACTTTGCGATATTTATTGCTACGATGTGTTTATTGCTCATTGGTGGTGCGTGTGATGTCGGGACTTCTATGTAAAATAATTCATGTATGTGTTGTTGAATCAACAAATTTATGATGTTATACCGTATTCATTACGGAGAGCAAATATGTGTTTATGATTATAAGTTCTTTCTAGGATTTTTATTCGGGGATACGTTCATGTTCTACTTCGCTATATCTTAAATGGAAATATTTTGTCTTGGTAAGGGAATTTTAATGTGGATTCTTCGTAGGTGCATAACATTCTGTACGACGAGATGTGAATTTTTCCTGATATTGTTTTCTGCATTGTGTGATACATCTATGTGTATTTCGTCCACTATAATTCCGACAAGAGGTCGGATGATGATTGTGCATTTGAGATATTTGTGAGACTCTTTTCAGTTATTGTGATTTTCCTACGAGACATATTATTATACCCGATTTCCTATAACAGATTTCGGATGATTTATTCATTCATCTTATGAAGCTTACTTAAATGTGACTAACCGACTGTGACACATCGATTACCTAGTTCTAATACCACGCATCTGGCAATGCTCTTCCTATCGATTAGTGGCCTCTTGTTCATAAGACTGGTCACGAATCCCAGCCACATATTGAACCGCATCATATCGTGGTCCAACTGAATAGATTTAACACTGTGGACTATTTCGAATTTGGCGCTAATGAACGAGCTTAGGAACGCTGGGTGGCCATGAGTATAAACGTGTCGAACTGATAGCAAGCAGGGTGAGGCATTTTCCCTCAGATGAATCAAACCAGGATGCCGTAAATTCACCGGTGTAGACCCCGTCATCGACCTCGGTACGCTGGTGACTGAAAAGAGGTTAAGGAATTTTAAATCGTGGAACCAACGAATAACATCAGGGTGGCCCAGACATGAGAAACCCAGGCATGGAATAACCTGCATATGAGCCTTCATTTAAGCCGTGGAGTTATTTCTTGGAATGATACAACCATGGAAATTCCTGTTGAAATTTTTAGCGTATTACGAGCCATCAAAAATATGCAACTCTACCTGTTTTGTTTATTCCCAGCTTATTTGAAATATCTGTTGCGAGGTAGCTGACCTCTCACAAAGGGGAGCTTGGTGTAGCCAGGGGATGTATTATCGGGTGCGTCGCTCCCCTTACGTAATAAAAGAGCGTAACCGCCCGCAATAGCTAAGTGACACTCGAGCAGTGCGTACTTTCCGTGAGGACGTGATAGACAAAGGCATATTATATCACAGGTAGATGAACTTTGGTAACTATTTTTCTAAGCTCACTCGATCGCCATATGTTCACTTAATATATGTTTTCAATACGAATTCGTGGTGTGTAAAAATTTTGAGTGCGGCTAACGACGGCTAACAGCTGTGAAGAACTATACTGGAACGGAGATAATATCCACTAATTTGCTAACTAAGACTAATGTCTTGATAGTGGATATTGTCTGTTGTATCCTTAGGCCAAGGGTTCGATCCCCGGCATCTCCACATTTTTTTATAACAATGACATTTACAGTAAGATTTTAAAAATGTTGAAAAATAGAAAAACAGCTGAATTGATAAGATTTCAGGTGATATACTAAAAACAATGGGTTGTGATATAGTACCATATCTGAAGTACTTATTTGATTATACTTTGAATGAAGGAGCTATACCAAATGAACGTGTAGTTGCTCCAGTATCGCCTGTATATGAAGGAAAGGGTGATAGACATAAAGCTGAAAATTACATGCCAGTCAGTTTGACATGCATTGCATATAAGCTTTGAGATAGCGTTATTTATGATTCTATTTGCGAAATTAATAACCGGTTCGATAGAAGTCAGTTCGGGTTCAGGAAAGTTTATTCCATTGAAGCTCAACTTGTAGTATTCCAGCAAGATATAACAGATATCCTGGGTTAAGGAGGTCAACTGGACTGTATCGCGATTGACCTATAAAATACATTGATAGGGTATATCATGGGAGACTACTGGCAAAAATGAGTGCAATTGGACTTGACAAAAGAGTGACTGAATGGGTGGCTATGTTTCTAGAAAATAGAACTCAGAGAATTAGAGTAGGCGGAGCTTTATCTGACCCTGTAAAATGAAGGTGGGAATTCCTCCAATCAGTATTATTGAACCTTTATAGACATGATACTGTATAGGATTTTTCGGTTTATGCCGTGTCCAGAAAATAAGGTGAAATTCTTTACCTTTCGCAGAGAACTGTGCTCTGCGTCATCAGAAGAAAATCTCGACTGTCCACGAAAAAGGCTCCTTAAACAAGGATTCCTTTAAATTTAGACGTTATAATATAGGTGGAAATGGTACATTTATTCGTCACCAGATGGCTCCCCGGACGTGGCATAGCGAAATCTGACCGAACCATCAGAATCAGTCCAAGATGGTCACAAAACATGTGTACGTAACATATTACATTGACAGGAGTATGACATTGATACAAGCCTGGAATAAAACATCTGGCGATGAGGAACGTTCGAATTTGGAAAACACCGAGACGAAATAACAATAGTGAAGGGATAGGGAAGGGAACTACCTACGTAAATCCTTAATGACTGGCAACCAGTTATTGCTTAATTGATAGCCAGTATCCCTGTTGAAATCGTTAGGATTTCTACGTACTTTCGTAGCTTCCCGTGTAATCCTGGACCTGTAGTGTCTAGTGTGGGTAAGAGCTCGAGCATCTTGGAATATGACATCATTCCCTGACGATAGAGCGTCCTCAGCTATTGCCGATTTCTCTGGCTGGTTGAGATGAACATTACGTTCATTTTCCTTGATACGGGTACCAATGGACCGGCATGTTTGGCTGATGTATCCCTTACCGCAGGTACAGGGAGTTTCGTATACCCCAGGATGTAAAAGTGGGGACTATTTGTCCTGGATTTTATTCAGACTATGAGCAATTTTAGTGGCGGTGCCACACACGGTTTTTATATTTAGTTTGCGGAGGCCCTTGGCAATTCGAGCTGTGGTGTTGTGAATGTAAGGCGAGTAGGCAGTTCCCTTCATTTCTTCCTTCTGTGAGCTTTGATTGGTCGTTTCTCTGGGATGCAGGGTTCTATGAATCTGAAAATCGCTGTAAACATTACACTTTAACGTGACTTTGAGCGTGTCCATCTCCACCTGGATATGTGATGGCTCACAAATTCGTCTCGCCCTCTTGGCGAATGTCTTGAGAATGCCTTGTTTTTGTGCTCGATGGTGGTGAGAATCTGCATGAACGTAGCGATTTGTGTGGGTAGGCTTACGATAGACGGTATGTCCTCAGGAGCCGTCCGGTTTCTTTCTTACTAGATCATCCAAGAAAGGAAGGCATCCGTCCGACTCCATCTCCATAGTGAATTTTATTGACGGATGTTGCTGATTTAGGTGGTTTAGAAATAGATGAAGTTTCTCAGGACCGTCTGTCCAAACCACAAATGCATCATAAATATAACTCCACCATATCATAAGTTTGATGGGTGCCGAAGCAATAGCCTCCTCCTCAAAATGCTCCATAAATAAATTAGCCACTGCAGGCGAAAGTGGACTTTCCATAGCCACTCTGTCCATCTGTTCCGATGGTTAGGTCAGCTTCTGTTTCGAACGTTAGCACTCTCCCACCTCCGGAGAGTCATCTGGTGGCGAGTGAACGTACTATTTCCACTTCTGTTATAACGTCTTAATTTCAAAAAGTCATTCTTTAAGAAGTCCTTCTCGTGGACCGTCGAGATTTTTTCCGATGACGCAGAGCACAGTTCTCTGCGAAACGTAAAGAATTTCACCTTATTTTCTTGACACGGCATACGCCCAAAAAGCCTACACAGTATCATGTCTATAAGTACCGCCCGTGAAAGCATCAATGGCAACATAAATATCCTCTATGGGAAGGATACTTTTAAGAAGGCCTCAAAATTCAGCAAATTAAAGAGAAAGAAGTATTTTCTTCTTTCTTCTTTGTGCTTTCTACTGAGAAGAAGTGACCATAACAACATTCCAAACTGTGTCAAGCTGAAACACACGTTAAATACACCGAATGCCAGGAGAATACATCAACGCGCTAGCAAGGCTCTTGTGATCGAGAGAGTGCATTACACTCGTAAGGAACTGGACTCAGTCTTCCGAGAGTTGTTTCGTTTACACCTGCCGTTAAGCAACACTCTCTCGCAGGAATTGTGGTTGACTTTCGATCGCATTACTGCTATGCAGGCTGAAAGAAAATTCAACCAGGTGTCATTCAGACAGAAATCGAAGTTCCTCCGACTAGATAACAAACAGGCGGCCTCTCACACGAACTAGGATGCTAGTAAAACTGTCGTAAATATTTCCAAAAAATCCTTGGACGAGAACCAAACGGCAGTTCTAGCTAGGGGTCTTAATTTCTCTGTCGCTCCCTCTAACATTCCCACTGAGGAGTTAATTACTTCCGCTGAGGCAGTCATCCACAAACTACCTACGGATGAGTCTGAGCAGTTAAGAGAGAAATGTGTGAAACTCATAACTTCCGCTGTTGTACCCGCGCCCAATTTAACAAGAGACGAAAGGAAGGCTCAGAAGGAAATTAGAGATGATTCTGAACTGATCATTCTCTCATCTGATAAGGGTAATGCGACAGTGGTTATGGACACTGACGAGTATAAGAATGAGATCTCGGCTATATTGTCAGAGCCTATTTACAGACTGAGCTCAGGTGACCTCACCGCTCGTGCGTCCAATGCGACCGTGAAGCTTTTAAGGCAGTCTTCAATTTCAAAAGAGGAGGCTAAACATTTGTCTCCGGCGGATGCAGTGCCACCTAGATTATATGGACTGCCAAAGATCCATAAAAAAGATGTTCCCCTCAGACTTATTGTTAGTGCGAGAGGTTCTCTTACGTATGCTCTTTCTAAATAGCTAAGGAAATTGCTCCAGCCACACAGAGGACGTACTGAATCATACGTCAGGAACTCTCGGTATTTCGTCAACAAGCTGTCAACCAGAACCCTTCAACCTAATGCACTTTTGGTGAGTTTTTGATGTGGAGTCCTTGTTCACTAAAGTGCCGATTTACTCTGTCATGTCTCTCATTGAACACCCGCTCCCTGAAGACCTTACTAAGTTATTTTACCACTGCATGACATCAAGCTATTTCTTGTAGGGTGGGAATTTTTCCGAACAGACAAACGGAGTGGCTATGGGAAGTCCACTTTCGCCCGTAGTGGCTAATTTATTTATGGAGCATTTTGAGGAGGAGTCTATTGCATCGGCGCCAATCAAACCTATGATATGGTGGAGGTATGTTGATGATGCATTTTTGGTCTGGACAGATACGGTTACCTGAACCATGCAAAAACGAAAATAAATGTTATATTTTCCCCTCTTTAGCCAGCTGATTCATGTTTGGAAACGTTAAGACGGAAGAAGTGCTTGCTTGCAGGAGTGCAGCCCCTTGACTAACCCGATGGTTAGGTCGTGGGAGTGATGCCCGCTCTTTCCATCAAAGACCAGTGTAAATATTTATGTACTTTTTACACAGGTATCGTGCATTATGTGTGGTGTTATTTGATTTTCATGTGTGGATTACTGTATATATATATATATTCATTATTTATGTGTGTCCTATGTGCGTGCTATGTTGCCGATTATTTGTGTTGTTTAGCATTTCAAAGCCCGTTGGCTGCAGCTGGGTTGTTAGGTCATCAAACCTCTCTTTTATGGCTGCTGTCGGATACCGTAATTAGAATCAGTGTTTTCTGGAGTGTAAATTTAGGGCCGGTCCAAAACAAAGTGTTATTTACTGTGTATTTATATCCGAATAATTCGGAAATAGTGTAATCCGGCCAACATTGAATCGATCGTTATAATTTATGTAAGACGCGGCTTTTAATCGCAGCCTACCGGCTAATCGCTGTCGACTTATTTCAATCTCCGTCACAGACAAGTACGTTTCATGTTACCGAAGTTATTGAACTATCTATGCCCGGTTTCAGGAGCCGCATATTTTGAACCACCATTAGTGACAAACTTAAATTGTAAATTTTTTGATGTATTACTTCTGCGGTTTTCATTGGGGAATAGTTTCCTTTGTTTTGAATTTGAACTTCATGTTTTTGCCTTAATAAGGTATTTTTTACTCCTTTACCTTGCCGAGTTCACACCGCCGAAGATGCATTCTAAAACCTGTCTCAGTACTGTATGATAATTTTAGTAAGACATATTTTTAGACCCCTCTTACTCTTACGCAGCGTCTCCGCTGAGATAGGCCACGCAGGGAGAGAGGATGGTGCAGTAAGGATATACAGTACATCAGAAGAATTTCCGTGGTGTTCTTTTCTTATGCTGCTGTGTAAAGGAAGCTGAATCGTAAATACATTATACTGTAAGAGTGCGTAAATACGTCATGTGAACATACATTCCTATGGTACCGTCCGGTAAGGTTCTTTTTCCATTACACATTTGCATAGGAATATGAACACAACGAAAATTGCTCTGATGGAATGCATATTCAACTGCGGTTGTGAGGCGTGACCAGTCTAAAGGAAAATAATGGATAGGAAAAGCATCTTCATATACGGGCTATTAGAATCGACCCATCAATATGTTGGTCAACCTTTACGTGCCATGGCCTACTTTCCACAATTTTTAGTCGTTTGTTAGTGCTTTAATAATAATAATAAAGATTACCCCCATTAAGATCGGTAAATTGGTCCTTTTGTGATTGACAGGAAGAATCACTTCCATATTTTTGTCCATTTTTACCACTAATATTTCTTATGTGTGTATAATAGTGTTTTAAATACATTGTGCGAATTTTGATACCATGTGTTTTCAGGAATGTCATATTTCTTCTTTGTTCACCATGTGCATTGCTTGTTTGCTGTTATCGCTCATATCTTCATCAGTTCAGCGTTGAGATTTCTGCATTTGTTTGAACGGTGTGATTTATATTGTCTTTGATTTCTAGACTGTGACTTCATCCAGTCGGTTTTCAGTTTTATAGGACAGATTAATTAATTACGTCAAATCAATCACTCACTCAATCAATCAATCAATCAATCAATCAATCAATCAATCAATCAATCAATCAATCAATAAATCAATCAATCAATCAATCAATCAATCAATACTAATCTGCGTTTAGGACAGAGACCCAGGTGGCAGATTCCCTATCTCTTGTTTTCCTAGCCCTTCTTAAATGATTTCAAAGAAATTGGAAAATTATTGAACATCTCCCTTGGTAAGTTATTCCAATCCCTAACTCCCCTTCCTATGAATGAATATTTGCCCCAATTTGTCCTCCCGAATTCCAACTTTATCTTCATATTGTGATCTTTCCTACTTTTAAAGACGCCACTCAAACTTATTCGTCTATTAATGTCATTCCTCGCCTTCTCTCTGCTGACAGCTCGGAACATACCACTTAGTCGAGCAGCCCGTCTTCTTTCTTCCAATTCTTCCCAGCCCAAACTTTGCAACATTTTTGTAACGCTACTCTTTTGTTGGAAATCACCCAGAGCAAATCGAGCTGCTTTTCTTTGGATTTTTTCCAGTTCTTGAATCAAATAATCCTGGTGAGGGTCCCATACACTGGCCCATACTCTAGTTGGGGTCTTACCAGAGACTTATAAGCCCTCTCATTTACATCCTTACTACAACCCCTAAACACCGTCATAATCATGTGCAGAGATCTGTATCCTTTATTTATAATCCCATTTATGTGATTACCCCAATGAAGATCTTTCCTTATATTAATATCTATGTATTTACCATGATCCCCAAAAGGAACTTTCGCCCCATCAACGCAGTATTTAAAACTGAGAGGACTTCTTCTATTTGTGAAACTCACAACCTGACTTTTAACCCCGTTCATTATTTATTTATTATTCTCAACAAGACCTGTTATTAGGAAAAGGGTAGAAAGTTGAAAATGAAATGAAGCTACACATAGTTTAATTCGTGTTGAATTTTAATAATTGAATATAATTTTATTCAGACTGTTTTGGGCGTAAATTAAAATTTGCCTTTTCTTATTTTTTCTTGGAGGCACTTACGCCGCCAGAGCAACTCCAAGTGGCATCCGCGTTCATAAAATTAATGAATGAATTAATCTTGAAACGTTATAAAAATGGTTGTACAAGCGGAAATTGGCAAGTCAGGACTATTAGACGTTTTTCCTGCAACACGCCCCATTAGCTTGTCTTCGTTATTTAGATTTGATTGCTTCGTTTTTTCAGATAAGCGTAACTTAACTATAAGTTTTATAATCATTGCTAGAGAGGAAACTTTAGTTTTAAATAAAATATCACGTAAGTACTAAATTTATAAGCAAAATTGTGGTTACTGTCGTCCTCGACTTTAAGAGCTTGCCCTGATGATCCATATTAGGCACCGGGCTAATTAAAACATTATACGCCATTTTATTTTTATACCTGATTCCTTTTCAGATTAGGATTTACCATACCGAAATGTTTAACATGACCTCCCATGCTTGGATGTCTTCCTCTAGGAATATAAAACCTGTTGATTCAGAAGGTCTCATCTAAGAATTGATGTCGTCCTTGGAACGGTCCATGGTACGCTTCGAGTATTTGAAAGTGTACGGCCATCAACGGTGATGGTCGTACCTTCGAGCACTGTTAGAGACAGCAAAAAAAATGCTATGGGACGGTGACGGAGAATTGCAGGCCCGCAGCACATTTGTCAAGAGCAATGAGAATTATCCTGTATAATTCACATAATATTGAATCTAAGATGAGAGAATTTTCCGGTCAAATTTTAAGCTGAAATATTTCATACAGCTTTTTTTCGCATGCGTGAGGACGATTTGTAGCTAAATAACTTAACATTAAATAAAGTGAATCACTAAGTGGCTCTTCTAGGGTTACTGATCATGAGATTTCAACCGTAATATTTCCTTAACCGAGTTACATGAGGTTAAGCACCATCAACCAATCTTGAAATCGTGCCTCTGCTGGGAATTGAACCCGTGCCAACAGAGGGGATATAAACGTACATTACAGTACATTCAGTCCTCTTAAATATGCTTTAACACCAATTGAATGTACAGTATAAAACAACAATCCACAGCTTCCACAACTTTTAGTCTATTGTTTTCGAACCATACTCATTTCGCTCTTACACTACCGCTCAAAAATGTTTAAACCTCCTTGGATTTCTGAGATAATAATAGGCAATATATAATCAAACACAACCAATTTAAGCCGGAAATCAATGAAAGGTCTAATATATAATTACAGTATTCAACCTTTGATGAAAAATGGATTATTTTAAGATTACCGCAATATGGCCAGTTAAACTAAACAGTAGATTAATGCTTCACAAGGAAGCTTGAAGTAGACACTGTTTGAAAAACTGTAGATATTAAAACGAGCAAAAATGAAACGTTAACAGAAAAACGTGCTGCAATAGCTTACACACAGCAGGTCATACTATGCCGAGACCGCCAGAACTTGTCTCCTTGCGAAGAGGATGTGTCTACTCGGAATAATAAGGATCGTTATCTTAAAGGAAGCCCCAATGTGACGTCAGAAAGTGGAGATAAATACTTGGTAATCATTAGTAAACTGATCACTTCAAAACAGCGCCCATACTGACTAGAAATTAATCAGTTGAGCGATGAACTTGTGTTTCGACAATAAAGAGACAACTTTATAATGCAAATATTAAAGGATATATTGCACCATAAAACCCTTAGTGAAGGTTGTCAATGAGGAAAGAAGACTGTATTGGGCCAAATAACAGGGATACAGGACTGTCACTCATGATAAAAATGTGTTACTTACGGATTAATCAAAATTTGAGTTGTTTGTTCGACGTGTAAAGAAGAACGCGTGTAATCTCAGTGCGTATCCACTGCAATGAAGAATGGAGGGGTTTCACTGATGGTATGAGCTACTTTGGGAGCATTAGTACATATGATATTGTCGAAATCGGTGAGTTATGAATAAGAAATGTTATCATAACATTCCCAATGTCATACAAAACATTCTGAGATTCGTTTAATTGGCACGAACTTCATACAGCAGCGAGTTAATGAACCTAAACATTCATTCACATTGTGCAGGAAGGATTTTGGACGATTAGAAGTGAAGGGAGAATTTATAAACACAGTATGGCCTCCTCAAAACACGACTGCAACTCTGTAGAGCTCCTTTCAGATCATTCAGATAGAGAAGTCAGGAAGTCTAACGGAAATGCACTGAGGAGCGCTTTAGAAGAAACGAAGGGACATTTGCGAAGGAGCTTTAGCACAGTTGATGGCATGTATACCTGCAGTGCACAATAGAGTGATCAATGCATGGGAGGTTACTTTGAATGAAGCAAAATCTGTGAAGTATTCTTTAGTTCCATTGAATAATTCCTTATTAATATATCGTAGCTTCAGAAACAATACCGCCTATCTAATAATGTTCTCCGCGAATTCTCTAAACCCCATTTTCTTTTGGTAAATCGTTATGACAGTTGTTCAAAAACATTTGACCGGTAGTGTGTGTTGCTGTTATTCTTATTCCGTTCCCAAATATACTATTGACTGCTATTTATGATCATTGGTTAAGATTCATATTTTATTCACACACCTAAGACCTACTTATATAGCATGTGACTAATAATTCGTTCTGCATAAGAAGATAACGTTAATGTTAAACCTGAATCAGGTGATAAATAAGAACTTAGGTTACGGGACACTAACTGTGTATAGAGCAAGAAAGACAACTTATAGCCTGCGTAAAGTGAAGTTGACTACAATAACAATAATAATAATAATAATAATAATAATAATAATAATAATAATAATAATAATAATAATAATAATAATAATAATAATAATAATAATAATAATAATAATAATAATAATAATAAAAAAAAAATAATAATAACAATAATAATCATCATCATCATCCCGAGGTGGTGTCCCTATCGGGCGCGTCCCAAGTGATGGGACTTCTCCGGTGGATGTGAGGGATATAAAATGCCGCTCGTGGAACAATAACTGGCACGTCAGGAAACACCTTGAGGCAAACCTCCAAGGCTGAGTACCTTTTTTGGAGCACTGAAGTCGATGGCGATCTCCCCATTCTCTTAAACTTCCTTGCATGATGACAACGTTAGCTAACGAAACCATTTCCCCAAGCACTAGTGGTTATCTCGGTCGTCGGATTCTGGCGACTGAGAACATAATGCGGGAATGCATTGAAGCTTTCCCAATTTCTTCGTCCAAAATGCAAACATTTTATTGGCACTTTAAATATGAATACACTTCACAATATTGGGCAGTTAAAGCACATAACAGGCACCTTAGACACACCCAAAATTATCAATTTAGTACTACAGTAAAAAAAGCAGGTATATTGAAGAAGATAAGTTTCAATGAGGAAGCTGCAAAGGCAAAACAGCTGTCTTTCTTCCTAGCAAACAATTACAATTCGACACCGGATTTGATATAAGAAGTAATATCACAAAGTATTTAAATTTACATCTCCTTTTGAAATAATTTAAATGCCATCAACCAAATCAGGTAACAAGGTAATCAGTCTAACCAATGCACACCCAAATTGCAACCAAAAGAGACCCACACAATGAAGAGGACTTTTGGGGTCTACTAAAACGAACGATGGCCAACATTCCAAACAACCATATCAGAGTTATTTTCTGGAACATGAATACCCGAACTGGCAAAGGAAACAAATTCAGATCCACAGTAAGACTCTACCCTGCTCACGGAAGAACTAATAAAAATTGAGAAAAATTTATTGGTGTCTGCGAGAATTTCGCACTCAAATTAATTTCAATCCATTTCCTGGCGCTTCCACAGAAGAAAACGTTATAGAGATCCTCGATCGTGTATAACGCATAATTTGAAATAGACCATGTATCCATTTCCAAGGAAAACTAAAAGGAAATTTCAAAAGTTAAAAGTCCAGAAAGGAAACATTTACTCCCACCCACACCTTTTAAAGTAAATTTTCAACCAAACAGGCAAAAACCCAAAACAATTAGAAACTCAGGAATCGACCTCGAATTGCCGATCAAACAGTAATTACCTTTGTTGACTTCAAAAAGGCGTACGATTCCTTAGATAGACTGGCACTGTTCAACAAGCAAGAGGAATTCCATGTCTAAAAAAGAGCAAGGGACTAATCAATCAAACACGAACCAACACATTACGTAATAAATGTTAATTTCTAAATTCCTGAACCATTTGAAATCAGAACGGGTGTCTAACAAGGAGATGGATTACCGCCACTACTATCCAGTCTAGTTTTGGAAAGAGTGTTCTCTTAGAAGCAAAATTCACCTCGATTCTTCAGCTTTTGCGGATGACCTTGACAGAGAAGGAACAATCCCGCTCACAGGAAATCTTCATGAACCATTGGCAAGAACCGGACTCCAAACTTCTACTGAAAAGACGTAGTATTTGGAAGGAACTGAATCAAGATTCATTAACCAACAAATTCGTAAATTTTGTCAAAGTAGATAAAACTCAAGTACCCAAGCGAAATAATTCTGCCAGCAGGTCTAAATCACGAAGCAAACAAAGAAATAATCGAAAAATTGTAAAGATCTTAAAAATCACCTGAAACAGATACAACGAAGAATCAATATCAGAATATTCACAATTACGGCACTACATCACAGTCAAGTCAGACTCATCTTACACATCCGAAACCCTGATAACTAGCAGATATTCTCAAATAAAGAACACCGTAAAACAAGACAGGAGTATAAACAGAAATATTCGTAGGATCAAAATGATGAACTGAATTAGGATGGAAAAGAAACCGCACGGAATTTATCAAATTACAGAAAAGATTCCCTGACAAAATTAGTAAACGGTGATTAAAATTCTGCAGACACCTATACAGAATGAATAACAGTAGGCTGACAAGGAAACATCAAAACCATGCATTATTTCTGAAAACTACAACGATTGTTGAGTAGAAATAAACTATTATCTACATAAAATGTGTATTATCGATGAAACGATTCAAAACAGAAAACAGTTTAGGAGCTTGGATAGCAAAGAAAGCAGGGCATCCTAGAATAATATATCGTCGTTTAAGATATAAAACCTCGTATCCCACGATGCTCTTTGTATCTATTAGTACCCTTAAGACTGGTCACGCTTCCCAACCACATATGGATATGGATTCCATCAGAAGAATTTTCGTTGTGTTCATTTACCTATTCTACACTTAAAGGAAAGTGAACTTTACCATGCATTACTGCAGGAATATACTGTATATTTGATTGAAATATTTAAGCACTCCTACAGTATAATATATTTAATTTACATTTTCCTTTACACGTGAGGATAGGAAAATGAACATTGTGTTCATAATTACCAGCTTAGTGAATTAGTGACTAGAATACGGTGGTTTGAAGTAGGGCGTATGATTGTAATTGTAAAAGCAGTCGGAAGCATATTTCAACCATGATGGATCATTGTTTTATTCTATCACTTCCTAGCACAATATTATTATTGTTAGTGAACAGATTTTGATTTCCACTAAACAGACAGAACTGGTGAATATATAGGAATTATTTCTCGGGCATGAAGGCCGTGGTCATAATGGGTTAGTAGCTCAAAAACTATGGCTTATAAGGCTGGGAAATAATTTCTTCGTTATTAATCGAGATGTCGGCTGTGAAATTCTAAGCTTTAAACAATCTTGATTTGATATTTTCAAGATTTGAAATTTCACATCACCTTCCTTGCGGGCTGTGTAAAACAGGTGTTTCGTTCCGCTTTCCGGTCAAAGGAAGTTCTCCTCCTTCGGTAGATTCCTCTGACATGTGTTCCCATTTTGTAACTTGAATTGAACGGATGACTTTCACTGAAGTATTTTGTAATAAACTAACTGTACGTTTCCTAAAACCAGCAATTAATATACAAAAATTTCCGCAGGTACTTGTTGCTTATGATTTACCCCGTTTATGATTAATTCCCACTTGGGATAAGTTATCAATATATTGCGTGCCATTGGCATCATAAGGCAATTGCGTAAATTCCACAGTCGCTTAAGATTGGGTCCTTGTTGGTCTTCATTACGAACTATGGGAACTGAAACTGAGAACAAAGCTTAAAAATCTAATTACTGTTCTAGTGAACCCGTTCCCAGATTTGAACAACCATAAAGGTAAATGGCATGGCCATCAGAGTACGAGCTTATCTAGTGCTTAATGTGATCTACTTGAGTTGGACTCTCGCTAAGAATGTGAATGTGAGATCCAGTAAATTCCTAAGCATTATTGAAAAGTATATCGTCGCTGTCGGGACAAAACCTCCTGTGTGAAATATTTTAGATTAGAACATTGGCCGGTAAGGTTCTGTCATCTAAGGTGCAATATTGTGTGAAAATCGTCAAGGCATTCTCGCTCTTCATAATGTATGTGTTGCGAGTCAGTATACCTCCAAATATATTATCCCATAGGACAGGGCCTCTCAGGGTGCATGCGCCTGGTGCATGCACTGTGCACGATGCAAAAGACGACTTCGCTTGGTTGACCAGAGTGCAGACCCCCACTCCTCGATTTGGAGCAATAGCGCTGTCTCTCTGTTTCCCCACGCCTGTCTCTCTCGCTCCCCCTCTCTCCCTCTTCCTCCCTTGCTCCGTAGTACTCCAAATCCGAGCTGAGTTGAGCCGAGTTGAGCCGAGCTTAGCCGAGTAGCCCAGAGACGAAGCGTTGGTCCGTGCGGAGCGGGACCGGTGCACTGTGCACAGGAACTCTGCACCGCTGTTTGCGTGCGTGCGATTTTGGGCGTTTGAGAGGCCCTGCTATTGGAGGTTTTGACCCGGCAACGATGATATTTTGCAACCTGAGGTCTCTATGCATGGCAAGAATGACATTAAATTTGTTGTTCGGGTGAAGTCTATTCATCACACAATATAATATCCATTTCAATATGTAATTGGATTGTGGGAAAAACAATGAACTGTGACGTATCAAACGTTCATTCGGCATACTTCCATACTGCAAGACAGCAACATTAATCAGTAACCAAACAATACATAAAGAACTAAGGAAGAAAAGAATTACAGCTAACCCAATTTAAGTGACAGTGTCCTCAAGTAAATATCGGTTATAGAATAAAAGCCTTAAAGCACCTAACTTCAATTCTGTACATGTTAAGTACGTAACCTTAGCTATAAGGTATAAGAATTATAGTTAAGAACTCACGTAAGTAACAATATTCTCTTCAATCGAATGCAGCTTCAAGAATGAAAACCAAAAGCGATTCTATACGTATCAGGTATGTAATCAGAAATGCAAACGATACCAATTACAGTCACGATCTCTGTCGACGCCTTTAGCTAGAGCCAGGTTCAACGGGTAGCGGAAAGATCTCTCCATAGCTATAAGGTCAGGAAAGGAGTTAGGTGACAGGGCAATGAGACTGCAAGAAAACGAGGGAGGGTGGGCGGGAAATGAGGGACAGCGATATACCCGAATATTTTTTACTATTTAGAGAATGTCGGTCAAACATCCGTAAGTTTGAAGATTTGGAGCAAAACATTAACAACAGTAATAATGTTTTTTTAAGTGTTTATGGCATTTACATTTCTTAAACTTAGTTAATGTTTTCTAGCAATTTAAAGTTTAATTTTTAAAAATAGAAGGAGATCAGACTTCAACATATACTCCCACACAGTTTTTTCATTTTCCCAACAGTTTGAAAAAGTGCACTTAGGTGGTTTCTGCAATTATCCATTCAATTATGGCTTTACATCCCACTAACTACGAAATGTAGAGAGCATACGTATGCAAAGCTTCAACTTGCTAGCTTGCTGGAAAGTCAATAGATATACTAGAACAGAAACCATAATGGAATTCATATGCATATTCATATTCATATAACGATGATATATACTTATGGCTGTTTATGAAATCCCGCTTATACGAGGGTTGCAGCATAAGACATGGCAACTTTTTCCCCCGCGTGAATGCAGGATCCATTAAACAAATTGAAATATACAGATGAGAGTGCTCAGCGTATGATTGTGTGGAATGCATTAATAATGCCGAGTGGGCTTACCAAGTGCAGGATATGCACAGTAAGCACAGTAAATTTTACGGTAAACTCTTCAAGTAGATCCCTAGATTCCCCACAATTCGTTGCCAACGATGCAGGTGATGTCGCATACCAGTCGCCTCACCAGGTGTGAATTGTTCAACCTCATGTTTCATAGCGTTGGCAATGTCCTCTCGTGTCCCGAACCGTCTCCAGCGCAATGGTTTTTTCATATTGGGGATGAGGGAAACATCGCAGGTACACAGGGCTGGTGAGTATGGCGGGTATTCTAGCACTTCCTATCCCCAGCACCGAAGTAGCCTCCGTACAGCCTCTGCTGCATTCGGCCTGGTGTTGTCATGGAGGAAGATGACACTGTTGAGAAATTCCAGGAGATTGCCCTAATGACACGACGAAACTGCCCCTGTAGGAAGGTTTTGTAGTAGGTTACGTTGCTGTCACCGTTGTGGCATATGGAAAGAAGTGATACGCAATCACGCATCTGACATAGTAAGCGACAATGACCATCAGCTTCAGGGAGGAAGGGTTTTCATAGAACTTCTGTCTTCGTGTTGATCCTGCATGACATTCTTTGGCGTTGAAACTCTGGTGAACGGCTAGTTTGATGTACACATACTGTTCTTACCTCGTCATATCCATTCTACACGAACTCTCACTAGTGCAGCCCCATCGCCCTGCGCCTGCTACCTGTCAAGCGCACTGCCATCTAATGCTGTGTCCATGTACTATGAGTGTCATGATTTCCAGAACATACGGCCAAAGTATGGTAGCACCATGCAAATGTCGAGAAGAAGAAAACCAGGTGCCTTGACTTATGTCCCAACCTTCGTGTTTATGAATAAAGGAACTGGAATTTAAGAGTAAGTATTGTGGAGTAAAATTTGGACCTAATACGTTAATAGAGTTAACTTATGGGTCAATTTACGTACTGCTCGCTTGAACCGTAATTCTTAATAACAGTACATTACTCTGAATATCAGTTTCTTAGTATTTTTATATGATCAGCCCGAAATTGCGCTGTTTGAATTCCATGCTGTCAGTTACAAGAGTTTGTGTAATACATTGTGCCATTAACCATGAGCACGATAAATCAGCCAGGATTATGAGAATTTGAACAGTAATTCTTATGATAATGAGTAACATTCAAGGTTATTTTTAATAAATTACCTTACTAGAACTCTGAAAATATACACTGTGTATCTTTTTATGACTATACTCATCATGTTGCATTATTTCCTCACTAAAACAAATCGAAATAGCCAACCATTAAACTGTTTGATATTCTCAACGAAATTAACGTCTATAACAAATATTAGTTAACCTTTAAGTGTAAAATTATGTCTGTGACATCAGTTTACTACTTACTCGCATGAATTCTAGACTAAAGTCACGTTATTCATTCGAGGGTCCCATGAAAATTTCAATCCTGCCCCTATCTCTCTGTACTGGTAGAATATCGTCGTTGAAGAAACGAAACCTCGTATGTCACAATGCTCCTCCTATCAGTTATGTTACTTAATACTGGCCACGTCTCACAGCCACATGTGTACATGCAATCCACCAGAACTATTTTCGCTGTGTTCGTTTTCCTATGCATATCCGTAAAGGTAAACGAACACGATGAAAATTGTTCTGATCGACTACATATCCATATGTAGCTGGGAGGCGTGAAAATTCTTAAGGAAAATAATGGATAGGAAGTGCATTGTAACATGCAAGGTATTGTTTCTTCGCCGACTATATGGTCATTGGACCTAGAAAAAAAAGTTAAGTGATAATATTTCGGCTTAGAATTCTGACCGGCAAGGTTATGTCATGTATGGTTCAGTATTGCATGAAATACATCAACGAATGTTCGTTCTAAGTGATGCATATCGATGACTTTCTTTTAAAACCTCGTATGTCCGAATTCCCTTCCTACTCATTATATTCCTTAAGACTGGTCACGCCTCCCAGCCACGTATTTATATCCTGTACATCAGAATAATTTTCGTTGTGTTCATTTTCCTATGCTAAAGTGTAAAGGAAAATAGACCTTACCTTACCGTATAGTAGGGATGTTGTTTGCAAGGCTAAGTTACGCACTCCTACAGTACAATGTGTTTAAGGTCCATTTCCCCTTACACATCGGCATAGAAAAATGAACGCAACGAAAATAGTTCTGATGGACTGCATATAAATATATGGCTGAGGGGCGTGACCAGTCTTAAGGAATATAATGGGTAGAAAGCGCATTGAGACATACGAGGTTTTAAAAGAAAGCCATCGATATGCTGCGGGTGAGTATTTCTCCCATCAATATCATCACGTAATAGTATTTCGAGGCGCAACGCTGTATTCCACTTTAAGAAGGCCATACGTCTACGGGTCCCAAACTGCTGTTGGATGAACTTGGCCTTCAGTATTTGGTCAGAACGAGTCGACGCAACTCTTACGTTGTGTCATGGTGAATGAGGAAGACATCTAGGTGAAAATACACCAAACGAGGGCGTGATTGAATTTTGTCTTAAACTCAGAAAGAGCAGTAATGAAGTACCATCAAGTGCATGTGAGTTTGGGATAGCACATTGAGAATAATGACTGAAAAAGCTAATGGTAAACGGATTCGGAAGATTGATATACAGTATACCTAGATACAGTTTTCAGATGCAGAATACTTTGACTAAAGGAAAATAATTCAAAGCTCAGTCGTTTTAAAAATTCAAAAATTAGTCTGGAGTCTCCCCATGTCTTATAGAGAATGTGTTGGTAATTTCGGACAGTAATACTTTTCCAATGCATGTCCGATTTCATGTCTTGTATTCACTGAGTTCAGAAAGTGAAACTGATGAGATTTTCAAGAGTAAAACATAATAAAAACTGATAATAATACCGGCCGAATGACTGCATGGTTTTAGTCACGTAGCTTTCAGCTTCCATTCGCATG
Organism: Anabrus simplex; assembly: GCF_040414725.1. Taxonomy (NCBI): domain Eukaryota; kingdom Metazoa; phylum Arthropoda; class Insecta; order Orthoptera; family Tettigoniidae; genus Anabrus; species Anabrus simplex. The sequence continues at coordinate 203,559,634 of NC_090266.1, read as the reverse complement.
ACAGAACGTCGGAACCCCACTGTCGGCAGCCCTGAAGACGGTTTCACCATGTTCACACCATGCAAATGCTCGGGGATGTATCTTAATTAATACGACGGTCGGTTCCTACCCGATCGTGGCCCATTCCTACTCCATCGTCGCCATAAGGTCTATATACTACCTGATCAAAGTGTCCGGACACTTGCCTGAAATTTCACTTAGATTTTACCCGTGCCACGTTCTCTATATTGGACATTACCATGATAAGCATCCACCCTTCGCCTTTATGACGGTTTTAACTCTGTTGTAGATACTTTTAAAGAGGTGTCTGAATGTCTGTGGAGGAATAGCAGCCCATTTTTCCTCAAGAGCCGAAACTATAGAAGGTAGTGGTTTCGGACCCTGGGGCCCGGAGCGAAGTCGTCGTTCTAACCCATCCCAGAGGTGTTCCAAGTATGCTGTTTTCCACAAACCATTGCCTCTGAGATGCATCTTTATGACAGGGTGCAAAGTAATACTGATGCAAACATTCATCGTCTCCGAACTGGTCCTCTACTGTACGCAGTACACAATGGTTTAAAGTGTGATCATATCATTACGCTTGTAGAGATTTCTCAAGCGCAAAAGGCAAACACATCCTAACTAAGGGAAAAAATACCATAACGTAACACCACCTAATCCGTACTTCGCTGCTGGCACTACACGTGTTTGCAAGTAAAGTTCACAAGGCACTCGCCAAACCCAAACACTTTCATCGGATAGCCATAGGGTATAACTTGATTCATCACACCAAATCACACGTTTCCAGTCGCCCACTGTCCATTGGCGTCGCACTTTACACCACTTCAATCGTCGCTTAATATTGACTACAGAAATGTTTGCCTTATGAGCAGCAGCTCGACCATTGTACCACTTTCTATTTAAATCAAGACGTATAGCCGTTGTACTGGCTGTACTGCTGTAGCACTTCGGATCTCACGAGTGATTCCTTTCGCTGAATTCTTGCAATTTTCTACAACCCCGCCGCGATGCTCGACGGTACCTGATCGTCATTATATGGGGTCTGCCTGGCCTTGGTTTTGCTGCGGTTGTTCCTTCGTGTTTCCACTTCACCGTCACATCACCAACAGTTGACTTGGGTAGCTTTAGATGGGTTGAGATGTATCTGATGGATTTCTTACCCAGCTGATATCCAATGACCAGTCCACGTTAGAAGTCGCTGAGCTCTCCTGCCGAACCATTGTGGTGTTACTGCTTCTCAACTAACAACACAATACTCCCCGACTCCTTTTTACTGGCGCCTTCGCCACTCTTGTTATCTAGGGTTCGGTTCCGCCAATTCTGCATTACTGTACGTAGTGGTGTCCGGATACTTTTAATCAGGTAAGAAAATTGTAAAAGATACAAATAATACTACACAACATAATATACGTTAATCACATGTTCAAAATTTCCGAAAAACGTGAAAAATACCCGTATTCCTTTAGGCTGCATTAATACTCTTACAACCTTATCGTGGTCTACGATATCTTAATCCCTTTTGTTTGGAAAGACGAACTAAGCATTACTATCCGTTGTTGAACGTAAGAATCCAGAATCATCACTTCCATCGCCTACCTCGCTTACCTGTCCAAGATAGAATTTCTCTCCTGTCAACACGCCTTTGCTAATGGACTACGTGAAAAGTCCCTTCAGTCAATTTCTGCTGTTCTTCGACCTCAAGCACTGTTTCCCCATCTGATTTCTTTGGATGACATTGGAGTATTTATTTTCTATAGTTGATTTTTAGCATTTTTTTGCAAGTTGCTTTACGTCGCACGACACAGACAGGTCTTATGGCGACGATGGGACAAGAAAGGGCTAGGACTATGAAGGACTATTAAGGTACAGCCCCAGCATTTGCGTGCTGTGGAAATGGGAAACTGCGGAAAACCATCTTCAGGGCTGCCGACAGTGGGATTTGAACCTACTATCTCCCGAATACTGGATACTGGCCGCACTTAAGCGACTTCAGCTATCGAGCTCGGTTATAGTTGATTTAGGAACTCTATATTTCTGAGGCGTTTATCTTAATGAGGGTTTAAGACAGTTTATGGGAACAGGTGCTTCCTCCTATGCTTGCACCTAATAATCAGCATGCATGTGACTGACAGACTTTCGTATATATATTCGCGGCATTTCCGAACGCAGATAAGATTCCAGGAAATATTAACGTATCAATTAAACGGAAAAATAAATAATTTATAAACGCGAAGTTTATTATTGCTATAGCCAGTTATAGAAAAAAAAATTTACAGAAAATTAAAGTCATTAATGCTGATCTTGCACGAGAATAATATCGGATTTTCTTGAAGTTTTACGCGTGAAAGAACGTTGCTCCGACATGGAAACGCTAATTCCGAATAACAGAATGGTGCGTTAGTGTCAACAACGGCATATTTTAGACCAGGGGTGAACCCACGAGAAAAACTAAAAAGTCTCGCATTTTAACTAAGACATTGTCACATGTCTTATCACCATCTAATCATTATAACCGAAAATCTCCGAATTTAGATTCCTGTACAATGCGGTATTTGATGGGCCTTTTTAATTTGTTTTTCAATTTTTTTAATGTCGCTCTGATACAGTTATTATGGCAACGATGGGATACAAACGGGCTAGGGCAGGGAAAGAAGTGACCGTGGCCTTGATTTGGTTTGATGTGTTTATTTGTCATCAACAGAGTAATGACTTCTCCAACTAGAGGTGATATAACGAAATACAAATAATAACAATACTAAATTATAATATAATAATAATAATAATAATAATAATAATAATAATAATAATAATAATAATAATAAGTAGGCAATATATACATATTTACAAAACACATAGGGAATAAGAGAACATGAAAACAGAAAAAGCGTTAATGCATTTTAAATTACCGATAGATGAAAGTAGGAAACATAAACTTCAGTTATTAAATACGCAGAATAGGATACAAGAAACTGCCTGTCTATGAGTTGCCCACAAGATGTATACGAATTTCACTACCTGACAGTCGAATACATCCACAATCCCACTAATTCCACTCAGGGATCTTAGGGCCCTCATAAACGAAGCGTTCCTGTGTGATTTCGTTCTGCTTCTCGGTAAATGAAAGGTGATAATCTGTCTGTTGTTTCGGGAAGGAACATAAATTGTAGCAACCGGAGTAAATGAGGAAAATCAAGGAAATTTCCAGTATATTTGTGTAGGAAACGTGTATTAATATAACCTGCTTCTGATTCCATGAGACTCAATATATTTCTTTGTATAAAAGAGATCTTAATCTATCGTTGACAGCTTGGTACATAAGCACTTTTTACTGATCCACTGTGTACCCTCTCTAGCGCAATTATTACATAAGTGTTGCTGTGAAGGGATAAACAGTTTAGTTCAAGTACAGCCCCAGGATTTGTATAGTGTGAAGATGGCAAACCACGGAAAGCCGTTAGTGGGGTTTGAACTATCTCTCGAACGCAGTTTGACAGCTACTAGACGTGTACCACGTAGGTAACTGGCTCCGTAACACTGGAAATATGACGACAACCATTTCGTGTTGAAATACTTAGCCGCACTGAATTATTTATTTGGTGAAGGGACATCAAAGGCGGTAAAACATGAGTGATTGGCAAAGCACGTTCTAGAAAGTCATCCAGTGCTTTGGGAAGCACCTGCACGCTTGCCATTTGAGTGCCCCGTTCAAACCCAATTACTTACTGTCAGTTGTCCACGACACTCACACAGGTGGTGCACAGACTTGGGAAATGAGAACGCTACCACGAAGTGTCGATTACCTTCACACGTCTATCTCTATGGAGTGATCGTGTTATTCAGTAGATATTTCTAGTGTTGTATGTCCCGTGTATTAAATACTGTAAATAGTGCGGTCATATTTTTAAAGTGTTATAGTAAAAGCTTTATCACAATGTTTCTGAAGTAGAGAGAGCAAGATTAATAATCCAGAATGCATTAATATCATTAATCTTCTTGTTCGAGAGCTAACAGGGAAGGAATGATTATTTGGAGGAAGAGTAGGAGGCACATGTTTGTTGGCAGTAATTGTTTCCGACAGTTAATAGAGCTATTAATGCCTCGTTCTATTCTTATGACGTTTATACTTCCAATCTTAAACTGTCCCAACCTGTGATGTCTGTTAGTTCATCAGCCCCGACGCTGGTTGGGTTCTCTATGAGCACCACCAAATGTTATGTGGTTACAGTGAAAACACAAAAACTGATAGTGGAGTCAAAACTCGGCATACTAGGCAAGGCTAGAAGTAAGGTAGACATGATAAAGGCTTTTGGGCTTCTGACGTGTCAAGAAAGTAAGGTTTCGCAGATAACTTTACCCCGCTTCTTCAGAAGAAAATCTCGAATCTTCACAAAGAAGACCTCTGTAATAATTAGGATTTGAATGTAAGAATGCTTTTCCCGTTGTTCGCTGTAAGTGGTACGCTCATGTTAACAGAGAAGTGGGGTAGTTAGTCATTGCTTTCCTCACCGAGCAAGAAAGTGATATTGCATTACGACTGACGTTATAACTAACAACTTTCATAACGGTGAGACGCACTAGCCGTGCTCCTAATGTCATTACTCAGCAGCACCCACATCTCAGCAGCTTCCATATTATCACAGCCATAGATGACACTGGGACATCAGTGGAAGCTTCATTTTGCTAAGGCTTGTGTAAAGAGACAGACACAAAAACATTGCATCCATCAAGGAATGGTACCAGCCACCTCAAAGCCTCGAGAGCACTTTACTTTCCATGTTACCATAAACTTTTCCATTTCTACATACCGCGTCTAAGTCAGCTTCTGCTATTTTTAATGGAGTGGATTTTATAAATCCATATAATTTTATTCCATAGAGGATTCTTCTTCAGTACCAAAGAAATCTATATGCAGTTTCGCACATACGCCAATTGTAAGGGAAATTTTACTTCGCAAATTTCCCTTCAATTCCTCAGCAGTTCCTTTTAACTAATATGTTACTTGCTAATACTTCTTCATATTTATGTAGTTGTTTCGTTTTCATGGAATTTCTTGTACATAATTTAATTCCTTGTTTTTGTTTTCGTGTAGCAGTAACTTAAACTTTTTCGCATAGTACGTTTTGTTTCTTTTCTTTACTTTTGACTTATATTTATGTCTTGACATTCTACTGTAAGAAGACACTGCCACCGCCATATTTCCGAATTTTAATGCATTTGAAGAGTCCAGGGCAGAAACCAGTCAACACAACATCATGTAACTTTTCAGGAGAGCCACTTTATAGTTTAAAATGGTATAACATTACCGGTTTCACCAAATGGTTGTGAAGAGGAACTTTGCATTTGACTATGAATGTATGAAGGACATTAAGGTTTGAATGATCTTAAAAGTAGTATTGTACACTTGGATAAACATTTAATTGTTCCTTCAGTTCAAGATATCCTAAGGAAAAACAGACTATGGGCCAAGTTTACAAAGGGAATCTTCACTTCCCCTGTTATCAAATATTAAACATCAAACATTGTATCTTACTGCCTTACGTAGCAGATTTTCTGAGTACCTGCGCCCATTAAAAAACTGCAGTTTCACAGTTCACTCAGTTGTTTCTTTGCGGTCTTTGTATATTTACAGTAAGTTTGTCAAAGTATGTCTTGGCTTCCAGTCTGTAAAATTTTCTCAGATGTTGCGAGTGTATATGAAATAAAAGTAACGATTACCTGAGGCAGAGCTTATGAGAAATAAAAATAGAAACGTGGGGAACTGGGAACTAAAAGAAATTGTTAATCAATTCTAAAGACACCAGATAAAGCGCACTTACCAGTATATCGTCGCCTAAGAAGCAACACCCCGTTTCCCACAATGCACTTCGTGTCCATTATTTTCCGTAAAACTTGTCACGCCTTCCAGCATTGTATGGATATGCAGTCCATCGGAACAATTCCCGTATTCTCGCGTATAAAGGAAAATGAACTATAAATACAGTAAATTCTCCTTCTTTTTCTGTTTACCCTCCAGGGTAGGTTTCTCCCTCAGACTCAGCGAACGATTCCACCTCTACCGCCTCAAGGGCAGTGTCCTGGAGCTGCAGACTCTGTGTCGGGGATACAACTGAGGAGGATGGCCAGTACTTCGCCCAGGCGGCCTCACCTGCTATGCTGAACAGGGGCCTTGCGGGGGGATGGGAATATTGGATGGGATAGACAAGGAAGAGGGAAGAAAGCGGCCGTGGCCTTAAGTTAGATATCATCCCGGCATTTGCCAGGAGGATAAATGGGAAACCACAGAAAACCACTTCGGGGATGGCTGAGGTGCGAATCGAACCCACCTCTACTCAGTTGACCTCCCGAGGCTGAGTGGACCCCGTTCCCGCCCTCGTACCACTTTCCAAATTTCGTGGCAGAGCCTGGAATCGAACCCGGTCCTCCGGGGGTGGTAAATAATCACACTAACCATTACACCACAGAGGCGGACGAATTGCTTAAATACGTCATGCAAACATACATCCCTACAGTACTGTGCGGTAAGGTTCATTTGATTTTAAACATAACCGTAGGAAAACGAACACAACGAAAACTGTTCTAATGACTGCATATCCGCAAGTGGTTGAGAGGCGTGACCTGTCTTAAGGAACCTAATGGATGGGAAGAACATTGTGACGTACGAGATATTCTTTCTTAGCCGACGATATGCTCTGTCTAGTGAGAAAAACTTATTTTATTTCGTGGGTAGTGTTCTGATGAATTCTCTTCTCTGAATGAATTGCTTGTATTTTTGATGGTCCTGTGTTGAATGAAGCGAGGATGGTCATTGGCGACTCTCACTTCCTTGACGGGACACGTCGGGAAAGGACATTGTGTCACGCAGTGAAAGGCACCTGGTTGTCCAGAAGAAGACGGCTAGTTCCTCGCTATTCTTTGTTCTACCTGCACTACCACAAAAGTTTATAGTTTGTTCCAGGCTGAAGACATCGCTTCGGACCATTCAAAGGATTCTTAAACATTTTTCTTCGAGTCTACTGGATACATGCCCTTATCGCACTCCAGAAAAAAATGAGCTCTGACAGGGAACGTATTGCACATTCTTTCTAAATTCCTGAGAACATGAACCATATATTGAAGAGAGCGAAATAATTTGTAGTTCTAGCTTTGTCCTGCACACGAATCACAGAATACGGTAAGATGTTTTACTCGGAAATCTAGGAAGTTGTTTGTGGTAAAGTAACGGAGAAAGCTCACCACCTCATTGGAGCCTTTACTATCATCTTAATTGGGCGAGAGTTGATACTCCCATGTGGCGCGTCGCAGGTGGCGGATAGGGGGGTCCTAACCGGCTCGCCGGCGGACTTGAGGGAAATAAAATACCTCTCGCGGACCAAACACACAACCCCTGTGGGTGGGGGGCGCAGACGAAGAATTCACCCACGGTATCCCCTGCCTGTCGTAAGAGGCGACTAAAAGGGCGATCAAGGGATGATCAAATTAGAACCATGAGACTGCTTGTAATTAGTAATACCATGGGTCGCTTTTACTTGCGCCCAGTACCACAATGTTAGCTACAAAATAGGTTTGTGATTAGTAGCAACAGAGGGCGTTGCCGGCTTTTTCAGTACCTGTGATTAAGGTACCACTATATGAGCGACACCATGGGTGAGCGACACCATGGTTCTGGCTTGCCTATTATTAGTACCCACTATATGAAGAACACCACGGGATAGTGCGAGTCCCTGTGGTTAGTACACGTATGTGATGTACACCATAGGTATGCGTTGCCTGTAAATGGCGTCGCAGTGTGCGAAACACATTTGGTCTGTAATACATGTGCGAATTTCATTACCTGTGAGCAGTACCATAACGTGTGGAATACCGCGAGTCTGCGCTACTTTTGATTAGTACCGCAACATGGCAAATACCATGGTTCTAATTTCCTAGCGATAAGTACCATAATAGGGGGCCGATAACTTGGATTTTGGACTCCTTTAGACTACCAGCATCATCGATTCAGTATTATGCTATAAAAGCAGTCCTTTGTTCAATAATACTATTATTTTACGTCAGTTTCTCTGAATGTGAAGCATTGCGGTTCGGATCCACTGATTGTTTTAGCTTCATATCCATCCATTCATTCTTCGTCCTCACGATTTGAATTCTGGTCTGTGGAGGATTTTGGACTTTTAATTTGTCATTACATTTCGTACCATTAGAGGCCGATGACTTAGATGTTAGGCCCCTTCAAACAACAACCATCTTAATTCTTCAGTGTATTCATAACAAAATGATCTGCCGGTGAAAAAATCGTGAATATTGAAAGTGTAGTACGTCAAATGTCTTCTGTGATGAACATCATTTGCAGTGATGTCAGGTACTGGGAGGCTACGTTGGTTATCTATTAATACAGCTTCTTTCATAACATCCTTCTGACTTGCCTTTCTTACAACATGTTTTCTTGAACAGAATGGCCCTGCTCGCCTCAGATGAAGCTTCTGCAGTGTTTTAAGAGATTTAAGTTGTGTTGAAACACATTCGCCTGGTGTGAAAATCGAAAACAACCCAAGAATATCTTCAGGGCTGCCGATGGTGAGGCTCAAACCCACCACATTCTGTATGCAATGTCACAGCTACGTGACCCATACCGTCGATACAACTTGCTTGGTTTGATAAATTAAAATTCTAATAACGTACCGTATCACCTGCGAGGGTCATACAATACCATGCCCGCATACTGTTTTCCTTGTGACTCTACAACAAATACATCACACTGGCGCATTGTCTCGCTCTCTGTCTCGCACGCACACGCACACACCCACACACACATTCTCTCTCTTTCTTACGCTCTCGGTGTCTCTCTACTGTATATCTCTCTTATACTCCCCTTCACGTACGGCAGACACACACGACTTGCTCATCCAACATAGAACGTACTCTATTCAACTACATCAGCTTCGCTATGTCATACTCTTCATTTTGTGACAAAACTCAGGGACAACTGTGATACCTGGAGGTGGTGAAAGGGCAACAGTTCAATTCAGATGGTTAGGTTAGGGATTTACGGAGGTATGTTGTGTCTTCTCCACCAGCATCACTTTTCTAAACAGGTAATTCCCATCTTCGGCAAAAAAAAACGGGGTGGACCTTTGATGGTATAGTGATCGTACTACAAGGTTAAACTTCGAGTGAAACGTAGTGCTGAACTTCAAGATCTCTCTCCTTGTCAAAGTTAAACCGCAATATTAGATCACAGTTGTCCCTGAGCTTCCCTTTCTATTTCCGTTTCACGTAACGTAAAATTCTATGCACTCTTACTATAACCTGTAACATAATATATATTTTCTGGAATTACTGTAACCTGATACGAGTAAATCCAAGCATGGCTTCTAGATTTAAGTCTTCTGAACATTTTCACAAAATCATTGAAGAGCTATCAGAAACCTATCACGTAATTCACTTAAATGTACAGGCATTAGTTGATAACGCACATCTCGATTATTTTTATGAACATTTTTTTAAATCAATCATGAATGTAATTATTCTAAGTGAGATATTTCTCAAGGAATACACACAAGGGTAGAGGTTAACATTTATGGCTTTGAATTGTACAGAAACTATAGACTGAGTAAGAGTGTAGGAGGAGTACAGTAGTCGTGTACGGGAAACGAAAAAGTAAATACGAACAATCTCTCACCTCCTCTGCAGAATGCAGTAGTCAGCCAGAGTTTATTTTCCTTGAACTTGGATTAACTGTTGGTAAATTACTATTTGCATGCATCTATCGTCCTCTCAAAATTGATTTCATGGAATCGCCTGTAGAGGCAATGTATAATTACATTCTTCAGAATAAATTGGTTGTACTTGCGGATGATATAAATGGGTACTTTGAATCAGGGTCCTCCGAGACTGCAATTATTGATGATGCTCTTGACTCATGCAATCTGACGAGAAAACCATCTGATGACACCTACCACACGGCATATTGCCATTCTAATATGGACACCATAGGTTCAAATATAATAATACTTAGGACCCGGAATTTTATGTAACTTAAATTGCGAAATATGTACATGAAATGTAATAAATGTTGATAAAATATGTAATATTCACAAATTATATAATGACATATCGATGGCTTTCTTTTAAAACCTCGTATGTCTCATAGCTCTTCCTGCCCATTATATTCCTTAAGACAGGTCACGCCTCCCAGTCACCTATTTGTATGCAGTCTATCAGAACAATTTTTGTTGTGTTCATTTTCCTATGCGAAGGTGTAATGAAAAATGAACCTTAAATGTATTATACTGTAGGAGTGTATAAATTCGCCATACAACCAAGATCCCTACAATTACGGTATGGTAAGGTCTAGTTTCCTTCACACATTAGAACAGGAAAATGAACACTACGAAAATTATTCTGATGGACTGCATATAAATGTGTGGTTGGTAGAAGTGACCAGTCTTAAGGAATACAATGGGTAGGAAGAGTGTTGGGACATACGAGGTCTTAGAAGTAAGCCGTCGATAAATACGTAGGTGGATCCTGAAGTAAGTTGCACTAACGCGCCGCAGCAGCGCGCTGTGTGTCGCAAATGTGGGCACAGCGGATAAAGGCACAGACACTGCCCACACGTCTGTTAGGCAGGTCGCTGTGGTGTCTCGTCTAGTATTGTGTGAATAGCGGCCAAATGCAATGGGGCGTCAACTGGACGTTCACTCCATATATGAGGTGCGTGCGACAATCCGATTCCCATGGGCCAAAAGGAAGAATTGCACGGACATTCATCGTGAAATTAGTGCTGTGTATGGGGAGCGGGCCATTTCCCGGCAAGGTATCGTACAGTGGTGTCAGCAATACGAAGCCGGACGCACGGATATCACGGACGACCATCGCGAAGGCATGCCCGCAACGTCCAGGACCCGTGCAAAAATCAACAGTGTGAATGCGATCATTAGACAGAACCGGCATATTAAACTGAGAGAAATCGCGCCGCAGCTGAAGATGTCGTATGGCAGTGTGTTCGCCATTGTTCAGGAGGACCTTGGATATCGTAAACTGTGTCAAAGATGGGTCACACGTCTTCTCACCGATGAGCACCAGGGACAACGTTTCCAATCCTCCCTGGCATTTTTGCAATGCTATGCCGCAGACGGCAACGGGTTTCTGCGGCGAATCGTCACAGTTGACGAAACGTGGGTCCACTACTTCACCCTCGAAACGAAGCGAACAGCGATGGAATGGGTGCACCCGTCATCACCACAACAAAAGAAGCCCATGGTTCAACCTTCAGCTGGTAAGGTTATGGCGACAGTGTTCTTTGACAAGGAGGGTTTGCTGCACGTGGAATTCATGCCGAAATGAACGACGATCAACGCGGCGTCGTATTGTCAAACGTTGCACCGGTTGCGTAAAGCAATTAAAGAGAAGCGCCGGGGGAAATTGAGCGCCGGTGTGATTTTGTTGCACGATAACGCAACACCTCACAAGGCCCGCCAAAGGAGAGAACTGCTGCAACGTTTCAAGTGGTAGGTCTGGCAACATCCACCCAAGCGCCATGTGACCTTCATCTGTTCGGTAAGCTCAAAAGGGAGCTCGGTGGTCGACGTTTCCAGGCCGATGAGGAGGTGAAGGCCGCTGTCTCCGAGTGGTTGCAGAACGCTGGAGGAAATTTCTATGCATCCGGCATCGACAAGTTGGTTGTGCGTTCGCAGAAATGTTTGGAGTCTCTTGGAAACCATGTGGAAAAGTGACGTTACAGTGTATGTCGTTACAGTCGTGTTGCTGTTGTATAGGTGGTGTAATAAATGGCCATAACTGGGAAGTGCAACTTATTTTCTGATCTGCCCTCGTAGATATACTCATTTAAAGATTCCCCCGTTCTCACGCCCTTAGAGAGGGAATGTCTAAAAATTCTCTCTTAGTGAGAACCTACACTCTGATATAAATGTGTTCAAAAAATTTCATTTCTTTGTGTCCAGTAGTTTTAGCTCGGCGATGGTGAATTTCTCAGTGCAGACATTTTCCTCTATAATACAAGCAAGGTACCCTTGCTTCGCTACGGGTTTAAATTGAAAGTTATCATTCAAAGTTTTACATTCTTGAGAGTACACTGACAGCTGAGCTTGTAAAATACGCCCTCAGTTCGTCAAACGCTTTTGGGGGAATGATTATTTATTTTCTGATCTAACGCTCATTTGAACCCCATACGGAAGAATTTGAATGTTTTAAACCTTATCTTATTTAACTTTGAGGATGTAAAAGCGAAAAACCTGTGAAATTTTGTACGTCGAACTTTAATTGAGGATAGAATACTTTTTAAGGGATGAATGTTTTTATATATTTATTAACATCTAGGATATAGAAGACCACCCTTCATATAAAAGACAAGTTCGTCCATAAAACGGTTTCGGTAGAATGGATATTGTGTTTTTGATTGTCAACTACCATCTATACGCCTTAGCGGACAAATATTTTGAAGTATGCGATATTTTACACCTAGTACATAAAAGAGGACCCTTCTCGTAAAATTACAACATTGTACGTCACACGGTTTTGGAGGGATTAATAATTTCCTTTACGGAATTAACTTCATTTAACACATGAGCGATAGAGAGTTAAAAATATTTCATATTTCACACCTAGGATTTAAAATAAATAGCGCTATTTGGAATTATGTCTTCCTAGGTTAAACCATTTTGGAGGAAATAATAAATGTATTTGTTTTCGGATCTTAACCCAGTTTTAACTCTCTCAGCTATTAGATTTCTTTCAAACCTTCTGTTACTTTATACCTGGGATATATAATTTGAAATTTTAACTTCAAAATTCAAACGGTTTCATATATATGCATATTTATGTCATCATTCCTCATCCCACTAGTCAAAACCCCCGGTAGAGGTCTACTGTTAAAAGTACACTTCATACTTGTATCCTCATAAAAAGAATGCAAAGCATTTTAAACACCCCTTAAGGTGACTCGACACTCCCGTTCCTCCCCGCCACAAAATACGTGTGTCTTCATTTTTAAAGGTGACTCTAAATACCACTTTCCTCGTGAGTAACATCCTTGGTTTTTTGAGATATAACTAACCTCAAACAATGAATTCAAATAAATTTTCACTAGAACCCGGTGACCTCAGATGTTAGGTCTTTTTAAACAACAAGCATCATCAACAAGCATTTTTTCAAATTTTTCTGTCCCCCCTCCCTTTAATTGCATTTTCCTAAAACAAAATACGTATTTATTTTTAAAGGATATCCCAAGTACAATTGTTCATGTGTGTAAAATCTTCAGTTTTGAGATACAAGTATCATCATAAAAAGAATTCAACCCCTTTTCCAGTCCTTTATAGAACCCCCACACCTTAAATATTTTTCCAAAACAAAAGTGCGTGTTACTTTATTTTTAAAAGAGGTTAAAAATACAAATTTTCACGACGGTAATATATGTTATGTTCTTGAGATAGACTGTAGATATGCTCATTTTAAACATTCACACCCTTGAACACTTCCTCTTCTGTGCATTTTCAGTAAAAAATATGCGTGTTCCTTTACTTTTACAGGAGATTACATATACCAATTCTTACGTCTGTAAAAATCTTCAGTATTTGATATACAAGTGTCCCCATAAAAAGAATTCAACACTTTCTTCACTTCTGTTCACCCACCCCACCCCCTTAAGTGAATTCTCTGAAAACAAAAAAATACATACTTTTTATTTTTAAAGAAAATTCCAAATCAGAATTTCATGTCTGTAACATCTTCAGTTTTTGAGATGTAGTTATCTTCACAAAAAATATCAACTTCTCCTTCAGTCCTTTTTACAAGCCCCTTAAGTGAATTTTCCAAAAACAAAAAATACGTGTTTTTTAAAGGAGATTCCAAATACCAATTTTCACGTCTACAATATCTTCAGTTTTGGAGATACCAGAATCCTAATAAAGTCACGTTTGCCCTCTTAATTGTTTTCTCCAAAACAAAAAATACGCTTTACTTTATTTTTATTAGAGATTAAAACTACCAAGTTTTAACGTCCGTAATACGTTACGTTTTTTGAGATATACTGAAGATACGCTCATCTTAAAAACTCGCCCCATTAACACTTTCCCTTAGGTTGATTTTCAGAAAATAACGTCCGTATTCCTTTACTTTTACAGGAGATTCCAAGAAGCTATATATAGAGGCTTTACATCCACGGTGGCATGTAAATTATCAATAAATTCAAACGTATTCCTCTCTCCCGTTATTTTAGGTTCGCTCTCCTGGCCGGTCACTTACATCAGTTATGATGTGTTCCTTTGAGAAAGAAGCTGTGAATCTCGTAAATGTGGTCGACTTGGCATTGCATTATTTCGATGAAAACGTTATTGCTGCTTCAGACGAAATAAAAGCAAGCCAAAGGGAAATTGGCCAGTACGCGTTAACACTTAAAAATTAAAGCTCACAGGTGTGAATATTTTCTCTCATCCATGTTTATTCAAGCAGGGTGAAACTGAAAATAGTGATACCTCATTGTCGACAGCGGAAAGTGACATGAAATATCCAATTGCGAGTACTGTTATGGGTCCAGTTTGAACTCTCGAGTTTTTACGTGGTTTCCCATTTTCACACCATGCAAATGCCGGGGCTGTACCTTAATTAAGGCCACGGCCGCTTCCTTACACTTACTAGGCCTTTCCTATCATATCGCCACAATAAGACCTATCTGTTTCGGTGCGACGTAAAGCAAATAGCAAATAGAACTCTCAAGTCCGAATCTTGAGAATCTAGCTGCACGCTAGTACAGTCAGCATGCAAGTCCACGATTTCCATCTGTATGTGTGGTCAAGCGGAGAAAGAAAAGGACAGGGTTTTAGAATTCATAAAAGACGAGTTGTTTCAGGGTGGCTTAACGAAGGGGGCAAGATGAAAGTTTCTTTCTCACATGCTCGAAGTAAGTTCCATTTGATGTGACAGATGCACCTTTGACAAGAAAAAACAGCTGAAAACTATGTCATGGTTTTATCGTTCAAGACGACATGTAAAGTAAATACGAGAAAAGTGCGTTTCCCGTTCTATTGTGAGAGAAGGATAAGAACAGGTGTCTGCGACACAGCCATTTATTGCTGACAACCAGGGAGCTGTTTTTGGACTACACCCCTTTTGCCGTGCACAACACCGACCAAAGTGTCTTCGTGGGCAAAATGCGACACAAGCTGACCCCACATATTACTAGTGAAAATAAACCTCACACACGCAGGCTGTAGCTCAATCGATTAGTGCACTAAACCATTCTTACGAAATAATATCCAGCATCAGCATAAATGTTTTCCTTTTACCAAATTATTCACAGTGCTAGAGCCTCCATGGCTTAGCTGACAGCGCGCCAATCTCTCACCGCTCGGTTCCGTGGTTCAAACCCGGTCACTCCATGTGAGACTTGTGCTGGACAAAGCGGAGGTGAGACGGGTTTTCCTCAGGGTACTATGGTTTTCCCTCTTCTTTCATTCCAACAGCAATCTCCATTATAATTTCATTTCGTCTCTCACTCATTAATCATTGCCGCAGAGGAGTGCGACAGGCTTCGGCAGGCGGCACAATTCCTATCCTCGCCACCAGATGGGGCCTTCATTCATTCCATGCCTGACCCGATCGAATCACCGGGAACAGGCTGTAGATTTCCATTTCCTATTCATGGTGCTACAGGTGTCGAAAGGTAATTTGGTTCGAAAGATACCAAAAATATGTTTAGGACGATAATATAACCGTAAGTGAAATAAAATCATAAAAATGACGAAAAGAACTGAAAGTCTAGTTTAAAGAATCCTTCTTTCGTTTCATTGAAAATAACGGTGAATTCCCGGACAAGTTACAATGATACAGTTCGTCTATAAAATAATTCCTCCAGACGAGACTATTGAGTTACTACAGATCCCTCCAGAAGACAAGTTCTTTTTTTTTGAAGTGGAAAGCGGTATGTGACAGACAGACCAAAATTTTGACCGCTGGTGTGGACATAAATTTGGAGTAGTTTCAGAGAAAGAGCATCTTAAAATTCCAATTTCATTCACTTCAAAATTTCCTTCCCGCAGTTTAGGGATATGATCAAATATTCATTGTGTACAAGCGAGTATACAACGGAGAGACCTCCTTAGGTCTTAGTGCCCGTCAAATACTGTATGCAGATAATTAAAGACAAATGTGAAAAACAGTGTAAACATGGAGTGTTTGTTCGTTGTTCGGGGTTATGAAAACATCTTTACCTTCATAATTATGTCGTCATGAATATTTTCTCTTTCACTTTCCTCCGCGAAGAAATGACAGAGACCGAAAAACAGACCGTAGTTTATAGCTCATACCTACACCAACCACGATATCGTCACCAGTCACCAAGCTGTTAGGCATGTCCACTGCCAATGGTACGTGACATATCCAGCCTTGGGTTTGGGACCACCTAGTTAAAACTCACAGCTGACTTTTGGCGCGTGATGTTCTAACACAATATTCATTCAGTCAGAGTAATTTCCGGGATATTCAATGTGATCATACTGAAGCTTCCATTGGAAATTTTAACAAAACCTGCCGATGTGGTACTTCATCAAAGGCCTGGCTGAAGTTCAGAGCCACGTCGTCTATTTAGGGGACGTCTCTCTGATACCAAGTCATCAATGACTTTTGACAAAATAACAGTAGAGGGTCCCCCCTGAATTATATCATCTTGGTAGTGTTTCAGCAGATTTATTTCGCGGAGAAAATCAGTTATGCTCCTAGCAATTAGGCGTTCGATACATACAAAGACAATATATCGTCGCTGCTGTATCAAAAACCGCGAATGTGACAATGCTCTTCATATCCATTTTTTCACTTAAGACTAGTCACGCCTCACGGCCACATATTGATATGCATTCCATCACAAAAATTTTCGTTGAGTTCATTTTCTAATGCGGACGTGTAAAGGAAAATAAACCATAAATACATCACACTCTAGAAGTGGGTGAATGTCTCATGCAAACATACATTCCAATAGTACGGTACAGTAAGATTAATTTTCCTTTACACACGCTAGTATTATAATAAGCGGGTTCGGAGGCCGCCTCCGCCTCACGGGAGGCCCTCCCAGAGGCCTCCTCCGCCTCCGCCTCCCGAGGGGCCTTCCCAGAGGCCTCCTCCGCCTCCGCCTCCCGAGGGGCCTTCCCAGAGGCCTCCTCCGCCTCCCGCGGGAAATTTGGAGTGGTAAACAAAGCCACGTGCTTTTTGACAGCTGTCATGGACAACAACGCATCGCTAACCTCACTGCTGCCATCTTGACGGGCCTAAACCTCAGTTGTACCAACTTAACCTAACTAGCGCGAGATTTGAATAGGTAAACAAAGCCACGTGCTTTTTGACAGCCACGTGCTTTTTGACAGACAACAACACATCGCTAACCTCAGTACTGCCATCTTGACGGGCCTAAACCTCAGTAGTACCAACTTAACCTAACTAACGCGAGATTTGAATCGGTAAACAAAGCCACGTGCTTTTTGGACAACCACGTGCTTTTTGACAGGTATCATCGACAACAACGCATCGCTAACTACAGCGTTACCATCTTGACGGACCTAAACCTTAGTGGTACCAACTTAACCTAACTAGCGCGAGATTTGAATCGGTAAACAAATCCACGTGCTTTTTGACAGCTGACATCCGCCATCTTTTATCAACAGAGCACAGTGCTGCCCTCTTTAGCTACTTACCTTTGAAATGTGGTGGCGGATAATTTGAAAAATGCTTTTTGATAGCAGCCATCTTTAATCGACAGAGCACCGTGCTGCACTCTGGTGACAGACAATTCCACGTGACAGCAGCCATCTTTAATCAAGAGAGCACAGGGCTGTACTCTATGTGGTGGCGGCAATTTGAAAAATTTCACATGCTCTTGTTTGGAAACAAAGCCACGTGCTTTTTTGACAGCTACCATCCGCCATCTTTAATCAAGAGAGCATCGTGCTGCACTCTCTACTTGAAATGTGGTGGCGGCAATTTGAAAAATTCCACGTGCTCTTGTTTGGAAACAATGCTACATGCTTATTTGACAGCTACCATCCGCCATGTTTAATCAAGAGGGCACCGTGGTGCACTCTCTAGTTGAAATGTGGTGGCGGCAATTTGAAAAATTCCACGTGCTCTTGTTTGGAAACAATGCTACATGCTTATTTGACAGCTGCCATCCGCAATCTTTAATCTATAGAGCACAGTGCTGCGCTCTTTAGCTGAAATGTGGTGGCGGATAACTTGAAAAATGCTTTTTGACAGCAGCCATCTTTAATCCAGAGAGCACCGTGCTGCCCTCTTCAGCTAGATACCTGTGGTGGCAGGCAATTCCACGTGACAGCAGCCATCTTTAATCAAGAGAGCACCGTGCTACCCTCTTTGTGGCGATGGCAAATTCCACGTGCTTTACAAACTCTCGTGCTCTTTTCTGACAGCTGTTTGATTAAAGATGGCTGCTGTCACGTGGAATTGTCTGTCACCAGAGTGCAGCACGGTGCTCTGTCGATTAAAGATGGCTGCTATCAAAAAGCATTTTTCAAATTATCCGCCACCACATTTCAAAGTTAAGTAGCTAAAGAGGGCAGCACTGTGCTCTGTTGATAAAAGATGGCGGATGCCAGCTGTCAAAAAGCACGTGGATTTGTTTACCGATTCAAATCTCGCGCTAGTTAGGTTAAGTTGGTACCACTAAGGTTTAGGTCCGTCAAGATGGTAACGCTGAAGTTAGCGATGCGTTGTTGTCGATGATAGCTGTCAAAAAGCACGTGGTTGTCAAAAAAGCACGTGGCTTTGTTTACCGATTCAAATCTCGCGCTAGTTAGGTTATGTTGGTACTACTGAGGTTTAGGCACGTCAAGATGGCAGTACTGAGGTTAGCGATGTGTTGTTGTCTGTCAAAAAGCACGTGGCTGTCAAAAAGCACGTGGCTGTCAAAAAGCACGTGGCTTTGTTTACCTATTCAAATCTCGCGCTAGTTAGGTTAAGTTGGTACCACTGAGGTTTAGGCCCGTCAAGATGGTAGCAGTGAGGTTAGCGATGCGTTGTTGTCGATCACAGCTGTCAAAAAGCACGTGGCTTTGTTTACCAATTCAAATTTCCCGCGGGAGGCGGAGGAGGCCTCTGGGAAGGCCCCTCGGGAGGCGGAGGCGGAGGAGGCCTCTGGGAAGGCCTCCCGTCAGGCGGAGGCGGAGGGGCTCCTGGGAGCCCTGAGGCGGAGGCGGCCGCCGAACCCGCTTATTATACTACTCACGCTCATAGGAAAATTGTTTTGATTAGCTGCATACCAATGTGTGGCTGGAAGTCGTGACCAGTCTTAAGGGAAATAATGGATAGGAAGTGTTTCGTCACATTCGCAGTTTTGACACAGCAGCGACGATTTTGAAGTTAAATTGAGAGGTAGTTGTGCACATTCCCCCTTGACGCCACTTTTAAATACTGCAACAACGTTTCTGTGGTTCCATTCTTGCAGCAAAGTCCCAATGTAGATGTACAAGTTGTATAATTCACGCAGAGATGGCGCTAGTCGTACCATACATTGCTTCGGTATCCGATCATATACTCCGTATGAACCTGCCGTACCATGTGGTCGTGCTTTTTGTAAGCTATGACATACTTCACGTTCGTACGAAATAGATGTTCTAATTGAATAATGCACAGACAGAGGGCGCTATTCCATCCACATAGTGCTTCGGTAGCCTACCAGATACTTCGTCTGTCCTTGGCGAAGCGTGTGGTCGTGTTTTCTGCAAGCTATGTCATACGTCATGTCCGAAAGATAGATGCTGAATAATCTTCCATCTTGAAATTACTATTTCCATTATATGCAAGATTTAATGAATTACTCAGTACCTGAATTGACTGAAACTCGCCAAATGTGCATTAGTCAATAGCAGCTAAGTAGAACTTCATTTTGAAATATTTAAGTTTCATTAACGTTTCAACACTACTTTAGAATCGTTACCTTCGACGCTGTCACAGGCATACCCATCACGTCCATAATCAAATTCACCTAGTTATGTATGACTGGTATGTGCTCATGTCTGCACGAATGCATTCTGGAAACACATCTACTACTCTCTGTAATGATCTCCGAGGCTACAGTAGCTACTGCAGGCTCCAAAAATGCGCTAAGTCGTTTCCATGATGAGGGATTGAAGTCTTTGAGACCATGCAGTACTCCTCCACTTGGATGACATTGCATGACGGATCGTTCCAACTGGCCTAGAGCTCATCAGAACTGAACACGGGATCAACAGAATCGTTTATGGCCACTGGGAAAATGAGAGTTGATTCGCATCCTTATAACAAGTCTATTATAAAATCACGGGCAAAGGGGACCTTTAAAATGAGTTATTTACAGAAGTACAGTCTATCTCGTATTGTAATAAGAGTGAAGCGTTTTCATATCTGTAGACGTTGAAATCCATTCTTTTCTCCGTGCTGTCATGCTGTAACATTAGTCTGATGTGATTTGTGACTTGTAAGGATGCATTGGGACTTATAACAAGATATCCGACGGTTGAGGCGCTGGCCTTCTGACCCCAAATCGGCAGGTTCCAACGTGGCTCAGAACGGTTGTATTTGAAGTTGCTCAAATACGTCAGCCTCGTGTTAGCATGTAAAATAACTCCTGCGGAACAAAATTTCGGCACATCGGTGTCTCGGAAAACCGTCAAAATAGTAGTTAGTGGGACGTAAAACAGTAACATTATTGTTAAACTAAGATAATATCCAGCATCTTCCAGGACATGAAATGGAAGACCCCTTAGAGAAACAAATTTAAGTCTGCTTCCGAAGTTTATCATTATCCCGGATAATGATCATGATTTAGACTTCTAGGAGTGTCCACAGCTAGATAGTTTACACGATTTTGAAGAATGATAATTATGATTTTTACTAACTTGATGGGAAATAAGTCGAACGGACACAGCCACAGCACTGTCATGCCTATGTTCATGATTTCGTTATGCGTGAAATATGCATATGGATTAAAGTGAACTCTGTAATTTATGATAGATAGACAGGTAGGTAGATCAATGTCTTCTTTGGCGTAGTTAAAGCCATTGGGCTATGTCTTACACTAAACCAATTAGTATACATGAGAGTCATAATTAATACTACCGTAATTTATACCTGTGTTGTTTCTCACAGGAGCACTGTATCAACAATAAGGGAATGATTTTTATTGGTATTTAAGACTATAAAAAGAGTCCACCAGGACGTCGATAGAAGGAGAGGGACCGAGGTTTAGATCATTCATTTTATTTCCAACTGAGTTGAATTAAAGTGGTCTGTTGCAGTCTGCCTTTGATAAGGAATGGTATATTGTTTGTGAGGCAATTGAAGCGTGATACGTACATACACTGTGAACAGAAAATAAACGGTTCATTTCGCAGCAGGAGTAAAGCCATAAATCTGTGACCGGGCGCCAATTATGTAGTACTAAGTGGTTTCGTAAGACAATTACTAGTGATTGTCCTCCAACATTTAATTGTATAGGCTTGAAATACATGAACAATCACCATTTCTTGCAGAGACTTAATTGGGATGGCTTTCAGCAATTGTTCGTTGAGTCTGTTCTCATTTGTTGATTATTCCTCAAATGCTGCCATCAATAAGACATTATGTTTCATTTTTACTCGTCATTCGCTCTGTTCAATTCACAGTCTAACCTTTGTTTTATGATTGCCTGTGCATATCACCATAGTTTGGTTTCACTTTTCTGAAATGCTTTTCTGGATATTCTGGGAATTTGGAGCTTTATTCATGATTTGAGCGGAGTTTAATTTCTTCACCTAAACCACTAAAATCTGGATATCACGTATCAAAAAACCATGTAATAGCATATAGGTAGAAGACGGAATAACCGATAATGATGTAGAAGGAACGGCAATCCAAAATGAGAGTTACCTCCAAGTCTTATACAACTACGTACACTTTAAAAAGTAAAGAGAAAGTAATGTAAAGTCCAATACACAGATTATAACAGAATGGTAGATAAATTTTCACGACACATTCTTCGCACTCAGAAGAAGGATATATCATCGTTCTTATGCCAAAATCGCCAATGTGACGAGGCTCTTCCTATGCAATTATTTCCCTTAAGACTGGTCACAACTCCCAGCCACATATTGATATGCAGTCCATCAGAACAAACTTTGTTGAATTCATTTTCCTATGCCGACGTGTAGAGAAAAATGAACCTCACAGCACCGTTCTGCAGGAATGTAGGTTTGCATGATACATGTATCCGCTCCTAGAGTATGATGTATTTAAAGTTAATTTTCCTTTACCCATGAGCATAGGAAAATGAACTCAACGAAAGTTGGCCCGATGGACTGTATATCAATATGTGGCAGGGAGGCGTGACCAGTTTCAAGGGAAATAATGGCTAGGCTTTGGCTTAAGAGCGACGATATGTTACATATACATGGGTCCGGTGACGCTTTATCTCCATGTTGGAACTCATTTCTAAAATATTTAACACTTAAATCCCGGGATGCAATGTTTCGGCGGAGGGCATTTTTGAATATTTCATTTAAGAAAGAATTTCATGTTGTATGCTAGTACGTTCAGTTCCTGTGTGTTTCCCATAATTGATGTACATTGTAGAGTTGTAGAAAATGAGTATTAATATGAGAATAATGCACTTCTGGACCCATGTTCATATAAGACATCGTCGTTGCACCTAGAAAAACCGCTATGTGATAATATGTCAGCTTAGAACTCTGACCAGAAAGGTTCTGTCATCCATCAATCAATCAATCACTACTGATCTGCATTTAGGGCAGTCGCCCAGGTGGCAGATTCCCTATCTGTTGTTTTCCTAGCCTTTTCTTAAATGATTGCAAAGATGTTGGAATTTTTGATAGTCCAGTCCCTAACTCTCCTTCCTATATACGAATACTTGCCCCAATTTGTCCTCTAGAATTCCAACTTTTTCTTCATATTATGATCTTTCCTATTTATAAAGACACTAATGTCAATCCACGCCATCTCACTACTGACAGCTCGGAACATACCACTTAGTCGATCAGCTCGTCCCTGTAAAGTTCAGTATTGCATGAACTATGCCAAAGCATGCCTAAGTGATACATATGCTTCTGATCAGTATTTCTCAAACATTGTAACAGAACAGTGTTTCGAGGCACAATGGCGATATTTTCTTCTCATAATTTTAAGGAATGTATCATGAAAATTTATCAGTACCTTTTTATTCATTCAGTGAATCAAATTTTTATAATAAAAACCGTGACAATGAGTTAATAATTTCGCCTCAAATAACTACGCTACGAATACCTCAAGGCAACTTCCTTTCAATATCAAATCAATATCACATCAATATCACATCAATATCACATCTATTTTCATGCAGTTTTATAAAAGACAAATCAGTATATTTATGGTGGCGGTCATTTTTAAGCTTATCACAAAGGGAAGTATAGATTTCCTGGTAAACTGAATTATGTTCAAAAAGTAAGAAATATCTTAAGAAGAACACCAATTTCTGAAGTAATTTTCTAATACAAGAACAGAGACTTACTATGTCGCACTCTAGGAAATGTATATTTGTATGACATCTTTACCCACTTCTAACCTATGACGTACGGTATTTACATTTCCCTTTCCTTCACACACGCGCATACGAAAATGAACTCAATGAAAATTGTTCTGATTCACTGGATATCAATACAAG
The DNA here is from genome assembly GCF_040414725.1 of Anabrus simplex. Taxonomy (NCBI): domain Eukaryota; kingdom Metazoa; phylum Arthropoda; class Insecta; order Orthoptera; family Tettigoniidae; genus Anabrus; species Anabrus simplex. The sequence goes on along the minus strand of NC_090266.1, from coordinate 203,535,945 downwards.
ACTGGGAAGCGTGACCAGTTGTAAGGGAAATAATGGGTATGAAGATCATGGTCACATAGGTGGTTTGGACACACCAGCGACGATATCAGTTCGTTCAACCTCTACAGATCGTTCACGCAACAAGTGTAGGATACTTATATGTCAAATACTGAAGATGTTACAGACATGAAAATTGGTATTTGGATCTTCTGTAAAAGTAAAGGAACACGCATAATTTGTTTTCTGAAAACCCACTAAAGAGGAAGTGTTAAAGCGAGTGAATTTTTAAAATGAGCATATCTGCAGTATGTCAAAACAACTTACCACATATTACAGACATGAAAATTGCTATTTTTAGTTTCTTTTAAAATATAAAGTAACACGCTTTTTTTTATTTCTGAAAATCACTCAACTCAGAATTTAATGACTGTAGTACGTATTACTAGAACAGTGTGGTACTGAATAACGCATACTTTGAAGGATGATGGCCAAGTGGTGAAACGAGTAGCCTGACAACAGAACGTGAGGTAGTCCTACAGATGTTCAAGGGAGGCATTACCATAAATATCATCATTTGTAACTAATTATTAATCTGATAAGTATGGAAGAGAAAAATGTGATTTATTTTCATGGGAATATTAAAAAGAGATTAGTGCCCAATGATAGATGGACGGAAAACCTTAGTGAAGACTTCAAGGTATACTTTAAAGAGGAAAACTTCGAAATTATGAAGACGGGAATAGCACTAGTAAAAAAAACGACCAAGTAAGACAATAGAGTTTGTAGAAGATACTATGTTGAGTGTGTGGCAGAGATAAGGCTGCGTTGAAATAGTGATTGGCACAATAAAGAATTCAGAAAGCAAGGTAGTATTCCTGATGAACACTCCTACACCATACTCTTTATAACACCCGTCAAGTACATTTTATAATCTCCTATCTCTTCCTCTTTATCTCCCCTTACCCGAATACCTCTTACTCCTAGCACACCCATGTGCACCCGCTTTGCTGACTCAGCCAGTTCTACTTTCTTTCTTTCTCCCTTAAGCCCTATTAATATTGATATCTCCCCATCGAATTCCATATATTTCGCCCAGCTGTTTCCAAGGAGGCCCTCGCCTGTCAAATGGAAGTTAAACTCCGTTACTCCCATAGGTCCGAGGCTTGCTTAAAATGTTCTGAGCTCGGTAAATTCATGAAGCGGGATGCTACCCTACTTACACATAGTCTAAGTGAGAAGCTCTCCTCTAACGGGTTAGGGACAAACGGTGGATTGTATAGTCATAGCCACCTGAGCACAAAGAGGGCCATGACTCAGAATATGTCCGAGTTGCGCACTCCCATTCCGTAGCAACTGGTATCCCGACTCTCAGGACCACTTACTAGGCCACTTAGCCGTTGCCCATGGTTCAAGATCTAAGACGTGACTGCAGTAATCCGCACCATGAACCATAGTCGTAAGTAAATTTTTTTAAATGTAATTGCCAGGCTGTGCTCAATATAGTGGAGTCAGAATGATGTGCGAAGGGATGAGCATACGGGCAGTTATTGTCTTACGAATAGTTAAGGATTGGTTGTGACTAAATTCGTTAGCAGGAAGTGAAATCCTAAGGATAACATGCCAACACCAAAATGTCATATGAAAATGATGGCTATTGGGTGGATGAGGTAATGAAACTGCTAGATAACATATAAATAGCGTACCATTTGGAAAGAAATTTATCAACTGATGATGTGGGGTTATGTAAGAAAGTGGACCAAAGAGCGAAATACGTAGAAAACCAAGCAATAGCAAGGAAAAACTGGTAGAATTTCATAAAATATGTAAAAATTTGGGAATAAGACCTGAAATGTTAACAAAAAGGGAAGTGAGGGTGTTGATTTGGAGTTTGATGGAAGGATATAACAATAAATACATAACATAAAAATGAGGGCAATCAATGTATTTTATACAATAAAGATATGTAATTGTCACGCCTAATAAAAGACTGTAAATAAACAAGAAAATTCGGAGAAAAATACTATATACCGGCATATCGTACCGGTAGAGAGGCCCAAACCTCAGATATGGGGTGACACCGCGCTGACTCCGGGATTCGAACGCACAACTTCTTGCTGAAATATGACAAGTTCCTATAAGATGGGAGACCGCTTATGAAGCCGTACGGGTAAACCTGACACTGCTGGAGGGAGTTAGTAGATACGAACATTCATATTTGAGCAAAAGCAGCTCAAGTCCAGGCCTGAACATAATTTCTGGGGGGGGGGGGAAATTAGGACCAGTTCCCGAGATCATACGCGAGGGGGCATGAATATTGAGATTTCCGGCCCAAGGAAATAAATTAAATGAAACTAAATGCCAATCACGTGTAGATATTGTACCCGCAAAAAGTGTTCATATCTTTAAGGCGCTTGATATTAAATTAACGAGCATGGATCTTATCCTAGGGAGTGGCTTTATCATTGGAGTTGGTACAGAGAGGGGTATAGTTAACAATTTTAGAGATTCGTTTGATAAATTGAGTTTATTGTCCATCAAAAGCAAGTTCATATCACCTTCGTACAGCAGCATGGAAGTGTCGTGGCAGGTTGGTACATGCAAGACCTGGTATGGCGCTGGACATCGCCTGGGCAGGGACCACACCTGCTCGGATGAGGAGTTCTGGAATGTCTCCTCGACGTTCTGGAATGTCTCGAAGATTGGCACACGTTCCTGGGTTCGATTTGAGACGTTATTCACATTTGAGTTTTCTGCACGGCACTCCACACATGCATGGCATTGTCTGAACAGATATGATCTTTTAATTATGGTTACTGCACTGTAGATATTAAATCAAAACGTTCTGGAATAATCAATCGAAAGACAAGATGATTTTGACATTGTACCGTTAGAAATGCAAGTCCACAATGCAAGCTTACTGTAAATTGGAATGTTCTAGAGGATTATAGTCACCGCAGTACTTAATGCATAGTTTCTGAAGACTGAAAACACATTTGCAATGAACTGAATAAATAGCACTCGGAAACTGTCTTGTTCCGTCAATAGGCGAAGTGAATAGCCATTGAAGAAAATGATATTTGAAAGAAAAAGTCTGACTTCATAAATTATGGATTCACTCAAACTACTGGAAAGTTCTAGGCTTTCTGGGAACGCAACATGCGTATTCTGAATTGTCACAGTCTTTAATGAGGATAAGAATCAAACACAAGTCCCAGTGCAGCTCGTGGAAAGTATTGCATATTTCACAATTAAACGTAATGTTGAACGTCCCCTAAGTTTCACAGTCTTTACAAGACGCAAATTCAATGAGGCACTTGGGAAAACAAGTCATATCGTTCACAAGATAGTTTATGTTGGTAGGGCACAAGTTCATCCTACACGCTCGGAAAATTCCAATGTTCCAGAAATTGATTCACAAAATACAAGTTCGAATAAGTTCGAAACGTAAGTTCCATGTGGTACACAACACTCGTGAAAATTCTAAGTCCTTTCAATCGTCGTCGAATAACTAAGTCCCGATGTGGCACTTCAAAAAAATAACAAAGTTCCAATGTGTAGAAATAACAATGTTCCGATGTGTCAAAATATTAAAGTCCCAACACGACACTCGAAGAAAATAAAGTTCCGACGACAATGTTCCAGTATATCACCTTAAGAAAATAATAAAGTCTTACGGCGACACTTAGCGAAAATAACTGAGTTCCGATGAGACGCTTCAGAAATATAACGAAGTTCCTATATGGCACTTTAAGAAAATATCAAAGTCCAATAACGACACACGAAAAATAACAAAGTTCCAATGTGTCAATATGACAAAGTTCCAACACGATGCTCGCAGAAAATAACAAACTCCCAAACAGGCACTTAAAGAATATGATAAAGTCCCGACACAACACTTAGGGAAAATACCGAAGTTCCAATACTTGGATTTCGAAGACTGTCAACTAGAAGTTCGACACACACAATACTCCTCCTGTCACCCGTGTCACAGAGACGGCGGAGTGACAGATACTGAATTCGGAGGTCGGGCGGCCCTCCTTTTATACCCGTCCGCGTGGAAGTGTCTAGAACCCGGGTATTATCTACCCTTATAACTCCTATAATACTCGGTGGATTTTCTTGAAATCTTGACAGATTACGTCCATTGTAATGGTTTTTAAGATCACAGTGTCGAAATAGCGATAGAATAGCGCAAAATGTACTTTTAAGGGTAAGCTGGAACATTACCATATATGGTTGCGTATAGCTGGCTTACGGCGGCCACTTCACTCGCTGGGTACGTCACTGCGTTCGGCGGGCTGCCTACCTTCCACCTTGCGCGAAGTTCAACAAACATACTTCGGACTTTTCTCGTAGTGGCGTTCCCGGTACATGTCCCCTCCTCTCAGGGTAAGGAAAATTCGATAACGATTTTCTTTATGTTTCCTTCTCGAAGTATGTTTTAAGGCTAGAAGCATTATTTATGCCTTCGGTGGTTCCATGATGTGTGTTCTTGCTTATGCTCTGCATCTCCATACTATGGAATAGGGACGTCTTTTATAAGTGGAAGTATCTTTGACATCCAGATGATATTTAAAATCTCGGATCTCTCCGGGTTTGTCATTGAACACTTCTGGATAAGTCTCGAAGATTTCCTTGACTGAATCAGCAACGTCTTTGTTGGCCACTGGATCTTGAATCACACTGATTAAGGAGCTGACATAGTCTGGACCGTGGTCGTACATGTCATCTATCAGGGGCACATCTTCGACGGGTCCCAGTTCATCGGGATCACCCTCTTCATCTCCGACTGGCGCAGCATCGCTATTTCCACCATCGAATTCTTCTTGTGGGGTATCTATCCCTTGTATCCGACCATCGACTCCTTTGATCAGCTGTAATTCTACAGGGTCAACGTTATAGAATGTAATGGCGTTTGCCATGTAATCAATCACTCCTCCATATTTGATAAGAAAATCCGAACCAAGGATAATATTAAATTTCATCTGCGAGATTACTATAAAGACCTGCTCAAATTGAACATGTCCAACGACGAATTCCATAAAAACCTGTAATTTTCATTTAATGCACTTATCTGGAACAATCCCTTTGATCCTAAGTTGGGAAACAGGCATCACAAGTACCTCATGTCTTTCCTTTATGGCTTCTAATAGTCTAGCTGAAATGAGGGAGGCTTGTGCTCCTGAATCTACCAACGACATAACTTTAATGTTGCCAACCCTGATGGTGATTACTGGCAGGCTACGTTGGATTCTTGGCCTAGACGGTGTCATGTTTTCATGGAGTATTTCCGAGTCCTCTACGTGCCAATAATGTACCTGAGTTACGCAGAGAGGCTCTTCCCTCCTTCCGTTTTCAGGCAATCGTTCTAAGAGAACATTGGAGATATTTTTGCACCCGTTGTGTTAGGGTCGGGGGCGGGCGTTTCGTTTCTCCTACCAGCGGATTCCTGATACTCTAATGAAGCGGCTCCTCCTTGATCCTCACCTTTCTACTGTTCTTTCAAATACTCTTGAGTATCTCGCCATCGTCTATTCAATTCATCTCGATAAGAAACCCTATCATCTACTTGTTGGGCCTCTGTTGGCTTCTTCCGCGTTGATCTATTTTGGTACGGCGTTTTCCCTTGGTCCGGCCGTCCCTTATACCCTCGATATCGGGTAGGTGTGTTTCGTCGAGTAGGTAGTTCCTTTGGTATTTCCGGGTCAGGACGTCCCTGTGTCACAATAGCGACAGGACTGGTAGTCATTTCTTTAGCCTTACTCCCTTTAGGTAAAGATTGAGCATGGGCTGTGTCTAATCTACGAAGTATCCCATCCATTTGTTCTAGAGATTGTATATTAGCAACTACCAGAATCTCCTGGACTTGGGCTGGGAATTGTAGCGTGATCGCTTGGATCAACTCTTGTTCAGGCAATGGTGGGTCCAAAAATTGCATCTTCTTAAGCTGCCCGATGAAATAATCTGAGTAACGGGATGTGTTTACAGATGTATTATACTTTTTAGCATATAACTGTAATTTAATTAAATGTTGCGTCTCTGAATTCCAAAAACGTTTCAGTAGAGCTTCTTTGAACACAGAATAAGTGTTAAAGCAAGATTTAAAAGCGGAGTACCATGATAGAGCGCGTCCCTCTAGCAACTTGAAAGCGACACGGAGTTGTCGATCGGGACCGATTTTATTCTCTTGGAAATATTATTCGGTGTTGAGTAAAAATTCCCTAGCGGTGTATTCCTCCTTCCCAGAGAATTTAGCAGGTTTTTCATCGGCCATTCGGGTGATACTGGTATTGTTTGTGATTTCGTTAGTTTTCAATAGACTAGATGAAAATAAGGGAATATCCTTCAGTTCTAAATTAGTGACCTTACTACCAAGGGTTTCTAGCTGTCCCTGTAATTCTGTTTTAACATCCTTCACCTGTTGTTTAATAGTATCTTCTACCACTTTAACTTCATTTTGGAGGTCCTTCATTAGTTCAGATACGTCTCGACATATACGCGTAACCTGTGTGTGCGTAGTATCTAACTGAGACGAAAACTTTTTATCAAACTCTCCCTGTTTACTCTTTATAAGACTACATTATTTACCCTTTGAATGTCGGTTTTAAGCGTGTCTCTAAGATTCTCCTGAATGGAGGCTATTTTAACCTGGGCTAAGGATAATTGTGAATGTGATTCTTGAAACTGAGTTCTTAGGTCTTCTACCTCTTTAGTAATTTCTTGAGAAATTGGAAGAACAGCTTTGAAGTCATCTTTAAGAAGAGCTACAACTTGGGTTTTAATTTCTTCTTTCATTACCTCCATGCTATTTTTTAATTGGACATTTATTTCGGAATTTTTTTCATCTACCCTAGCGTTGGACTCTTTAAACTTTTGTTCAATGCGAGCACCAGCCTGAGTAAGTCTTTGTTCTAGGGTGGCATTCGCTTCTACAAACACCTGGCGAGTTGGCCGTGCGCGTAGAGGCGCGCGGCTGTGAGCTTGCATTAGGGAGATAGTAGGTTCGAATCCAACTATCGGCAGCCCTGAAGATGGTTTTCCGTGGTTTCCCATTTTCACACCAGGCAAATGCTGGGGCTGTACCTTAATTAAGGCCACGGCCGCTTCCTTCCAACTCCTAGGCCTTTCCTATCCCATCGTCGCCATAAGACCTATCTGAGTCGGTGCGACGTAAAGCCCCTAGCAAAAAAAAAGCTTCTACAAACTTCTTATCTACTTCCGCATTAATTTGAACTACGGATTCCCGAAGTTGACGTTCAAGATTAGAACTAGACTCATTAAGTTGATGTTCAAGATTAGAATTAGACTCATTTAATTGTTCTTTCAATGACTGTTCAAGCTTAGAACTAGACTCATTAAATCTGCGTTCGAGATTAGAACTAGACTCATTAATTCGGTGTTCTAAGTTTTCAGTTACTACTTTCATACTGAGCCTAAGGGCTTCAATCGCTGCCGTAATCTCCTCCATTTTATTAAAATATATAACGCTAGTACCAAGACCAGAAATAACGATTGACACACTTCAAAACACATTTTTAGATTTTCAAAACTTGCATTCAGTCAATAGTTCAAAGTCTTTAGTCGTAGTGCCATTGTTTCAACACAAATTAATTAAACCAAGTCTTTGGAATTAATGCAAATCACTTCTACCAAGTCACTTAAATTATGCACTTATATTTCAGTTAAGTTAGTGTCCACTGAAATTTACAAACACTCTTATTCTGATTGAATTTAATCACCATAGCTTGGGCTGTATGTAAGTCTTTCATGTTAAGCTTCAATGAATTCGGGCCCCTAAAGGTGGGCGCAACTTATATTACCCTCTCTCTGTACCCGTAAAAAGTGTTCATATCTTAAGGCGCTTGATATTAAATTAACGAGCATGGATCTTATCCTAGGGAGTGGCTTTATCACTGGAGTTGGTACAGAGAGGGGTATAGTTATCAATTTTACAGATTCTTTTGATAAATTGAGTTTATTGATCATCAAAAGCAAGTTCATATCACCTTCGTACAGCAGCATGGAAGTGTCGTGGCTGGTTGGTACCTCCGAGTCCTGGGATGGCGCTGGACATCGCCTGGGCAGGGACCACACCTGCTCGGATGAGGAGTTCTGGAATGTCTCGAGGTTCTGGAATGTCTCGACGTTCTGGAATGTCTCGAAGATTGGCACACGTTCCTGGGTTCGATTTGAGACGTAATTCACATTTGAGTTTTCCGCACGGCACTCCACACATTCATGGCACTGTCTGAACAGATATGACCTTTTAATTATGGTTACTGCACTGTAGATATTAAATCAAAACGTTCTGGAATAATCACACGAAGGACAAGATGATTTTGACTTTGTACCGGTAGAAATGCAAGTTCATAATGCAAGCTTACTGTAAATTGGAATGTTCTAGAGGATTATAGTCACCGCAGTTCTTAATGCATAGTTTCTGAAAATTGAAAACACATTGGCAATGAACTGAATAAATAGCACTCGGAAACTGTCTTGTTCCGTCAATAGGCGAAGTGAATAGCCATTGAAGAAAATGATATTTGAAAGAAAAAGTCTGACTTCATAAATTATGGATTCACTCAAACTACTGGAAAGTTCTAGGCTTTCTGGGAACGCAACATGCGTATTCTGAATTGTCAGTCTTTAATGAGGATAAGAATCAAACACAAGTCCCAGTGCAGCACGTGGAAAGTATTGCATATTTCACAATTAAACGTAATGTTGAACGTCCCCTAAGTTTCACAGTCTTTACAAGACGTAAATTCAATGAGGAACTTGGGGAAACAAGTCATATCGTTCACAAGATAGTTTATGTTGGTAGGGCACAAGTTCATCCTACACGCTCGGAAAATTCCAATGTTCCAGAAATTGATTCACAAAATACAAGTTCGAATAAGTTCGAAACGTAAGTTCCATGTGGTACACAACAGTCGTGAAAATTCTAAGTCCTTTCAATCGTCGTCGAATAACTAAGTCCCGATGTGGCACTTCAAAAAATAACAAAGTTCCAATGTGTAGAAATAACAAAGTTCCAATGTGTCAAAATATTAAAGTCCCAACACGACACTCGAAGAAAATAAAGTTCCGATGTGTCAAAATATTAAAGTCCCAGCACGACGCTCGAAGAAAATAAAGTTCCGACGACAATGTTCCAGTATATCACCTTAAGAAAATAATAAAGTCTTACGGCGACACTTGGCGAAAATAACTGAGTTCCAATGAGACGCTTCAGAATAATAACGAAGTTTCTATATGGCACTTTAAGAAAATATCGAAGTCCAATAACGACACACGAAAAATAACAAAGTTCCAATGTGTCAATATGACAAAGTTCCAACACGATGCTCGCAGAAAATAACAAAGTTTAACAGGAACTTCAAGAATATGATAAAGTCCCGACACAACACTTAGAGAAAATACAGGAGTTCCAATACTTGGATTTCGAAGACTGTCAACTAGAAGTTCGACACACACAATACTCCTCCTGTCACCCGTGTCACAGAGACGGCGGAGTGACAGATAATGAATTCGTAGGTCGGGTGGCCCTCCTTTTATACCCGTCCGCGTGGAAGTGTCTAGAACCCGGGTATTATCTACCCTTATAACTCCTATAATACTCGGTGGATTTTCTTGAAATCTTGACAGATTACGTCCATTGTAATGGTCTTTAAGATGGCAGTGTCGAAATAGCGATAGAGTAGCGCAAAATGTACTTTTGAGGGTAAGCTGGAACATTACCATATATGGTTGCGTATAGCTGGCTTACGGCGGCCACGTCCTCGCTAGGTACGTCACTGCGTTCGGCGGGCTGCCTACCTTTCACCTCGCGCGAAGTTCAACAAACATACTTCGGACTTCACTTGTAGCGGCGTTCCCGTTGCAATATATATTTTAGAGTAACATAGTGTAATTTTCCATGTTAAAACATTTTTGTGTAAAATTGAGATCACCAGGTGACATTAATAGGCCATTAGCGCTAGGCGCACCCCTAGGCTGGGGTCGCCGTGTCTAACTATGTCCTTGAACCCGCTATCATTTGGAAACCCTCGATCCGACTGGGAAGAAATTTTGATCAGCGTGGTTGGCAGACCTCAAGCTATCAATTGAGCCTAGTCTAAATTTCGTACTTCAGATATTAACGGAGCATCTCTCGGAACGTCATGTCTCCCCCTGATCACGTGGTGTGGACCATTAATGAGAAACCTTTAGTTGAGTCGGGGTAGGAATGGGTCAATTGTATGAAATAGTTTGTTCGATAACGTTAGTCAGTTTAAGTCGTTCAAAAGAACTAGTTCAAATGAACGAGGTAGTTCATGAGCTGATGTTATGAAAAGAAGTTCTCACTGTACCTCGTTCAATTGAACGACACCACACGTCGTTCAAATGAATGAGGTAGTTTATTAGCTAACATAACCGCGCCTCGTTCAAGGAGTTGTAGTTTTACGTGCCGCTTGAAAGTTAGTACGTAAATTTTACACTAGATGGTGTTTGCTTACTTCGCCGCCCTTCTTTAATACGAAAGAAAGCTTGAGGGTTCGAGTGACGTACGAATCAGCCATATGCGGGTTTTTGCGCAGGATAATTTTTCTATAAGATGATAATTGTCCTTTATAGCCCTTGAAAAGTAGCAGAAGACAAAGCTAACAGAATGTTTCTGAATATCTAACTAATATTGCAGTGTATTTAGGGGAATAATGTCTGAAATGATGACCTACAGCTTCTAGCCGTCACCGCCAAATAGTAATCACTAATATAAACTCATTACAAATCTTCGTACAGAATGTTATGAATACGGGTCAACCAATTTTTGACCTTTAACCTTTATAGTGCACGCACTTTAGCACGCAACACATGAAATGCTCCTTGCGACATATTTTCTAAATATGTTTGAGATTGAAATGCGATCAGCTGGTCCTTAACGCATGTTACTCCTTGTTGTGTTGTCAAGGAAGAAAAGTAGGAAGTAGGAATTTTTGACTTCGCCCCCATCACAAAATTTGAAAAGAAAAAAATGCTACTTTAATAGGCAAAACAAGTTATTATCATTTACTTGATCATAAGACTGCATAGCCATTTTTAATGTTCCGAAAGTTTCACAGCATGCAAATGTTAATGGGATAGGAGTATTTTGTACACGGCAAAGTGATGAAAATTATTGGGCAAGGCTGAAGAAGCATGACGGACTACTTCACGTCATGGAGATGCGGATGCTGAGATGGTCGGTGGGTGTCACTCTGTCTGAGCGACTGCGCAATGAGTACGTGCGAGGATCATTTAATATTACTCCTAACAGTGAGAAACTGGAGGAGCTGTAGTTGCGATGGTACGGGCATGTACAACGTCGAGATAAAGAATATCCCGTAGAGGGAGCTCTTGCCATCAAAAGACCAAGGAGAGGACGAGGACATCCTAGAGCATCGTGGTGGGGAACAGCCGAGAGGGCTTTGAAGAGAAAAGGCATCATAGTGGATCAGAAGAGCCGACCCTGAGTAATACCCGGGAGTATCCGTATGGGCACATAGGCGGCAAGGAAAAAAATTAAAACATCCAACATAATCCACTTGATTTGGCTACATTCAAATGCCCGTATCTCCTGAACATCTAACTCATATTGCAGTGAAATTACGGGAGTCAATCAGTGAAATTGTGACCTACAGCTTGTAGCCATCACCGCTAAATATTATTCATTACGTATACTCACTAGAAAACTTCACAAAAAATTTTAAGAATTGTTGACCTTTAACCGTTTTACTGCATGCAATTTATCACGCAACTCAGAAAATACTCCATGCGACTTAATTATTTTAAATTTTTCAAATTGAAATGCAATCAGCTGGTCCTTAACGCATGTTACTCCTATTTGAGTTGTCAAGCAAGAAACGTAGGAAGTACGAATTTTTTATTTCGTCCCCATCACAAAATTTGAAAAAATATATTGTCAGTAATTCATGCGTTCTATTTCTTCAATATGAATTGCTTATCAGCATTTAGAGATTTTTATAGAATAGATCCTCTGATCATCCAACGTAGATATTTCGAAATCGAGACTCATAGGTAGGTATTTTCTTTTTACAAGTTGCTTTACGTCGCACTGACACAGATAGGTCTTATGGCGACGATGGAACAGGAGAGGGCTGGGGGTGGAAAAGAAGCAGCCGGGGCATTAATTCAGGTTCAGCCCCAGCATTTGCCTGGTGTGAAAATGGGAAACCACGGAAAACCATTTTCAGGGCTGAATGCAGTGGAATTCGAACCTACTATCTCCCGGTTACTGGATACTGGCCCCACTTAAGCGACTGCAGCTATCGAGCTCGGTCATCTGTAGGTATGTCCGGCTCCAGGGCTAAATGGTTAGCGTGTTGGCCTTTGGTCACATGGGCCCCGGGGTGCGATTCCCGTCAGGGTCGGGAATTTTAACCATCATTGGTTAATTTCGCTGGCAAGGGGGCTGGGTGTATGTGTCGTCGTCATCATCATTTCATCCTCATCGTGACGCGCAGGTCGCCTACGAGCTTCAAATGAAAAGACCTGCACCTGGCGAGCAGAACATGTACTCGGACATTCCCAGCACTGAAAGCCATACGCCACTTCATTTCATCGGTAGCAGGCTAACTACCCTCATTATCACAAATTACCGAATGTGACGTGTTGGTTTAGTTTTCAACAAGGACTTCACAATTGGAAGCAATGCAACCATGAGAATACGTGAATGTTTTGTGCGTGTTACTTTACCACACGTCAAAACTTTACAGTAGAACCAAAATAGCTACGCAAAGTTACGAATGTGATACATTCGCTAATTTATCATGGCCACTTAAGAAAAACCTGATATTCGTCAAAGTGCAAGATTTCATTGTAGTCCTTCACTAACAGCTACAGATTTGACATTTTGCCATAAGATTCGGACCCACAACTTTCCTCTGAAAACCGTTAACGTAGTTAGTAGGACTTAAATCAAAAGTTAAACGTGATCTCTGAGAATTTTCATTCCAGTCGGACAGCCTATTACGAATTCGTATTACACACGCACTCGCCTAGCCTCCTGACTCTACGAATTCACACACATGGAACACGTTAGCGTCTGCGTATTGCAGCAGATCCTTATGCCTACATTTCATATTCCTAATGCGAAATAAAAAGCTCAACGTAAGAATAAACATATCACTTACCTTCATGATCTTCATTCAGTGACGAGTCCACAGACATACTTTCGGGCGACACCACCTGCAAAAAAACACGTCAATGTTTTACTATAACATACAGTATTTCAGACGAAGGAAAAATTAACTACTAATTTTCTGGAGCGCCTAAGTGGATACAAGTGAAGTGTCCACGAGTATGTGTGTTCCGTCACGGCGAAGGAAGGCGACTTTTTGAAGGATAAAGAAGAAATCCTCAAATATGTTAACAATTTTGTTTGTTAGTCACACATCTCCAGCGCCATACTCCGTGTCTATAACTCAGGGTTAATAATTGCCCAATAGGTAATAATGGTATTAGTTGTAAGTCCTACTAAAAATCTTTTATGGTTCTCGATGACGACGAGGTACAGAAATTATCTCCGACGGGAGTTATTTTAGGTGCCAGTAAATCTACCACTGGCACAGTGGTTTAGAGGTAGCGTGCTTGCCTCATACGCGGAGGCCATCGTGTTGGATTCCCGGCCATAACAGGGATCTTTAGCTGGATCAGAGGGCTGGTTCAAGGTCCACTCAGCGTAAGCGATTAGAATTGAGAATCTATTTAACGGTAACATGGTAGCCCCGATCTAGAAAGCCAAGAATAACGGCCGAGAGGATTCGTCGTGCTCACGCACTGCACCTCATACTCTGCAGGCTGATCAGAGGTCGCTTGGTAGGCCATGGACCTTCGGGGCTGTTGCGCCATGGGAGGCAGGAAATAAAACATCGAGATCAGTTTGCAGGATGCCTAAATTGGAACACTACCAAAGGCCAATAACTCAATAGGTCAGACCAAATGTTCCTTCTTCCCTTCTTCGAATTGTTATTGTTATTATTATTATTATTATTATTATTATTATTATTATTATTATTATTATTATTATTATTATTATTATTATTATTATTATTATTTTAACGTCCTTCCAATGTAATGCCGGGCTGAGTCGCTCAAGACGGTTCAGGCGCTGGACTTTTGACACCAACTTCGCAGGATCCTGGCTCAGTCCGGTGGTACATGAAGGTGCTCAAATACGTCAGCCTCGTATCGCTAGATTTACAGGCAAGTAAAAGAAACCCTGCGGGACTAAATTCCGCCACCTCGGTGTCTTCAAAAACCTTAAAAATATAGTTGGTTGGACGTAAATAAAATAACATTATTTTACTTTCAACGGCTCTACAGGATGGTCGGAAACAACGTCATCCGTGTGTATGAGCGTTAGAACTTTGGTCACACTGATAAGTAATTTGAAAAAAATTCGTCGATATCTCAGGCCGTTGTCATTTTATCAGCTGTTGTAGTTAGCCAATGAGATCGCTTCGCGGCGATTTCAAATGGGCTTTACAAGGCGGTGTTGCTAAATCTGCACGTGGCTTGGTCGGGCTTGCGAGCCATGCCTAGAAATTCACTTATTTATTTATTTATTTATTTATTTATTTATTTATTTACTGCGAACTACAGGATTTATAATCCCAATTACAGTGGCAAATGTTTACACGTGTTTTTTAATGTTTCAATCAGTTTAATATAATAATATCTAAACTATTCTAATATTATATTTACGTTACGAAATAAATAATATTACATATCTAATCCTTACACGAAACAAGTAGATAAAACATAATTTCGTATCTAAACTAGTCTAATAACGTAATACCTAAACTATTCTAATATTATATTTACAATGAGAAAGGAACAGTATTTCACATCTAATCTTATTTAGTCTTTACATGAAAGAGGAAAACAAAACAAATAAAAAACCCAAAATCGTAATTTCATATCTAAACTATTACTTTTTTCTATTTCTATCACTTGTACTTACATTTATGGGATAGGGCTCAATGTAGAATGTTTAAATACACTTTTGGTTCAAATCAGCATTACAGAGTTTTCGCGGAGATGGTGAATTGTTGTAAAAACAGGTCTAGATGTACACAGAAGTCTAAAGAATTAGAGTGGGGAATTTTTGTGAGCGGTTGTTCTAACTTTTTTATTATGAAAAGTTACATTTGTCCTCGCATTAAAGCGGGGCACGTGGAAGCTAAAGAGGCATAAAACGTCCGAAACTGCCAGGGCCAGCAACTTCTTCTTCTTCTCCTGAGGGGACAGACTCTCGTTTACATATATGGTGTTGTCTCCAGGAAATCCTAGTTGTCTGTTGGAGAGATTTCGCTTCACTCGCCTCCGCTCCATGAAGTGGTCCTTGTCCGTTCTTCTTACAAATTTCACTATGATCCCGCAGTGTTTCTGGTTTGGTGCCTTAGGGAGTCGATGGCAAGCATCCGCCATTTCTTCTACCTAATATACCCGGTTCACGTTGTTTCTGACCACCCTGTAGGCTATATATTAACTGATATCGGAATGATCGAATTTTGTCCCGTAGTAGTCCTTCAACGTGCCAAAAGCTAGCGGCACGGAGTCGTCGCATTTTCAACCTCATCTGACGCCGGTCTCAATCAGAATCGGAGGTCAGTCATGCGATCAGAAGAACAACGATTATCCGACTACGCCACTTAGGTTTTGTTATGATTATGATGATGATTATGACAATGTTGATGATTAAAATGATTAAGATGATGATGATGATGATGATGATGATGATGATGATTATTATTATTAATATTATTATTATTATTATTATTATTATTATTATTATTATTATTATTATTATTATTATTATTATTATTATTATACCAGGGTAAACCTTCCTCGGCTATTTAAACTGCATGCCTTCTCTATGGCTATCTGTACCAACGGACATGAACTTTTAAACTCCCTAAAACGTTCTTCTTCGACGGTTAAGATAGCTCTACCATCGATTTGTTGGTGCACTCTTATGACTAGAGACAAACTACTTAAGCTCGAAATGTTTATTTTGGGAGTTGGTAAACCGTTTTTGTGGGTTTTTTAATGTACCGAAGTTTTCAACACTTCGGCTGGTTCCTCCCCTATTTTAATCCAACTTGTCTCGAGCGCCGATTCGCAACACGTCCACCCGTGGGAAATTATGGAGCGAGCGCATCGAACGGGTGACGATCCGTGACCTCCCAGTCAGAATCCCTAATAATAGTGAGTAGTTTAAGTGTAACATATAAAGAGAAGATGAAGCGAAAACAGTGGAAGTGAGTGATTAAGTGTAAATCAAATGTCAGTGCAGTGAATAAGTTCGGAATTACAGTTATAATTAAAAGCATTCTTAAAGCTAGTCTCAACTTGGAACATTCATTGAGCCAGGGAATGAATCAATCTTGGGCAATCAGGATATTTGTCAGAGAATGAAGTAAACAGACCAGAAGGCCTGGGTAGACCAGTGAAAAATAAGCATGTTGTTGGTCTCGTAGGAAGGTGCCCTGTAAACTAAGAACGCACTTAGTGGTGCATCAATTCCTTCTAGAAAGATTCTGTAGAAGGTCACCAGTCACATGTAAGGAGACGGGTGGGACCACACTCGAAGTAACCAATAGGAAGCTAACAAGTCAGTGATGTTAGTAGGGGATGACTTGTTATAGAAGCTCAGAGAAGTGATAAAAGGGAGTGACAATAGAGACTCGTGGTCAATCTGGTTAATCTGGTTATTCTCTTCGGTCTGAAAGGAGCGGTCTCTCTGGAAGGAACAGTCACTAGGTCACTTGGCAGAGAGCTCTGTCACTCTGTAAGAAAATAGTCAGTGAAGATAGCAGTTTGGGAATTATTCAGATTAAACAACAGTTGAGCCTGCCAATCAATAGACCTGGTTAGCTGTGTCCCACAGGGTAAAGAACAAAGATAGTGCGTAAAAAACTCACTGAGTGTTGAAAGAGACTGTAGCTTCAGTTCGCGTTCACCTTAGAAAGAGTCCTGGGTTCGAGTCCTGAACTCGTCAAGGAAGATTCAGAGGAACCCTACAACGAGGATTCAAGAGAGAGAAGCAAGAAGAAAGAAACTTCAAACCCGAGATAAGTATCAACTAGTTAAGATACTTTAAAGACTGAAGTGAATATTAAGTGTTGTACAGTGAAACGTAGAATTGTGGGTATTTTCTAAAGAAGTCAGAGACTGACAAACTGATTAATTAAAAATCAATGTTGAGAGGAGAGTAATTGCCGGTTTGCTGTAAGTGTTAATGTAAATGGTAAATTGGACAATCTGTTTAGAACAAAATTAGAGTAAGAAATTTATGGTGTCAGATAGTATTTTTAATCAAGGTCAGCCGGGCTGAGTGGCTCAGACGGTTAAGGCGCTGGCCTTCTAACCCCAACATGGCAGGTTCGATTCTGGCTCAGTCCGGTGGTATTTGAAGGTGCTCAAATACGACAGCCTCGTGTCGGTAGATTTGCTGGCACTTAAAGAACTCCTGCAGGACTAAATTCCGTCACCTCGGCGTCTCCGAAGACCGTAAAAGTAGTTAGTGGGACGTAAAGCAAATAACATTAACATTATTATTAATCAAGGTCAATCTGATATTTGAACCCTAGTGCCCAGCCTGTCCATTCCCTAGGATACAACAACCTACAATATGCTTGAAAATATGTTCTGTAGCCAATCAAACCCGGGGGCGTGTATGGATATTCAGCCTATCAGCATAAATGAAAACCTACAACCTGTTTTCCAGTCATTG
Source organism: Anabrus simplex (assembly GCF_040414725.1). NCBI lineage: Eukaryota > Metazoa > Arthropoda > Insecta > Orthoptera > Tettigoniidae > Anabrus > Anabrus simplex. The sequence goes on along the minus strand of NC_090266.1, from coordinate 203,518,187 downwards.
ACCGGGTCAGGGATGGAATGAATGAAGCAGATTATAGGCTATTGGTACGATGGGGTCGCCACTCCCAAAGTGATTTATGAATGACTGATAGATGCTATGAAATGAGAATGGAGAGTGTTGCTGGAATGAAAGATGACAGGGAAAACCGGAGTAGCCGGAGAAAAACCTGCCCCGCCTCCGCTTCGTCCAGCACAAATCTCACATGGAGAGACCGGGATTTGAACCACGGTATCCAGTGGTGGGAGGCCGACGCGCTGCCGTCTGAGCCACGGAGGTTCTCCCTATCAGCATACTGTAGTTCAATTTAATCTGGAACTTCCCCTTACGGAACTATATAAGCAGGGCATTTTAGGGCCGCCTTATCTGAATTGCTCCAGTGTTTGATAGTGCGACTTGACGGAGGCCATGTAGAGCTAGGGAGGCAGGGACGTGGCCTTCTTGAAGAAGATCCTCCGATACAAGATCATGGCAGAATTTACGTAAACATGTGGTCGTGGCTGCATTAGCTCGAGAGGAGGGTATCAGCCGTTTCTTAATGAAATGTTGTATCCGTATTTTAGTTGTTTAAATGTAGTATCTTCTGCGCAGTCTTCGGACTGTATTTCTGTAATGTACGGGAACGAGAGTGGTGACCCTCTGTCGTCTCTCCTTCAACTTTCGAATTGGGTAACTAAATATTTCAACCTCTAAATTTTGAAAATCTTCTCTCGGCTTTAAATGTTCCTCCTTTAGTCACCATTTTGAGTATGGTATTAGCTTCTGCTTCATTGCGCCTTAAGTTCTTGTTCTTCCACATTAAGGCATTGTGGAAAAGGCAATTATGTCCGTGTTAATTCTTTAGGGTAACTGTGTCTTAATTTTGGTTCTCTTTCGGAAGAGTAATTAATCATATTGTGGAGCATTGCTATTAATAGCCCTGCATGAGGCAACCGTATATGAACACACTGAAGTCGATCTTAGAGGTGATGCTTCCAGGGGTGTAGAATGATTTAGTTTATTTTCCGGGTTGAACAGTGTTGTTGTTTTCTGTATTTTACGTTCAGTTTGCCAACGTTACGAATACATTGCAGTGTTCTGGTACTGGTAGTGTGATTTCTGCCTGGGAGACTGATTACCTTGGATCGAGTAGGGGTATTTCAATCGCCTTCACAAAGAATACTACAATGTATTCGTAACGTCGGCCAACTGAACGTAATTTACAGAAAACAACAACACGGTTCAACCCGGAAAATAAACTAAATAACACTGAAGTGGAGTCACCCTATGGGTATCCTAGTGTAATTTAATATGCCAAACGCAACTGATTGTCTGTTCGAGGCTAGACTCGTGTATTTGGAGATGAGACTAATACGAAATGTACCTGCACGGAACAAACCTTGCTCTTTTACAAAATTGTACCTGTCAAGAGCGATTATGCTCTTCCGTATGTAATTTAACGTCTGGGAACTTATCCCAATTTATTTTGCACCTGATTTATGACTTCTAAGTCCAAAGGTAATATTAAAGCCGACGACCTCATTCTTAACTTGTTCTATTAACATTTCTATATATCAGTTTTATGAAAGGAAAAAAATCCAATTTAAAAATTTCCAGCCTTTCAACCCAGGCGCTACCTATTCCTCTGAGATTCATGGAAACCCAAGAACAATTATTATTATTATTATTATTATTATTAAGAAGGATATATTAAGCACGTGTACCCAACACGTAGGACGATATGTATACGAATAGATACATTTATACTTACTTAAATTTAATCATATCTATAAATAGATTAAATTGTATATTCCATCGTGCTTTTTAGCTTTCTATCTCTGAGCTGAGTATCTATTTCGTCTCGTTTGGAGCCATCCGTAACTCTGCTAGAAGACGTTCTATGACGCTGGGGTGAACGATCTCGTTGTTCTGCCCCCTTAAAATGGTACGCATCATCACAATAACATCATCTTAATATTAGAGAATGATTGTGTAATCTGTTGTAGTTTATCTAAAGGAAACTGTTTACGAACTCACCACCAAAGACATCCAAGTGGAAAGCACTGAATATGAAAGTTGAGTTGTAACCATTTCCGAGCTCGAGGCACCTTTCCTAACATAAAGGTGAAATAGTTTCTTTTCTGTTTATCTTCGCACAAACACAGACAGGTTTTTGGTGACAAAAGGAGAGGAAAGGGTAGGGCAGGGAAAGAAGCGCAGTACAGCCTGAGCTCCTGCCTGGTGCAAAAAGGGAAAACCATGGTCTGCCAATAGTGCAGCTCGAACACACCATATTCCGAACGCCAGCTAACAGCTACACTGCCCGAACCGCGCAGCTAACTGACCCGCTTATGGCGAAATAGCGCACATCACGCAAATTACGACAGATGCTTCATGAAGCCGGGCTGAGTGGCTCAGACGGTAGAGGCACTGGTCCTCTGATCCCGACTTGGCAGTTTATATTTTGGCTCATTCCAGTGGTATTTGAAGGTTCTCAAATAGACTTAAGTCAGCCTCGTGTCGGTAGATTCTCTGGCGTGTAAAATAACTTCTGCGGGATAAAATTCCGGAACCTCGGCGTCACCAATAAACGTCAAAAGTAGTTAGTGGTAAATAAAAACAATAACATTTTTATTAGACTCTTAATTAGCACTAGTATATACTGATGTGAAGTACATAACAATTTGATTATCACTCCCTGAGTGAGTGAAGAATTTCCAGTTTTAAGAATGAAGATATGGGGTAAAGAAAGGGAAGGACCATGAAAGACGTAAAAACTAGCATTTTTGGGTTTGATAAGAAACAAGGGTTTGTTGGGTTTGGTAAGAAACAAGGGCTGAGGTAATTAGGTGGGATTAATAATGATAGCATGAAACTCAGAAACATAAATGCTTTAATATTTACATGTTTTATGATGAATGGGGCATTTTAAGATAGTTATGTTGCGGAAATTTTTAAATGTTTGTCCCTTAAGAGAAATGTTAATATTCCTTTTTTCATTTGGAGGACATTGTAGTTGAATTTTATTCAGAAATCCCCCTTTAAAGCCTTTATTTTATTATTTTTGTAACATTTCCGTTTATATTTCGAATTTGCAATTAAAATGAGTGAAAATAGCGGTAAAATTATAGTGGGTGGTTAGGGACATGTTGGCAGTGCCGTAAATAAAAAATGCAGAAAGTTTTAAATAACAATGTAGATTACGGAATGACGTACTCCATATGCTGGATCTATGTGGGAAACAAATCTCACTCGAAGCGGGAAATGACAGCGATTTAGTGACCAGCGATATTGTATATTTTGAGTATAATCTTATTGTTTCATTTAAAGTATAAAGGACATTTCCTTTGTATAAAGCTAGCTTAGCCTTTAATTGTTTGAGTTACAGTTTTCAAAACATACTTTAAAATATTTATTGTATCCCGCAAATCAGTAAATCGATGGCTTTCTTTTAAAACCTCGTATGTCTCAAAGCTCTTTCTACCCATTACATTCCTTAAGACTGATCACGCCTCGGAGTCACATATTTGTATGCAGTCTATCAGAACAATATTCGTTGTATTCATTTTCCTATGCGAATGTGTAATGAAAAATGAAACTTAAATGCATTTTACTGTACGAGTGTATAAATTCGCTATACAACCATTATCCCTACAATACTGTACGATAGGGTCCATTTTTCTTTATTCTTTCGCATAGGAAAAGGAACACACGTACATTATTCTGATGGACTGCATATATATATGAGACTGGGAGCTTGACCAGTCTTAAGGAATATCATGGGAAGGAAGAGCATCGTGACATACGAGGTTTTAAAAGAAAGGCATCGGAATGAAGAAGAAAGTCTACCTGCTGAAAACTAGAACATAAAATAAGTTGTTTGCAATCATTGGTTTAAACCTGATTGAAAATGAAGTTAACGACGTAGTATACAGTCTTCTGCATACGTATTTGAATTATATTATGAATAAATGAGAATTATTAATAACATGTCGAAACAATGAATAGTTCGAAACCTTTTTTTACTGCTAAATAAATTAGCAATTCAATTTTACTGCTAGCTGCTTGATACATTTTGAAAGATTCTTAGATGTTTTCAACTCCTTTTACATAACTCCTACACAGATACGGCTTATGGCGATGACGGTATAGGAAATGGATATGAGTGGGAATAAAGCGAGTGTGGTTTCAATTAGTTTAATAACTCTTGGTATGAAAATAGGAAACTACTGGGGAACATATTCAGGGGTATGGAGAGTGGGGTTCGAACCCACTATATCCCGAATGCAAGCTGAGACCTAAGTGACGCAGCCGCATAACCGCCTGCTAGGTAATTGTTAGGTCATAATTATCTTATCTCTAGGTCATTTTGGGTTATTTATAAGTCATGAAAATCCTAGTAGTAGCAATTTCAGAAGGATTTCTATGAAAAGAGATCTCTACAGGTTTATAGTTTCTAATACATTGAATGTCTAACACGACCCACAGTTCCATGGTACTTCGATTACTCACAGATGCTTTCATTAGAGCAGTGTATGTAGGAAGCAAGCTGGATCATCGGTCCGTTGTTGTTAGCTTATTTGTGTGGGGCTGCTACCTTCGTATGTTACAGCTATTCTATCAGTCTAAATTTTTCTACAGCTAGGTATCAAAGTCAGAGGCAAATGGACAAACATGTTATAGTTGTTGTTGTTGTTGTTATTGTTCCTGCTGTATGTAACTCACCTTAGACCACATGATCAGCCTTCTGTAGTAGCTAGTGTATCTCTTTCTGAAGTCAATCAGATAACCTGTGAGCCTTAGTTCAAATGGTGCTAGAAGTGAGAAGAAAGTGTTCACGGTCTGTTTATTAGGATATATCCCCACCGAGCGGGTTGGTTGCACCGTTCGCGCCGCATAGCTGTAAGCTTGCATTCGGGTGGTGGAGGATAGTGTTATGTGTGGTTTGTGAGTTGCAGGGATGTTGGGAACAACACAGACACCCAGCCCCCGGGCCAATGGAATTAACCAATGTAGGTTAAAATTCCCGACCCGGCCGGGAATCGAACCCGGGACCCACTGAACCGAAGGCCAGTACGCTGATCATTCAGCCAACGAGTCGGAAAATCATATTATAACAAGGTGTGAATGAATAGGATTGCACTTCTCTTCTCCTCTCAGTGATGTTGTCTAGGCTGAGTGCACGCTACTTCACTTTCTCCAGCGCATAAGTTAATTCGCCGTACCTTGAAATTTGTTCTCTTAAAGCAATTCTAGACGGCTATGTAGTGTTTAGTTCAATGAGAAACGATGTGGAACAGCCTTGTGTTACCTGGTTTTCTCTCCCGTTCCTTACCAGGGCAAGATTTAGAGATGAAGGAAGGAGGAGCTATAGAAGTCATGTGTGCATGCACTCCCTACTGTCCTCTGTCCGTAACATTTGCCTGACACTTCTCTTTTGTGATCTTTATAGAACTAGATTAGAGATGGACAAACTTATAGAACACACTGTATCTTAGTGATGCCTTCAAGTACTGTTCTATAGTTAAATCCAAAAGCATGAGAAAGAAGACTCATTTCGTGAAATAATTTGGAAACCGGAGTTGATATGTTCAATTCAACGAGCCGGGCCGAGTAGCTCAGTTAGTATAGCACCGGCCGTCAGGGCTCAAGCTGGCGGGTTCAATTCAAGCTGTGTCTGGTGGTATTTGGAGGTGCTCGAAAATACCGCAGTCTCGTGTCCGTTCGTAAAATAATACCTGCTGGACAAAATTCTATTACTCCGATGTCTCCAAAAACAGTAAAATAGTGGAACGTTAAACCAATAACATTAATATTCTACTCGACGACGTGGAGATCTTGGCAACCTTTCTGCGTGTGGATTTTTTCCACTCAACAAATGATACTCAAACTAGTGAATATACAGTAGCAGCCTAGGTTATGACACATAACTGGCATAAAAATGCACGATATCATAGATCATTACGTCTGCATATCATCGCTACGCAAACAACACCGGTTGAAATGCCCGGATAATCATCCTGCGTGAGAGACGATTGTGATGGCCGTGTATGGTAGCAGTGGTTAACTGAAGGGACACATACACGGAGACCTTGCGTAAGAGCAACCAGCTGGACAGCGACGTGGGAGGATCACCGCGTCAATCTGATGTCGTGAACCGACTGCCGGGGAACAGCAGCGGACCCACGGTCCTAAGTCTCTGCTGACAGTGTTACTCTTACCATACGACATCGACGTGTAACGTTGCCCAAGTATCGCCAACGGTCATGCTGGGACACGGAAAGGCATAGTGTCGTTTTCAGAGATGAATCGCGCCGTTGTCTCAAATGCAATGAACTTTCTAATTGTACTGGACGGTGGACTGCGGTGTGGGCCCACCCGAGGGTCCGCGATCTTGCAGTCTGAGGAGCTGTTATTTTTCCAGTGAAATTGCCATTAATGATTATTGAGGATACAATGACACCTTGTTAGAATACAGCAGGGATTTTCAAAGCACTGGCCTTCTTCTGATGCTGACCGTTGCAAGTGGGATGTTTCAGCAAGGTATTCTCCTTATTAGTAGCTTAACATAACATTAACACGTCGAATGTTTTGGCGGATGGGGAATGGCTAGAAGAGGGAAGGTAGCGGCCGTTGCCTTAATTAAGGTGCCTGGCGTGAACACTGGAAACCAGAGAAAACCATCTTCAAGACTGCCAAGGGTGGGATTCGAACCCACCATCTATCGAATAAAATCTCACAGCTACGCGACCCCAACCTCACAGCCTACTCGCTCGGTATTCAGTAATACACTGTCCACCCGTACACTGCTATCATATATAGTGAAGCTCTCCAAGACATCACGGTCCCTGGAGGTAAGTCATATTGAACACGTGTGAGACATGATAAATAGACGCCTGCACAGTTCATCTCAGCCATTCCGAGATGTGGGCAAACTGACACCCATTCTGCAGCAAGGAATTCCGCAGGACGTGATCCCTTGGCATTTTGTGACCATGGGAGGCTAGGGGTACCAGATCCATAATAGACTATATCTTAACCGACTTCGAATTCAGGAAATCTGTTAGGAATGTACGAGTTTTCCGGGGATTTTTCCCTGATACAGACCACTTTCTGAGCAGTAGTGAACTAAGTATCTCTAGGCCTATGATAGAGAAAGTGAAATCTGTCTGCAAACGAATAAGGGTAGAAAATCTCCAGGACGAGGAAATTAGACAGAAGTACATGGATATGATTAGTGAGAAGTTTCAAACAGTAGACAGTAAGCAGGTTCAGGATATAGAAAGTGAATGGGTGGTATACAGGGATGCTGTAGTAGAAACAGCAAAGGAATGCCTAGGAACAACTGTGTGTAAAGATGGGAAAAGGCGAACATCTTGGTGGAATGATGAAGTGAGAGCAGCTCGTAAACGTAAAAAGAAGGCTTGTCAGAAATGGCTCCAAACAAGAACCAAGGCAGACAGGGATTTGTACGTAGATGAAAGAAACACGGCGAAACAAATAGTTGTTGAATCCAAAAAGAAGTCATGGGAAGATTTTGGTAATAACCTCGAAAGGCTAGGTCAAGCAGCAGGGAATCCTTTCTGGACAGTAATAAAAACACTTAGGAAGGGAGGGAAACAGGAAATGAACAGTGTTTTGAGTAATTCAGGTGAACTCATAATAGATCCCATGGAATCACTGGAGAGGTGGAGGGAATTTTTTGAACATCTTCTCAATGTAAAAGGAAATCATCCTGGTGGTGTTGTGAACAGCCAAGCTCATGGGGAGGAGGAAAATGATGTTGGTGAAATTACGCTTGAGGAAGTGGAAAGGATGGTAAATAAACTCCATTGTCATAAAGAAGCAGGAATAGATGAAATTAGACCTGAAATGGTGAAGTATAGTGGGAATGCAGGGATGAAATAGCTTCATAGAGTAGTAAAATTAGCGTGAGTGTTGGCAAGGTACCTTCAGATTGGAGAAAACAGTAATTGCACCTATCTATAAGCAAGGGAACACGAAGGATTGCAACAACTATCGAGGTATCTCATTGATTAGCATACCAGGCAAAGTATTCAAGGGCATCTTGGAAGGGAGGGTGCGATCAGTCGTTGAGAGGAAGTTGGAGGAAAACCAGTGTGGTTTCAGACCACAGAGAGGCTGTCAGGATCAGATTTTCAGTATGCGCCAGGTAATTGAAAAATGCTACGAGAGGAATAGGTAGTTGTGCTTATGTTTCGTAGATCTAGAGAAAGCACATGACAGGTTACCGAGGGAAAAGATGTTCACTATACTGGGGGACTATGGAATTAAAGGTAGATTATTAAAATTAGTCAAAGGCATTTATGTTGACAATTGAGCTTCAGTGAGAATTGATGGTAGAATGAGTTCTTGGTTCAGGGTACTTACAGGGGTTAGACAAGGCTGTAATCTTTCAACTTTGTTGTTCGTAGTTTACATGGATCATCTGCTGAAGGGTATAAAATGGCAGGAAGGGATTCAGTTAGGTGGAAATGTAGTAAGCAATCTGGCCTATGCTGACGACTTGCTCTTAATGGCAGATTGTGCCGAAAGCCTGCAGTCTAATATCTTGGAAATTGAAAATAGGTGCAATGAGTATGGTATGAAAATTAGCCCCTCGAAGACCAAGTTGATGTCAGTAGGTGAGAAATTCAACAGAATGGAATGTCAGATTGGTGAGACAAAGCTAGAACAGGTCGATGATTTCATGTATTTACCATCCTAGGAGAACACACAGCATGTCAGGTACAAAATATCCGACTATATTTATTTGGCAGGTGACCCGTTTTCATTTGACTGGCCCTTATACAAAATAGCAAGTTCCTCTGTCCTGTGTCCGAATACAAATATTTCAAAGACCAAAAGGCCTACGAAGCTTGCGATAAGGCCATTGCTAGAATGGGTATAGAAATACTTGGTGACCACAGTTCCCATGTGGAAAAGGCGAAGCTAACGGAGAAGGAGATAATGCTAGTGGTCAGTGATTTACACGACCTTGTTATTGCTCTCATTATTCTGGATAGATGTAATCGCAATTCTTTCAAACGGGGTTTTAATACATTTAAACTGACCGACTAGTTTTACACAGTAAAGAAGTATGCAAAACGCGTGGTGTAGATCTATGGCGTCCTGTGTTTTACAAATGCCATTGTAAGGCCGTCATATTCTTTTCATGATTCACTTTAATATATGTTACAAAATAACTGCAGCATGTTTCCTTATTATGAAAAACTTAAAAGTTATGAATTAGATATTGTTGATGCATCGTACCATTAGACTTTACAGCACTAACATTATAAAACAATATATCACAGGTTCTTCCTCGGCACTGAAAAATATTCCGTTCGTTAACAAAATATTTACAAAATCACGCTTCCCCTCTCCCATTTCTTAAAATTTTAAGATTCTGTTCTTAACTGTTTGCATAAGTATAGACTTACTAGGAACGGAGTGGAAGAACTGGGACTTGAAATAAAGTAAATATAAAAGAGATGTGTGAAAATTTCAGGAAAAAATATATTTTCAAATGCCAAATAAGTTGGACAACAATTAACTAAAGTTTGCTCACTAGTTTAGTCCTGGAATGGGTACAATCGTGCACAACTATGTACGCTATCAGCACTGATGAGGTCACACTCCAGTGTGGTATCGCCTTCATTCATTTTCTGGTAATTGTATGTGACTCCACTTCCACGAATAAACGCAGGCTAGTCCGAATGCACAGCTTCATTGAGATGATTCCCTGTTCATATCGATCCTAACTGAGGATTCGCTAGCACAATGTACATGCCAAGTTTCCTCGTTAGCAGTTCACTTCTGCCTCTATAGAGTTGAAGTGGATGAGAATTTGACTGAGACCAGTCAGAGCTACCGAGCGTTAAGCACATTCCAATTTATTTTATATGCTTCATTCGACCCTTTGGTCGTAGGACTTTTCATAGAAACATTTCGCCGTTATATGTGGAAGCTCTTCCCATTTATTGCATTAAATGCTCTTTGACTTAACTTACACAAACCACATACACTTTCTAACAATCCCGGATACGTGTGTATTAAAATTATGTACTATAGTGCACTGCACATAGTGTTGTCACTTAACCCGGTACAAATAGTCCACATTCTCTGGCATCGGATATATTCACTCAATGCACTTACTATTTCACTGCATTATGTACACCTTCTGTACCTACGTGACACATGGATTACTACCTAGAATGTCAGGCTCTTCGACTGAATGGTCAGAGTCTTTGAGATTCAGAACACTGGGTTCGATGCCGGGCTGTGTCGTGGGATTTTAAACATAATCGGATAATATCCGGGCCGTCCGTAATATTCCTGTAACTCACAGGACATTATCCTCCACCATTATTATACAAATATTCACAAACACGGCAGATATCTCCCACCTTCATCGGAAGGCATGACTTACAAAAGACTACATCCAGCAGATACAGGCACACGAAGTTACTGTTACAACCTAGCAGGGATATATCTCCTCCTTTCATATAATAATAATTTCTCCTTTTAGGTTCGTTGCCTGCTATAAGTGTATACACTGCTGGAAAACATTCTCTTTTCCTTTCTTTCTTTCTTTCTTTCTTTCTTTCTTTCTATCTATTTTTCTCCCTTTTTTTCTTCGTTCCTCTTTTCCCCACTTATATAGAGTCGGCACTATATGTGGTTTCAAGCTGAGTTTTACCACCCGCTGCCCTTCGCCTTGTACATTAGTATCACTACGCAAGAAGGAGAATAACTGCAGTAGCCTCTCTCACGCCAACCCTACAAAAAAAGAAATATATGCACTAGTATCTGTGGTGGTCGGTAGTTCGCTACGTTGTATGTGTTAAAGACACGCGTGTTGAGATGAACGCAGACACCAAGCTCCGAGACAGAGGATGGATACAAACCTTAAATACACCACACTCTAGGAGTGGATAAATGTCATGCAAACATACATTCCTTCAGTATGGTACAGTAAGGTTAATTTTCCTTTACACACGCACATAGGAAAATGAACTCAACAGAAATTGTTCTGATGGACCGAATATCCATATGTGGCTGGAAGGCGTGACCAATCTTAAGGGAAATAATGGGTAGGAAGAGCATTGTAACATTCGCCGTTTTGGCAGAACAGGGACGATATGTTTAAACCTTCAGCTCGAATTTAATGCTTGATTAACTTAACGCATTTATGTTTCTCTGACTCCATATCACACCTCCGCAAGAATAGTGGTGCAACTCAAAAATAAATGTTTCAGAGAAAAGAAAGTTTAAAAGTTTGAAACGCCATATCAAGTCAACGACAATATTGTATTGGACTATTTCTACATGGAAAATTTAGCATATATTAAACACATGTTCACACAGTTTAAAAGAAATAAAACACAACTAACAAGTACCAGTATTCTTGACTATGTTCAGTATGCTGAAATGGTATAATGGCATTTCTGATTTTTTGCAATAAAGAAAGAAGTTACATTTATGACAGTTTTGTGGATCGAAAAAGCCTAAAAAGCAATGCCTCGGCTGCCACAATGCTCTCCTTATCCACTGTTTCCATTAAGACTGGTCACGCCATTCATCCCCATATTGATATGCAGTCCATCAGAGCAATTTCTGTTGTGTTCATTTTGGTACACCTGTGAATAAAGGAAAATACACCTTTGACTGTACTGTAAACGGTAAACTGTAGGAGTAGGTAAACACGTCATGCAGACCTATATCCCTGCAGTACCGTGCCGCAAGGTTCATTTTCATTTACACGTAACCATAGGGAAGTGCACGGAACGGAAATTGTTCTGATGGGCTGAATATCCACAAGTTCTTAAGGAATATAATGGAAAGGAAAATCATTGCGAGATACGAGGTATTGCTTCTCATGCGAATTATGGTGCATTTCATAACCAAAAGTGGCATATTATTGAGTTGTGCCTCTATTCTTGGTGGTTGCGATATATTCACATTTTAACTCCCATATAAGTGCACGTTTTGTGTGTATTTAAATTTTATGTGATATACAGTCGTTGCACCTCGAAGTACAGGCATGTGATAATGTTGAGGGAAGAAATACTAACCCGCAGCACATCTAACACTTATAGAGCGAAAATTCGTTGAGATAGTTCATGGGATACTGAATCTTAGATGACAGAACCCTTCTGGTCAGAGTTCTAAGCTGAATTATTATTACACAACAAGTTTTTCCACGCGCAACGACAATATTCACTCTTTTGAAGGAATAAAGTCATACTTCTAAGACTTCAAACTGGGCCGATGACCTTCGATGTTAGGCCCCTTTTAAACAACATGCATCATCATCATCATCAGCAAGACTTCACTGAGCTTTGTTAACTTCTAACGAACGCAATTCGTACTTCGCGTTTGCAGCAATGTTTTTATTGCATGAATATTTCCGAGACTAAATTCATCGTGGCTAATTAACGCATTTTGTCGGTGCGACGTAAAGCAAATTCTAAAAAACGTAACACGTTCTTCTTTCTGTTGTTCGACTTTTATATCGACTGATAAAATTCGTATATGGATCATCCGCATTATGTTAAACTATCGAAAGTGTAAAAATGTTTTTCATTTCTATTTTGATATTGTCCAGTGCTATCATGGGGTCACGCTATCACATGACAAACTGTCAAATCTGCTGCTGTTTGTGAAGGGGTACTATAAACCCTTGCACTTTGACGAATATGGTCAAGCAGCGAATATGTTGTATAGTTTGAAGTATGGCTTTTAGCTCGGGGAGTGTCCGAGTACATGTTTAGCTAGCCAGTTCCGTAGCTGCTTAGCTTGGTATAGCCCATAGTGGTGAGTTACATGTACCGATATGTAAGGGTGATGTCTTTGTAATTTTACGCGCTAGGAATGGGAAGGAAGTGGCCATGGCCTTGAGAAAGATACCATCCCGGTATTTGCCTGGAGCTAAAATTGGGAAATTACAGAAAACCATTTCGCGTATGACTGACTGGGAATTCGGACCAATGTCTACTTAGTACAGTGCGAACAACCAGTTCGAAGGTGATTGTCAATGAAAACAAGCGAACGTATCATTGAATTTTGGCGAAATTATATCTGCCTACGAGTGTCATTTTCGAAGTATCTACGATGAATATTCAGCGGATTCTCAATTTTAAATGCTCCAGGAATTTTTTTTGCTACTTGCTTTACGTCGCACTGACACAGATATGTCTTATGGCGACGATGGGATGGGAAAGGCCTAGCTGCCGTGGCCTTAATTAAGGTACAGCCACAGCATTTGCCTGGTGTGAAAATGGGAAACCACGGAAAACCATCTTCAGGGCTGCCGACAGTGGGATTTGAACCCACTATCTCCCTATTGCCGGATACTGGCCGCACTTAAGCGACTGCAGATATCGGCTCCAGGAAAGTTGATAACAATTACTACATAAAGAATCAAATACTTGAATTCATTTCTTATATTGGAGATTTTAACTTTTGAATCTTCCCTCATCAGGCAGTTGTGATGGAGTGATCTACTTAACGATGTAATAATGGCGTGTGGCTTCCGGGGAGAACTGGTAGAGGTCTTTCGAGTTGACGCCTATAGGCGACCTAAGCAGTTGAGCAAGTTAGTGCTCAACTGTAGAAGTATTGTAAAGAAAGGAATATAATTAAGTAATTTAATAAATATATACTTAACATATATTGTATTAGGAGTTGAATCATGGCTGAGAAATGATATAATGGCTGTAGAAATATTCTCACGGAACTGGAGTGTGTATCGTAGAGATATGATAGGAATGGTGCGAGGGGGAGTATTCATTCTGGTGAAAGAAGATTTTGTAAGCTACGCAAATATTAACGATGACAAACATGAAATTCTAGGTGTAAGGCTCATCCCTGAAGATAATAGGCAACTTTACGTCCTTGCAGTGTACAGGCCGGGTAAGGGTAGCGCTGACGCTGATTCAGAATTATTTGATAAGATAGTCAGCGATGTGGGAAACGACATGGAAAGGAGCGTAATAGCAGCGGGTGATCTCAATTTACCAAACGTCTATTGGGAATATAGTGCGAACGACAGGAATCATGACCAACAAATGGCAAATAAGTTAATATGGGAAGGTCAGATGATTCAGAATGTGATGGAACCAACTAGAGGGAAGAATAGTCTGGATGCGGTGGTGGCAGAACCAGATGAGCTCTATAGTGACAGATGGCATCAGTGATCACGAAGCTGTTTTCGTGGTAGTTAAAAATATTTGTGAAAGAAAGGAAGATATTAAAAATAGAACTATTAGGCAGTACCATACGGCTGATAAGAAAGCCATAAGGGAGTTTAAAGAAACTATGTTCGGTGGAATACGGTAAATTAAAATGTAAGCAGACTCTGGGATGAGTTTAAGGCAATGTTGAGGAGTGTGAAAATAGATTGGTACCTTCAAAGGCGGTAAGGAATGGTAAACATCCACTACATTATAACAGAGAAATAGACTGAGAAGGAGGTGCAGGCTGGAAGGAAATAGAGTTTGAAATGGCTCTGGAAGAAAGGAGAAATTGAAGGAACATACTAGGAAACTGAATCTAGCAAAGAAGTCAGCTAAGGATAACATGATGGCAAGCACAGTGGGCGGTCAAACAAATTTTAGTGAAAATGGAAGAGTATATATGGGTACTTTAAGGCAGAAACATGTTCTAAGAAGGACATTCCAGGAATCATTAATGAACAAGGGGAGCGTGTATGCGATGATCATAAAAAAGCAGAAGTATTCAATCAGCAGTATGTAAAGATTGTTGGTCTCAAGGATAATGTCCAGATAGACGATGTGACTAATACTAAAGAAGTATTAAAACTTACATACGATAAGAGTAAACATTTACATTATGGTACAAAAGTTGAAAACTAGAAAAGCGGCTGGAATTGATATGATTTCTGGTAATATACTAAAGACTATGGGTATGGATATGGTACCATATATGAAGTACTTATTTGATTATTGTTTGCATGAAGGAGCTATACCAAATGAATGGAGAGTTGCCATAGTAGCCCCTGTGTATATAGGAAAGGGTGATAGACACAAAGCTGAAAATTACGGGACAGTCAGTTTGGCATGCGTTGCAAGTAGGATTTGGGAAAACATTCTTTCTGATTATATTCGACATGTTTGAGAAATTAATAACTGGTTCGATAGAAGACAGTTTGGGTTTAGGAAGGGTTATTTCACTGAAGCTCATCTTGTAGGATTCCTGCAAGGTATAGCATATAATTTGGATTCACCACGTCAAATGGACTGTATCGCGATTGACCTATCTAAGGCATTTGATAGGGTAGATCATGGGAGACTACTGGTAAAAATTAGTGCAACTGGACTAGACAAAGGAGCGACTGAATTGGTGGCTATATTTCTAGAAAATAGAACTCAGAGAATTAGAGTAGGCGAAGCTTTATCTGTACCTGTAATAATTAAGAGGGGAATTCCTCAAGGCAGTATTATTGGACCATTATATTTTCTTATATATATCAGTGATATGTGTAAAGAAGTAAAATGAGAGATAAACCTTTCTGCAGATGATGTTATTCTGTACAAAGTAATAAATAAATTACAAGATTGTGAGCAACTGCAAAATGACCTCGATAAGATTGTGAAATGGACAATAGGCAATGGTATGATGATAAACGGGGTTGAAAGTCAGAATGTGAGCTTCGCAAATAGGAAAAGTCCTCTTAGTCTTAATTACTGCGTTCATGGGATGAAAATTCTTTTTTGGGGATCACTGTAAGTACCTAGGTGTTAATATAAGGAAAGATCTTTATTGGGGTAATCACGTAAATATGATTGTAAATAAAGGGTACAGATCACAGCACATAGTTGTGAGGGTATTTAGGGGTTGTAGTAAGGTTGTAAAGGAGCGGGCATATAATTCTCTGGTAAGACTCCTACTAGAGTATGGTTCCAGCGTATGGGACCCTCACCAGAATTACTATATTCAAGAACTGGAAATAATCCAAAGAAAAACAGCTTGATTCGATTTCCGACAAAGGAGTAGCGTTACAAAAATGTTGCGAAGTTAGGGCTGGGAAGATTTGGGAGAAAGCAGAAGAGATGTTCGACAAAGTGGTATGTCCCGAGCTCTCAGTGGAAAGATGGCTTGGAATGACATCAGTAGACAAATAAGTTTGGGTGGTGTCTTTAAAAGTAAGAAAGATATGAGTATAAAGCTGGAATACAAGAGGACAAATTGGGGCAAACAATCGTTTATATGAAGGGAAGTTAGGGGGTTGGAATAACTTACCAAGGGAGATATTCAATAAATTTCCAATTTCTTTGTAATCAATTAAGAAAAGGCTAGGAAAACAACAGATACGGAATCTGCCACCTGGACGATTGCCCTAAATGCAGATCAGGATTGATTGATTGATTGATTGATTGATTGATTGATTGATTGATTGATTGATTGATTGATTGATTGATTGATTGATTGATTGATTGATTGATTGATTGATTGAATCATCTCTAAGAATTGAGAATGGGGATTGGGGAATGATGAATTCTAATGCTGAGGACGGCACACTAACACTCAACCTCCGAGTCATCGGAATTAACCAACAAGGTTAAAATCCCTAGCTCATTTAGCCATGGAGCCGCGCTACTTAAATTTAGGAAAGAGTGACTATATGATGATTATTTCTTCAAATATCCAGTGTAATATGCAATATTAGCCCTCAAAATTGTACAGTAGTCTCAGATTGTTCAGCATGTTACGTTATACTATATGTTACGGTGCTGTAATTAAATAAAATTCTGTTTGCGTGACATATTTACACAATCCTACATCTTTCTGTGTTTAATGTTCATTTTCCTTTACACATTCGAATAGGAAAATGGACAAAATGAACATTGTTCTAATTAAGTACATATCCATATGTGGCTTGGAGTCGTGACCAGTTTATTGCGATGGTTTCTTTTAGAACCTCGTATGTCCCAATGCGTTACGGAAAGTGGACGGTAAATACATCGTCCCTTTTCTGCCAAAAGGGCGAATGTTACAAAGCTCCTCCTATCCATTATTTCCCTTAAGACTGGTCACGCCTTCCAGCTATATATTGATATGCGGTCCATCAGAACAATTTCTGTTGAGTTCATTTTCCTATGCGCATGTGTAAAGGAAAATGAACCTTAAATACATCACACTCTAGGCGTGGGTAAATGTCAAGCAAACATAGATTCCTTCAGTATGGTACAGTAAGGTTTATTTTCCTTTACACACGCGCATAGGAAAATTAACTCAACGGAAATTGTTCTGATGGACCGCATATCAATATATGGCTGGAAGGCGTGACCAGTCTTAAGGGAAATAATGGATAGGAAGAGCATTGTAACATTCGCCGTTTTGGCAGAACAGGGACGACATTATACTGTAGGAGTGAGTTAATTTGCCTTGCAAACAACATCCCTACAATACGGTATGGTAAGGTCCATTTTCTGTACACATCAAGTACTAAGGAGACGATATCACGTGTGAGATGACCACAAGGTGGAAGGAGATTAATAGGCCTATTCCATCAATATCTTCCAGCACTATGAGACGTGGCCTTCCGTAAAAAGTAATAATTCTGAAATTTTCTCACCTTAATTTCCAAATATTGCTTCAGTATACTTCGTAATCATACGAAACATTATGAATAATATAAAATCCTGCAAAATTATAATGGAAATTGAATTATTCATGGCTTATTCATTATTCATGTTCATGAATTATTTATGGCTGCTCAAAGCCAGCACGTATCAACCTAATGAGATTAACATCCAAAGGCACATTGAAGGAATATTAAGAGGTCACAGATATTATAGACAAAACAATAACGTTAGACATTGCTTAAGTGTTCTTCCCTATCATCTATAAATTTGGTAAATATTTCAAATGGAAATTGATAGGCCTATCTGTGTATTCTTGGCGTAATTTCAATGAAATAATAATGGATATAGATTTACTACCGATAAATTATTTCATACATTGTCTTCATTTTTACATAGCAGATATTTCAAAACAAAGGACGTCTTTCCGCGGATATTGTAACTGGGGTCTTCACTCGAATTGATCACTGACAGTGCCAGTTTGTGATTCAACAATGCTTCTCTCATATCCTCTTGGCTTTCATCATATTTCAATTACAGAAATGTGTTCTCATAAAAATGCCCGTGCTTCTAATATTTAACATTATGAATGTTTTGGCTATATAGTGCTGTGAACCACATAATCGAAGTGTAATTTCCTAGTTTTGATGGAGCATATTAAATAGTTATAGGGAGAACACGATCCTCTTTAGAATAAGGGCGATCACACAGCAGCAAGACGCACATTTCTATTGACGAATAACACCAGGGGATAGTTAGAAAGTTGTTTTGAATTTTGGAGGAGCAGGAAACTGATCCCTGACGATTTATTCTGCCATAGGGTTCGGCAGTAGTTGACCTGAGAATATCTGAGAATATCTAAGACTACTTCCGAGTTCTCGACGTCGAGCAGACGAACTTCGTAAGAGAAGTTAATTTTTCGGATCGTAAAACTATATGGATATTAACTGGATATCACAGAAAATTTTGTGAGAAATTTTCTCTCTACGTGTCAATTTAGTTGTTATTGTTATTCTGTCATCTTGTTGAATAGCATCGACTCTAGAGATTGACTGAAATCTGCCAAAACTTCTCTAGTCGTATATCTTGAGCTTCTGTGTGACTCTTTTGTTAACTGGGGCTACAGTTGGAAAGGAAAGAAACCGGCCATGGTTTACAGGTTTGGTACGTTTGGTACGTTTTCGACATTTACCTAGTAGTGAACTGGGGAAGTCATGAAAAGGCACTTCAGAGATTGCCGAGAATGGCGCTAAAATCCAGTTCTCTTCTCGGTTTCAGTTGAGACGGTAATCAAAACAAAGCCATCTCCGTGCAGGTCTCAAGAGGTCTTTGGTAGAGTGGAAGGTAACTTCGGCATTGATTAGAATGGAATGGTTAGCTCCATAGCCTTTGCCTCCAGGAATTAACCTGGCACTCATTTATGGCGAAGGTAGAATGAGCCTTGGTTCATGTACCTCTTCAGAAGAAGAAATCTATTTTCTAAGGCTTTCAACTTCCTAACGGGGAATCGGGCACACGTCCTTGCGGGTAAACGAAGTAGTACGCCGTTATTGCCTCCGTTAGGCGAGTAAATTCCTGTCACAGATCCTAAAACCTGTCAATAGATTCGTATAGGATCAGTGAATCAAACCCTGCCCAGTTGGACGGGAATTAGAAAACTAACCTGTAGAGCACGATTTCGCTTGCTCATTCCGTACCATGTGAGATAACTGGGGCTGTCACTTCATTCCCATTCCTAACACATCACTGTCCCATTGTCGCCATTAGACCTACCTATGACGGTGCGACGTAAAGCAACTTGTAAACATAATTTCGTCTTCTAAAGCAGTAGTATTCTAACATCCACGCAGTCTCTAATGAAGGACATGCGGGCAGAAGGCGAGGTCAGTACATTCCGTGCTACCGAGTGGACATCGATGCAGATTTGTGTTAGAGTGAGGTAGCAGTGGACACGTGCAACTAGAGTACGGTGTCTGCTTGAGTGTTACATGTATAATTTGAAAAAATAAATTGTATGCAATTCTAATATATATATCGTCGCTGCGGTGTTAAAACCGCGAATGTTACAATGCTATTCCTATCCATTATTTCCCTTAAGACTGGTCACGCCTCCCAGCCACATACTGATATGCAGTCGCTGTGTTCATTTTCGTATGCTACACCGTAAAGAAAAATGAACCTTACATACATCATACTCTAGAAGTGGATAAATATGTCACGCAAACATACATTCCTAGAGTGCGGTATTATAACGTACATTTTCCTTTACGCGGGCCCATAGGAAAATGAACTCGAGGGAAAATAGAGCATACGTAAGGTCTACGTGAGTTTTAACGAATTGCTACGCGTCGTTCCGTGCCACTCCGAGCGAGCCAGTTTTTTTAATCTGCTTTACGTCGCACCAATGATGATATAGGAGAGGGCTAGGAGTGGGAAGGAAGTGATCGTAGCCTTAATAAACGTACCATCCCAGCATTTACCTGGTGTGAAAATGGGAAACAACTGAAAACCTTCTTCAGGGCTGCCAACAGTGGGGTTCGAACCCGCTATCTTCAGAATGCAAGCTGATAGCCACGTGAACCAAACCGCACAGCCACTTGATCGGTCAAGTATTTTATTATTTCAGTATTTCAGTAATTGATTAAAACACATTCGTCGGTGTTCCAGTGAAATAGTTATCACCATTAAATTTAGGGTGATATGTCAATTGACCACCCAAGTTTCATTGAAATCTACTCAGGTCCAACCCAAACCGTTACAATGATAGTGCCAAGGTTACAGAGATTGGAAACCTCTACCTTCCACACCTCTTATGTCCTTCTCGGCCTGGAAGTACAAGGCTTTGTTTCCGTTTTCAGCACAGTGGCATTATCCACGTTCTTCTCATTCGGTACTGAAGGGCACCAACTGACCGGTGAGTACCGCATTTACACTATCACCGCATGAACGCTTCATGAGAAAGAGAAGAACGAACATTTGCACAGGAAATCAGAAAATAAGTATTTGGGGTCAAAGGGAAGTAAAATATCTCAGATTTGACTGGACTTGCATTCTGTCACAGTCGTCGTGAGGTCAGAAGTTTTATTACGTTTTTAGAGTGGGACCAAGCTAGCTAAATTAACCACTGTATTATCATTCTGTAGTGCTGAGCATTAACTGGATGCATGGTGGCATTATATACACTGTGACATGAAGTTGTCGAAGGAAGGACATCCTGTCTGGCAAAAAAACACATAATAATTCTTACTACGTACTAACGGTACCTACGCGCTTCCCTACACCTATAAATCACAGTGAGAGTTAAGGAAAAAGTTCATCGATCCAGGTGAATTACCAATGAAATGGGCCGTGCTAATCAGATAAACCAGGAAAAATGTGTTCTTCATATGAAAGAGACAAAATACATTCGGTAAGGCTTGCATTTCTTGCATCATTCCTTTCCTGTAGATGTATTTGTGGCAGTACTCATGTCTTGGTCTAAACATATGCTTTCACTGCTCTCGTTAATTCAACGATACCACCCGTGACCGATACGGTTACATCACTTTGAAATAAAACATCCCGCAGAGGGAAAGAATGCTCACGCTAATGAAATTCCGCTGTTTTGTTTCTTACCGAGAGAGCTGGCCGTGCCGTTGGGGTTGCGTAGCACTGAGCTTGCATTCTGGAGATGGTGGGTTTGAATCCCGTCGTCGGCAGCTGAGAAGATGGTGTTCCGTGGTTTTCTATTCTCACAGACGGCAAATTCTTGGTATGTACCTCATTTAAGGCCGCTACCTCCTCAAGCCTTTTCGTTTCACATCCTTCCGTTGCCGAAAACCTTCGATGTGCTTGTATGGCGTTAAACCACTGCCTTACGCTGTTTTACTTGTAAGCGCAAATATGCAACTCCTCCAACACGGATCCCCTCAGGCAGTTTTAGGAATTCTCGATTTTTTAATTTTTTTTTACGAATCGTGAGAGTATCTGGTTCTCTGATACCTAGTTTTAAGTGTTTTGGGTGTTTGAAATTGTCTCTTTAATAATGCCCCTTTTTAATTTTTTGCACTTACATACATTCCACATTCGAAACCCATTTGGTCGTTGCAATATCACGCATCTGACAATGCTCTTCCTATAAATTATTTTTCGTAAGACTGGTCTTGCCAGTCAGCCACATATGGAAATGCAATCCATCGGCACAATTTCCGTGGTATTCATTTTCCTCTGGGAGTGTGTACAAGAACGTGAACCTTGCCTTATCGTAGCGTATGAATGTAGGTTTCCACGTAGAACTTAAATACTCCTGCAATATGATATATTTAAGTTTCATTTTACTTTACGCAGTCATCAGTGAAATAGGACCAGGAAAGTTGCTTTAGGAAGAAAAATAAGTAATCAACCCCCGAAATTGCTGTGGTGAGAGCTGAGACCACTATTCCCAGGACTTAAGTTCTTTCAATAATAGAATCTGTCTCTGCCGATGAACTGCGGCTAAATTAGGAAAATACATTCTGAAATTAAGCAAATTACTTTAAATTTCAACTGTAATTAATACTTTGCTGACCAAGTGAGTTGACTACGCGGTTAAAGTCACGTAGCTCTGAGCATGTAATCGGAAGAAGGTGGATTTCGAATAGCACTGTCGGCAGCCCTGGCGAAGGTTTCCCGTTGCATTCCATTTTCAAACTGGGCTTCACTTTAATTAAACTCAATGTTGCTCCCTTCCCAGCCTACCCTTGTTCATCCTCATCGTCACCATAAGACCTGTCCGAGTCCGTGTGACATAAAACCAATTGTAATATTTTAGATTGTAGAACAAGGTTAAAGTGTTAGTTTCTTCCTGGTATAGAACGCTTACGCTACATTATTTTTCCTTCCTTCCCCAATCCCAGTGTCACTGGGACATCTACTTACGCGATAATTGAACCCCTGATGAATCAGCTTCAGCATCTCAGAATACCCTTCTCTTTTTCCTCCTTATTCCAGCAATTTAGAGCCTTGTTCCAACTGTCTACAAATCTGTAGACACAATATTGTGCTGTGATCAGCAAGCCAGACAAGGCTAACTTTCTTGAAGAAAGACGGAATAAAGTAAAAGTGTAATCGAGGTGAATTAGCAATAGAAGAACATACAGAATTTGTGAGAATAAACGAGTGTTCTTCCACAGAAGGTCCATAGCAGCGTTTATTTTCAAGCTAGGAGTCTAATAATATCCCAAAGAGAGAACTTCCCTATGCACCGAATTCCCTCTTACACACGAAAGTTTCCTCCCGTTATTTTTAGTGCACTTCGTCTGACAAATGTTGAAAGGAAGACAGATTGACGTTGAGGGTACGAAAGGTGACAGAAATAGAAGAGAAGGAATAGTCGGCGCGTTTCTATTTAGTATTCCAGTTCAACTCTTATTACAAAAATATAGCAAGGACCGCAGAGTTATGTATGCTATAACCACTTTAAAGTTCATTTCTACTGGTAAAATACTGTAAAGACTACTAAATGAAGCGTCAGTCCCCGTAGTGCAATGGTTAGTGCTATTAGCTGTCGTTTTCAGAGGCTCGGGTTTGGTTTGCAGTACTGCTAAAGATGTGCAGGAGTTCTACCATGTGGTTAAAATGGTACACACGACTCACGTCCATTGGGGATGTGCCTGTAAATAACTACACCAGCTCGAGGAACACGAAGACACGAGTTTGAATGAAAATCCACAGTCTATTTCCACTTTCAATCCGGTCTGGACTGCAATAAATGAAGCCCCCATCTAGCGGCGAAGATAGGAATTATGCGGGATTCTGAAGCCTGTCGCATTCCTCTGGGACAATGATTAATGACTGACAGATGAAATGAAATGATACTGGAAAGTGTTGCTGGAATTAAAAATGACAGGGAAAACCCGAGTACTCAGAGAAAATCCTGTCCCGCCTCCGCTTTATCCAGCGCAATTCTTACATGGCCGGGCTGAGAGGCTCAGACGGTTGAGGCGCTGGCCTTCTGACTCTAACTTGGCAGATTCGATCCTGGCTCAGTCCGGTGGTATTTGAAGGTGCTCAAATACGACAGCCTCGTGTCGGTAGATTTACTGGCACGTAAACGAACTCCTGCGGGACAAAATTCCGGCACCTCGGCGTCTCCGAAAATCGTAAAAGTAGTTAGTGGGACGTAAATCAAATAACATTATTATTATTATTATTATTATTATTATTATTATTATTATTATTATTATTATTATTATTATTATTATTATTATTCATTCTTACATGAAGTGACGGGGATTAGAGTCAAGAAACTGAGCTACGAGAGCCCGGAGGACTGCCATCTGAGCTACGGAGGCTTATAAGAAGACACGAGTTTACTTTACTAAATTAAGAATGCAAAGAAGTAGGAGGAAATAAAAATCTACTTCATAAAATCACTATGCTGGAAGTGATACAAGAGTGTACGACAAGCATGCACCCAAACGACTTGTGAAAGTTAGTCACCCTCCTTGCCCGTCGTTAAACGACGAGGTCAAAAGTATTGTGGCTTGACGTGACGCAGGTTTTCGAAAGTATGTACAAGAGAACTCGAAATGAATGCGATTTTAAAAACTACCGTATGGTTAGGAACATCGTGAAGCGAGTTCTGAGAAATACTTATACTCTTCTTCAAGTAAACTCTACACAAGGTATTTTGAAAGGTCAGCAGCAAGAGAAGATAGAATACCGGTCAACTCATCACCTTATCGCCCTAGTTTTACTTGCCAAGCTGTCTCTTGCAACCAAGTTAAGAAAGTACATTATTCAATTAAGTCTGAACCCGTACGTGTAGATGACATTCATATTCATTTCATTAATAATATCGTTGCTGCACAGACAAAACCTCGTATCCCGCGATGCTCTTTCTATTAAATATTCTCCTTATGACTAGTCACGCCTCCCATCCACATATGGATATGCAGTCCATCAGAACAATTGTCATTGTGTTCATTTTCCTATGCTGACGGGTAAATGAAAATGAACCTAAAATGCATTATACTGTAAGAGTGTGTAAATACGTCTTGAAAACATACATTTCTACAGCGCGGTACAGTGAGGTTCAATTTACTATACACATTGGCATAAGAAAATGAACACTACGAAACTTGTTCTGATGGACTTCATAGCCACATGTGGCTGAGAGGAGCGACTAGTCTTAATTAGAATAATGGATAGGAAGGACATTGTGGGATACGAGGTTTTTTCGGTGCAGCGACGGTATTAAGGGCACCATTCTTCCTATTGTGGCATATATTTTCAACTACTGTTTTAAAACATGTACCATTCCATCGCTTTGGAAATGAGCAAATGTTATTCCAGTACCAAAAAGTCAGATCTAAACTACCTACTGTTTATCATCCCGTCTCTAATTTCCAGACTCTTTCTAAAGCTTTGGGACGACTTATGTACGAACAAGTAAAGCAATATGTAAATGCCCTTTACATCCTTGACCTCGTACAATCAGGCATTAAGAAGGATACAAATTTGCTGAAATTGCTGTCCTGAAAGTTACGGAAGATATCAGATTCGTTATGGAAACACACTACATGACTGTTCTAACGATGCAGCATTTCTTTTTTTTTTTTTTTGCTACGGGCTTTACGTCGCACCGACACAGATAGGCCTTATGACGACGATGCAACATTTCAGTGGTGCTTTTGACATAATACACCTACAACAATTAGTTAGGAAATTCGAACCTTACTGGTTCGATTCTTTAGATCTCAAGTTCTTTACATCTTATTTGTACGATCGTTGGCAGCGGGTAACAACTCGTGACATAATTTCAGTATGTCGACTTAGGAAACTAGGCACCACGCAGGGTTATGTTTCGGGATCACTACTTTTTTGGCTGCACATCAATGGTATCTCGTCTACACTAAAACCATGTAGTTACCACTTATATGCAGATGACTTTAAAATATTTGGCTACTCCAAAATAAGCTGATTTTCAGATTCAATGAAAAGAATAAATCGATGGCTTTCTATTAAAACGTCGTATGTCACAATGCTCTTTCTACCCATTTTATTCCTTAAGACTAGTCACGCCTATTTATATACAGCTCCTCTACGAACCATGTGACTTTGCCACGGTGGGGAGGTTTGTGTGTCCCAATGAAGCAGATAGCCGAGCCGCAGGTGCAACCATATCGGATGGGTATCTGTCGAGAGACCAGACTAACGAATGGTTTATCGGAAAGGGGGTAGCATACTTTCGAAATTTGCAAGGGCGACAGTCGGGTTGATTGACTGATATGGCCTCGTAATTATACTCAATACGGCTTAGCTGTGTTGATACTCCTACACAGCTTAAAGCAAAGGGAAACTACAGCCGTAACTACCCGTGGGGGGTTTTCTTACCTGTTCCCCTATGTGGCGCGTCTCACGTGGTGGATAGGGGCGCCCACCGGACTTGTCTGGAGGATCTGAGGGAATTAAAATACCCTCCCGCGGACCAAAACCAGGTATTGCCAGACAAAAGTCTTGAGGCATTGTTAATGTTACTAGCCCAAGTCAAGGCTTGGAAGTGGAGGCCTCTCCCACACATGTAGTGAGACATCCATGGTCCCTCCACATGGGTGATACGGTGGTTCAGGTGAAGGGGGGCTGGTGATTGAGGTGAAGGCTCACTGCGGAGTACAGGAACCAACATTACACTTTGCTCTACCCAGCCTGTACGAGACGCGGATTGGGAAAGGGGCGATTCCAACCTAGGGGGAAAGTCATAGCTGTGAACTCAGTCATGATAATGCCAAGTGGAGACCACGTGAATAGGCGTAGTGAAGGGGGAACAAACCTGGCTAGGTTCGGGCCAGGGGCGGATCGCTGGATGGACGACTGAGGGGCGTGATCTCTGTTACGGATAGCCTGAGTTGCGGGAGGACTATATCTGGCTGTATCCCTCACCACGGATGGTGAGAAAGACGCTCAGGGCTCTAGAAGGGGCAAAAAACCTATGATTGATTGAAATATGGATGCTTACAAAGAACCAATTTCAAAAACTTCGACATCAAGGGAAGCCATGGAAGCTCCAGTAGAGAAGATCCGGGGGCAAGCCCAAGATGAAAAAATGGAGACAGAAGTCTCAATTGGACAGGCTGTCGCCGACTCAAAACAATAAATGGCAACAGAAGCTCCAGTAGAGCAGACTGCTACCACAAGCAAACCAGGAACGTCCATAGAGACAGAACTGAAGATTTCTGCATCGAAAATCAACAGAATTCATTTCGACAGACCACCTCACAACAGTGCATATTACAAGGAAAGGAAGACAGCGGGGAAGGAAGCCAAAATAGTGGTTGGAACTTGGAAGGAGAAGAAGCCAAGGAACAGGGATGGGCGAGAGGCTATCCCTCCGACAATGCCCAAAAGGCCAAGCTCGGGGAATAGTACGCCTTCAAGTTCGGCTACAAAACCGCCCGCCAAGAAACAGAAAGAAGAGAGGTCATGTCCTCTTCGGAAAGACTAACTTCAATCAAGGTAGCA
This sequence comes from Anabrus simplex, assembly GCF_040414725.1. Taxonomy (NCBI): domain Eukaryota; kingdom Metazoa; phylum Arthropoda; class Insecta; order Orthoptera; family Tettigoniidae; genus Anabrus; species Anabrus simplex. Next base: position 203,491,122 of record NC_090266.1, on the reverse strand, counting down.
ATAATACCTAAATCGTTTCCAGATGGGAAACTGAAGGAGGAAGACTAGAAGGAACTTTCATCTGCTCTGATAGCGCAAATGAAACCGCTGTCGGACGGATGCCTTCCAGGCTTCCTCGAGTCCCCAAGGATGGAAAATGGAGCAATGGTACTGATCTGTGGAAATCCAGAAACTAAAATCTGGCTGGAACAGAGAGTAGCCAATTGCAACCCTTGGAAAGTGGAGAATTTGGAGGTGGAAGAAGCCAAGAAGGTGCTGAATACTACACATTTCTTCACCAAATTTCCTCCTCAGTTTGAAAGATGGACCAAACAAGAAACATACTAAAGAACTGCTGAACCTCAGCAGAGAGGAAAACGATGGTAGCAAACGATCTTAGAGGTCCACGCTAAGTAGGAACTAATATTTTGGGGCCCCATGAAGAAAAGAAGAACAAGAAGAAAACAGCCGTAACTAACACTTGAGGAAATATAGCTCTCTATGTATGAATGATGTACTGATGATGGCTTCCTCCCGGGTGAAATATTCCGGAGGTAAATTAGTCCCCCATCCGGATTCATCAGTAAGAATGATACAGACATTCTGCGAGTTGGAGCGTGGAGTGTTAGAATTTTGAATCGTTGTGATAGGTTAGAGAATCTGAGAAGGGAGATGGATAGACTAAAATTAGATATAGTTGGTATAAGTGAAGTACTTTGCCACGAGGAGCAGTATTTTTGGTGAGGCGACTACAAAATTATCAACACAAAATCAAACAGGGGAAATGCAGGACTTGATTTAATAATAAATAAGAAAATAGGGCAGCTGGAAAGTTACTACGGCCGCCAAAATAAAAGGATTAGACTATTTTTGTCAAGGTAGACATCAAGCAATTCCCACCACAATAGTGCAAGACTGTATGCCTACTAGTTCAGCTGATTATGAAGAAAATGAAAGAACATATGAAGAGAAAGAAGATTTAATACGGAATATAAAAGGTGACGAGAATGTCATTGTTATGGGAGACTTAAATGCAGTGCTAGGCCTAGGAAGAGAAGGTAACATAGTAGGAGAATTCGGATTGGGACAAAGGAATGAAAGAGAAAGTCGGCTGGTTGAATTCTGCACAATACTTGGTTCAAACACCACAAAAGACGGCTGTATACATGGATGAGACCTGGGGACACTGGAAGGTATTAAATTGACTTAATTATGATTGGGCAGAGATTCCGAAACCAGGTGTTTGATTGAAAAACTTTCCCAGGAGCACACGTGGACTCTGAACACAACTTGTTGGTCACGGAATGCCACCTGAAGTTGAAGAAATTGAAGAAAGGAAGGAAGGCGAGGAGATGGGATCTAGACATGTTGAAGGAAAAGAGCGTGAGGGATTGTTTCAAGGAACATGTTATGCAAGGACTGAATGGAAAGGCTGAAGGAAACACAATAAGGTAAGAATGAACACTCGTAAAGAATGAGGTCTCTAGGGCTGATGGAGAAATTTTAAGAAGAAAAGAAAGATTAACTGAGGATCAGCTGATAAGTCAGAAGATACTAGACCTGACTGATGAACGACGAAAGTATAAGAATTCAAAAATTTTATTTTTTTTGCTAGGGGCTTTACGTCGCACCGACACAGATAGGTCTTATGGCGACGATGGGATAGGAAAGGCCTAGGAGTTGGAAGGAAGCGGCCGTGGCCTTAATTAAGGTACAGCCCCAGCTTTTGCCTGGTGTGAAAATGGGAAACCACGGAAAACCATCTTCAGGGCTGCCGATAGTGGGATTCGAACCTACTATCTCCCGGAAATTCAAAAATTAAGAGGGCAGAATGGAATACAGGCGATTAAAGAATGAAGTGTGTAGTATCTGCAGGGCAGCTGAGGAATTATTGCTGAAGGTGAATAGCAAGGATGTTGAGGGTTGTATGGCCCTAGGAAAGGTAGATGCTGAATACAGGAAAATCAAGGAAATCTTTGGAGAAAGAAAAACTATGTTTATGAATAGTAAGAGCTCAGATGGAAAACGACTTCTAGGATAAAGAAGAATAGGCAGAAATATGGAAGGAACGCATCCAACTGTTTTATCAAGGCAAATACGTAGATGGTATGGTTCAGAAAGAAGAAGAGGCTGTTGTTGCTGATGAAATGGGAGACCCAATTTTGAGGTCAGAATTTGGCAGAGCTTTGAGAGATATGAATATGAACAAGGCACCTGGAATTGATGATATTCCCACTGAATTACGGACTGCCTCATGAGAATCCAGCAAGGCGAGGTTATTTCATTTAGTGTGTAAGATATATGAGGCAGGAGAAATGCTATCAGATTTTCAGCAGAATATTATTATACCTGTTCCCAAGAAAGCCCGTGCTGACAAGTGAGAAAACTACCGCACCATTAGTTTAGTATCTCACGCCTGCAAATTTTGAACACGCATTATATACAGAAGAATGGAAAGACAAGTTTAAACTGAGTTGGGAGAAAAACAATTTGACTTCAGAAGAAATGCAGGAACACGTGAAGCAAACCTGACATTACGTCTGATATTAGAGGATCGAATTAAAAAAGACAAGCCCACATACATGGCGTCCGTAGACCTCGAAAAGGCATTTGATAATGTTGATTGGACCAAGCTATTTCAGATTTTGAAGGTGATTCGGATCAGATATCGAGAATGAAGGATTATCTACAATCTGTACAAAAATCAGTTTGCAGTGACAACAATCAAGGGCTTTGAAAAAGAAGCATCAGTCCAGAAAGGAGTGAGTTAAGGTTGCAATTTTCCCACTCATTATCATTCTTTATATAGAACCGGCAGTAAAGGAAATTAAAGAGGAATTTTGGGAAGGGAATCACAGTCCAAGGAGAGGAAATCAAAACACTGAGATTTGCTGATGACATTGTTATTTCATCTGAGTCTGCAGAAGATCCGGAGAAAATGCTGCATGGTATGGACAGAGCCTTGCGTAAGGAGTGCATGATGAAAATAAGTCCAAAACAATAGTAATGGAGTGCAGTCTTACGAAGTCAAGTGATGCAGGTTATATTAGACTAGGAAATGAAGCCTTAAAGGAAGTGGGTGAACATTTTTACTTCGGTAGTAAAATAACCAACGATGGAAAAATTATGGAGGACATAGAATGCAGACTAGCACAAGAAAGGAATACCTTTCTTAAGAAAAGAAATTTGCTCACTTCGAACATTGAAGTTTTTGATGTTTTTGAAAATTTTCGACTGGAGCATGGCATTGTATGGAAGAGAAACATCGACGATAACTAGGTCAGAGGGAAGGAGAATAGAGGCTTTTGAAATGTGGTGTTACAGAAGAATGTTGAATGTGAAAGGGATAGATGGAATCACAAATTAAGAGATACTGAATCGAATTTGTAAGAGGAGATCGATTTGGCTAAGTTTGACCAGAAGAAGAGATAGAATGACAGGACACATCTTAAGACACCCAGGACTAGTGCAGTTGGTTTTTAAGGGAAGTATAGGCGGTATGAACGTTAGGACTATATGGAGGTATAAATATGACAAGCATATTAGAGCAGATGTACGATGTAGCAGTTACATTGAAATTAACATTTTGGCACAGGTAAGGTGGCATGGGGAGCTGCATTAAACCAGTCTATGGACTGATGACTCGTACACACATGCAGATCATTAGAATTAGTTTAGTTCCGTTCGTTTACCTATGCTAATGTGTACATGAAAAATAAACCATAAATACATTATACTGTAGGAGTGCGAAGATTCGCTATGCAATCAACATCTCTACAATACGGTATGGTAAGGTCCGTTTTCCTTTACTCATTGACATAGGAAAATGAACACAACGAAAATTATTCTGACGGATTGCATATAAATATGCGGCTGGGAGGCGTGACCAGTCTTAAGAGATATACTGGGTAGGAAGAGCATTGGGACATACGAGATTTTAAAAGAAAGCTATGGAAATGCTCACCTGAAATTATCAGGCGAATACGCACGATCAAACAGATTTCGCATAAACCGATCAAAAACACAATCAATCATTGTCGGTTCTCAAGAGCTCCTACGCGTCATCAACAGTACACGTATTCCACACCCGATAATAAGCGAGAAAATCGTTCCTTATAGTACAAGTCTGGGAAAACTTGGCGTGACTATGACGGGAGCTTTAAATTGGTGGAATATACCCAAAAAAGTCAGAAAGTTTCTGCTTCGCTTAATCTACGAAGAGACACAAAAATATCTTACCACTGGGCATGCGACAAAGACCAGTCCAGACATTAAGTCTTCCTATCCTCGGCTAATGTTAAGTAATCCTTCTTGACGCAAGTAAGGAGAAACTATGAAACTGCAGCGAGCTTTGAACTGTTGATTCAAATTCATTTTTAACTTGAGTTATGATGTCTATGTAACTCGTTACTACCAGGAACTTCACTGGATAAAATCCGAAAAAGGCGTAAATATTACATACTTGTATTAATATACAAACTACCCCAACAGAGTAACTCGCCTCAGTAACTCCTCCTTTCATAACTGCAACACTCGCGCTGACTCTACCCTTGCAATTCCTCTTCGTTATTCATCTACTATAGTAGCAATTATTTTAATGATTCTAAACTTCGGAATTCCTTACCAGTCAATGTAAGGGACGGCGATTCAGTAACTAAATTCAAGAGATCTTGCCGAAATTACGCGTTGAAATCTACGGACTGACGTGTTAACTATACGGCTGAGTGTGTGAATGGCGATGGACTGTGAGTGTCTCTTGCATACGTAGACCTAGTAGATCGTTGTGTAACATGCGCATTTATTTTGTGTATGTGCGTGCTTGAGCAATACAATTTCATGTTGGTTAATGTACGGTATACTACTTTAATTCTTGCATACATGTGAGACCGGGCGAGTTGGCCATGCGGTAAGGGACGTGTGGCTGTGAGCTTGCATCTGGGTGATAGTGGGTTCGAATCCCACTCTCGGCAGCCCTGAAGATGATTTACCGCGGTTTCCCATGTCCTTACCTTAATGAAGGCCACGGTCGCTTCCTTCCCACTCCAGGGCCTTTCCTATCCCATCGTCGTTATAAGACCTATCTGTGTCGGTGCGACGTAAAGCAAATAGCATACATGTGACAGTGTTAGTATAATGCAGCTCTTTTAAATTATAGGGTACCTAATGTATCAGCATGTGTTCTAAACGTGATCAAAGGTAAGAGAGGACCAGGCACCTTGATTTAGACACTTTAAAGGGGACAAATAAATAAAATTTAAAAATTGGCTGCCCTAACGACTTTTATGCTATAATTATGACCAAATTAGGTATGTAAATGCTCTGGAAATATGTTGTTGTTTAAGTCATCAGTCCACAGACTGGTTTTATACAGCCCCCAATGCTACCCTACCCTGTGCTAACTTTTCATTTCTACATAACTACTACATCCTATATCTGCTCTAATCTGCTTGTCATATTCGTATCTTGGTCTACCTCTACCGTTCCTACCACCTACACTTCCCTCAAAAACCAACTGTACAAGACCTGGGTGCCTTATCATTCTATCTTTCCTGCTGGTCAAATTTAGCCAAATAGATCTCCTCTCACCAATTCCATTCAGTATCTCTTCATTCGTGATTCCATCTACCCATTTCACCTTCAGCATACTTCTCTAACACCACGTTACAAAAGCTTCTATTCTGTTCCTTTCTGAGCTAGTTATCGTCCAAATTTTACTTCCATACAATGCCACGCTCCAGACGAAAGTCTTCAAAACATACTTCTAATTCCTCTATCAATGTTCTAGGTGAACCAATTTCTTTTCTTAAGTAAGGCCTTCTTTGCTTCTGCTAGTCTGGATTCTATCTCCTCCTTACTTCTGCCATATTAGTTATTGTACTACCCAAGTAACAATAGTTATTTATTTCCTTTAAGTCCTTTAAGACCTCAATTCCTAATCTAATTTTTCCTGCATCACCAGACTTTCTTAGACCCAATCCATTACTTTTGTATTGGACTTACTTATTTCCATCTTGTATCCCTTCCACAAGACTCTTTCCATACCATTCAGCAATTTCTCCAGATCTTTTTCAGAGTCAGATAAAATAACAATATCATCGGCAAATCTCAGGGTTTTGACTTCCTCTCCTTGAACTTTGATACCCATTCTAAATTCCCCTTTGATTTCCTTTATTGCCTGTTCTATGCAAACATTGAAAGGAGAGGGGACAAACTACAGCCTTGCCTCACTCCTTTCTGGATTGCTGCGTCTTCGTAAAAGCCCTCGATTCTCATCACTGCATACTGATTTTTGTATAGATTGTAGACAATTCTCATTTCTCGGTATGTGATCCCGATCACCTTCAGAATCTCAAACAGCTTGGTCCAATCAACATTACCAAATGTCTTTTCTAGATCTGCGAACGCCATGTACGTGGGCTTGTCTTTTTAATTCGGTTCTCTCAGACCAGACGTAAAGTTAGGATTGATTCATGTATTCCCACATTTCCTCTGAAGCCAAATTGATCTTCTCCCAACTCAGTTTCAACTTGTCTTTCCATTCTTCTGTAAATAATACGTGTTAAAATTTTGCAGGCGTGAGAAACTTAACTAATGATGTGGTAGTTTTCACACTTGTCAGCACCGGCTTTCTTAGGAATAGGTATAACAACAATCTGCCAAAAATCAGATGGCTTTTCTCCTGCATCATACATAAATGTATTTGAAGAAATCAAGGTATATGTACAGGTGGCTACACTGACAACATTCATGCACTAGGATTATCAAGTGCAATATGTAAATTCTTCAACAAATGTAAAGTCTAGTTTATAATCGAGCTTATGAAACATAATTGGATGTGTTCATTTCATTTGATACATTTGATGCTTAAAATCCTGAGTACTAATCATGTTGGTATTGGATTGAAATAATTAGAACACTCATCGTTTATTCTGAAGAAACGGAGACACATCTTCATGAAAAGTTAAGATTACGAGCAGTTTGTCTTGCTTCATACGACGTACAATATCTAGATGTAAACTATACATACAGTAGCACTATGCCCGTCTTCTAAAATTACGAATTTGAAGATTTAATACATGTTTGCTGAATTATCTGCGCTCTTTTTCAGGGCGCAAAACTCTATCGCCCACGCACAGTAATAAGCGAGCTAACCAGTCGAGGTAGAAGTACCAAGTCCAGTACACTTCCAGTGTGAATGGAAGAAAAATCCAAATATGATGATTAGTTATCAAAAAGTTGAAAAATGTATTATTTTGCAAGAGAGTTAATCGATTATCACTGGTCTGCATTTAGAGCAGATTCCCTATCATTTTTTAATTCTTTCTTATACAATTTCAAAAAATATGAAAACTTTTCGAACATTTCCACTAGTAAATTATTCCAATATCTGGCTTCTCTTTCTATAAAAGAATATTTGCCCTAATGTTTCCTCTTGAATTCCAACATTATCTTCATATTGTGATATCTCCTATTTTAAAAACATAATTCAAACTTATTCGTCTACTAATGTTACTCCACACAATCTCTCCAATGACAGCTCAGAACGTACTACTTAGTCGAGCAGCTTTTCGCTATATTCCCATCACAACATTTTCGTGACGCTACTCTATTGTTGGAAATCACCCAGAAAAATCGAGCTGCTTTCCTTGGGATTCTTTTTCAGTTCGTGAATTAAATAGTTCTGGTGAGGATCCCCCATACAATAGAACCAAAATCTACTTGTGATACTACCGGAGAGGTATGTGACCTGTCCTTTATGTACTTACTGCAACCCCTAAATACATTCATAACCACACAAATAGGTCTGTAACCTTTCGTTATAATCTCCTTTATATATGCTTAACGAAGAAGTTTAGGAAGCGTTTCGTTAGCGAATGTTCAAGGGAACAAGCACTAAAAAGCATTATTTTAACTCTCCTGTAAAACTGTTTGTGACTTAGTCGTATTTATCTCTAGGGCAAAGATATGTATGTATGTATGTATGTATGTATGTATGTATGTATGTATGTATGTATGTATGTATATATGTATGTATGATTGCTGAGTGACATCACCGCTGACCTCTGAGCAAGGTGGTGTGGAGTTATTAAAAATGGATATTTATGCCATTTTGGTTAGAATTATATCAATCAATCACTACTGATCTGTATTTAGGGCAGTCGCCCAGGTTACAGATTCCCTATCTGTTGCTTTCGTAGCATTTTCTTAATTGATTGCAAAAAAATTGGATATTTAATGCACATCTCCCTTGGTAAGTTATTCCAATCCTTAACTCCCCTTCCTATAAAGGAATATTTGCCCCACATTGTCCTCTTGAATTCCAACTTTACCTTCATATTGTGATCTTTCCTACTTTTAAAGACACCACTCAAACTTATTCGTTTATTGATGACATTCCACGCTATCTCTCCACTGACAGCTCGGTACATACCACTTAGTCGAGCAGCTCGTCTCCTTTCTCCCAAATCTTCCCAGCCCAAACTCTGAAACATTTCTGTAACGCTACTTTTTTTTTAACGGAAATCACCCAGAACAAATCGAACTGTTTTTCTTTTGACTTTTTCCAGTTCTTGAATCAAGTAATCCCGGTGAAGGTCCCATACACTGGAACCATACTCTAGGTGGGGTCTTACCAGAGAATTATATGCCCTCTCCTTTTCATCCTTACTACAACCAATACATACCCTCAAAACCATGTGCAGAGATCCGTACCCTTTATTTACAATCATATTTATGTGATTACCCCAATGAAGATCTTTCCTTATGTTAACACCTAGGTACTTGCAATGATCCCCAATAGGAACTTTAACCCCATCAAGGCAGTAATTAAAACTGAGAGGGCTTTTCCTATTTTTGAAACTCATAACTTGACCTGTAACCCCATTTGTCATCATACCACTCCCTACTGTCCATCTCACAACATTATCGATATCATTTTGCAGTTCCTCACAATCTTGTAACTTATTTATTACTCTGTACAGATTAACATCATCTCTAAAGACCCTTATCTCTGATTCCACCTCTTTACACTTATCACTGATATACATAAGAAAAAATAAAAGTCCTATAATAATACCTGCAAATCTTGTCACTGTGATCAAGATATCACCTGCCACATAAAACTACAAGTTCCTTAGTTTTTATTATATCGAAATATCAAGTTGAGTACTAAAGTCCTATTCTGGCCACGTTCAATTTAACATACTTACATCCCGGTTTCTATGGATCTGTTCAGGGAAATATAAATACATTTTGACACAAGCTCATATCTAGTATATTTATTGATCTACTTCTTTGGTTCTACCGTTAATTGAAATCAAGATATCGTCGCTGCCGGGACAAAACCTCCTATGTGAAATATTTTAGCTTAGAATTTCGGCCGGTAAGATTCTGTCATCTAAGGTGCAATATTGTGTGAATATTGTCAAGGCATTCTCGCTCTTCATAATGTATGTACTGCGGATCAGTATATCTAAAAAAATATTATCGTATAGGAGGTTTCTTTAAATCGAGTTCTTAAATGTTTACATTTATATATTTAAAAAATATTTATAATAAAACTGTTTGGGGAATCTCTACCATTGTTGATCCATATAAACATAATGCTGTTAATGAGAGGTAACAATTTCAGAGCTATACCTTAGGGAGTTTCTGAGTAAATGGGAAACATTAAAAAAAGGTGTAGTTTCTCATAAATTATACTTGAAAGAGTAATGCCACTTACGAGACGTGTATTCTACCATATTTCCTACCACGTCAACATCAGATATGAAGTAATATCATAGAAACCAATGTAGCCTACTTATGAAGGATGATCGCCTTCTAGAGCAAATAGTTCCCGGGATAGGTAGTCATAACTGAACAAGTGCTCGTGAAATCTGGAGAAGAGGCTTATGCAGTAACGTGTTTTTATAATTTACGAATATATGCAGTCATCCAAAATCAATTAAACATATTGGAATTAATGAGGAAATTCTAAACAATAATTTTTATAAAAAGTAAAATTGATTTTCTTTTACTAATTCCCCCCTTTTATAATCATGCAAAATGTGCTTTCGATTTGAATATTCTGGTTGTGAAAGTTGTTTACTCAAACGGACTTTTATTTTGTACATAGGCCCTAAGTAGAAATTTTAAATCTAAAATAAAACACTTTCGTGTTCTATCATCGTTAGAGTTTATGAAATCAAGTGACTCTATCAAGTAAAGTTAAATCTGGTCATGCCGAAAATGTCTCCTTTCATTTCTTGAAAATATCCACTCTGCCAAGAACTCCCTCTGAGATATGTATTACCTATTTATATTATCTATAGGGAGCAAGAAAATACTTCTGAATTTACGGTGTTCATAATACGAGTAGAATGGTTCAAATGTAAAACGAATCTTTTACGTTTTCTATGAAACAAAGACACTGAAGTCAGGAAGTATACCTATGCTTTCTGAAGGAAACGTTCTTCTGTTAACATCTTAAAATACACGAACAAATTTCAAATATATACAGTCTTCAAATTCAAATATATCCAGCTTCTTCAAGTCGATTTCAATAGATACCGTAAGCGAATGTTGTTGGATAGACTATGTAATTGCAGTATTTATGCTAATATGTTACAGTATCTTATCTTAAGACAAAGGTTCAGAATAACTGCTCACTGAATAAAGCGACCAACTACTAGCCTATATATTAAAATCAGCATCGTACATCGCTTTTTGTTCATTGAAAATAAGTGTATCTAGTCAGATAAAAGACTATTATATACTGTACACCAGCTGCGCTACACACAATGTTCTGACGATGGGAAAGATGTCTGGAAATAAAGTAAGACACAACTTCCTCAAGTGAGAGTAGAAGATCCTTCAATACATCACCCCCTGGGTGAAGGTAAACATGCACCAATGAAGGTTTGGATCTGGGATAGCCGTATTTTATACAGCCTCCCAACCTGACACTCATATTGTCTGCTAGATAGAAACCTTACATCTTAAGTTCGTCGTGCTCAGTCCTGCCAAATTAGATAAATGCTCTAAGCCTCTCAACAAGAGTCGCTGTCCTACATCATGAAACAGGAGAAACACATTTCACTTAAGTACCACTGTGGTCTGTTGTTAATCACATTGCTGGCGGTAGGAAACCGCTGTCTTACGTGATATAGAGAGCTGCACCGTTTAATGAGTTTCCATGTATCCGGCGGGCGATTTACTTCAAGACTTTGTCCTTTAATTCTCAAAGTTTAAAACACTAGAAAAATGTTCACTGAAACTTAAACTTTTTATATTTCACGTGAGTTCTTTGATGTACCTCGCGGATGAAATTTAACCGAAAGGCATAGGTTTGCCAACGACAAGCTGTGGAGAGGGAAGAGTTTTCTTTTAGCAAAATTAAGACAGCGGAAAGAAAATCAAGAACTGTTACACAAAGAAACAACTCTCTTCAAGATGATGAAATGCTATACCATTGAAACAAAGGATGAAACAAAGCGAAAGATGGTCATGTCCAAAATAAATGAAAAGCATTGAACAATGTTGTAGAGAATTTTTATCTAAGGTCAGGAGAGATGTTAATGGTATTTTTACTGTAATAAGTTCTTGAAATATATATATATACAGTACACCATATATATATATGGTTACATACATACATACATACATACATATATACATACATACATACATACATACATACATACATACATACATACATACATACATTATCTTTATAGACGGTTATGCCTTTCAGCGTTCAGTCTGTAAGCCTCTGAGAATTTACTAAATGTCGCCACAATCCTCGATTTGCAACTAGTGTTGTGGCTTCATTTAGTTCTATACCTCTTATCTTTAAATCGTTAGAAACCGAGTCTAACCATCGTCGTCTTGGTCTCCCTGTACTTCTCTTACCCTCTATAACAGAGTCCATTATTCTCCTAGGTAACCTATCCTCCTCCATTCGCCTCACATGACCCCACCACCGAAGTCGGTTTATGCGTACAGCTTTATCCATCGAGTTCATTCCTAAATTAGCCTTTATTTCCTCATTCCGAGTACCCTCCTGCCATTGTTCCCACCTGTTTGTACCAACAATCATTCTTGCCACTTTCATGTCTGCTACTTCTAACTTATGAATAAGATATCCTGAGACAACCCAGCTTTCGCTCCCGTAAAGCAAAGTTGGTCTGAAAACAGACCGATGTAAAGATAGTTTCGTCTGGGAGCTGACTTCCTTCTTAAAGAATACTGCTGACCGCAACTGCGAGCTCACTGCATTAGCATTACTACACCTTGATTCAATCTCACTTACTATATTACCATCCTGGGAGAACACACAACCTAAATACTTGAAATTATCGACCTCTTATAGCTTTGTATCACCAATCTGACAATCAATTCTGTTGAATTTCTTACCTACTGAAATCAATTTAGTCTTCGAGAGGCTAATTTTCATACCATACACATTGCACCTATTTTCAAGTTCCAAGATATTAGATTGCAGGCTTTCGGCACAGTCTGCCATTAAGACCAAGTCGTTAGCATAGGCCAAACTGCTTACTACATTTCCACCTAACTGAATCCCTCCCTGCCATTTTATACCTTTCAGCAGATGATCCATGTAAACTACGAACAGAAAAGGTGAAAGATTACAGCCTTGTCTAACTCCTGTAAGTACCCTGAACCAAGAACTCATTCTACCATCAATTCTCACTGAAGCCCAATTGTCAACATAAATGCCTTTGATTGATTTTAATAATCTGCCTTTAATTCCATAGTCCCCCAGTATCTTTTCCCTCGGTACCCTGTCATATGCTTTCTCTATATCAACGAAACATAAATACAACTGCATATTCCTCTCGTAGCATCTTTTTCAATTACCTGGCGCATACTGAAAATCTGATCCTGACAGCCTCTCTGTGGTCTGAAACCACACTGGTTTTCATCTAACTTCCTCTCAACGACTGATCGCACCCTCCCTTCCAAGATGCCAGTGAATACTTTGCCTGGTATACTAATCAATGAGATACCTCGATAGTTGTTGCAATCCTTCCTGTTCCCTTGCTTATAGATAGGTGCAATTACTGCTTTTGTCCAATCTGAAGGTACCTTACCAACACTCCACGCTAATTTTACTACTCTATGAAGGCATTTCATCCCTGCCTTCCCATTGTACTTCACCATTTCAGGTCTAATTTCATCTATTCCTACCGGGCGAGTTGGCCGTGCACGTAGAGGCGCGCGGCTGTGAGCTTGCATCCGGGAGAAAGTAGGTTCGATCCCACTATCGGCAGCCCTGAAAATGGTTTTCCGTGGTTTCCCATTTTCACACCAGGCAAATGCTGGGGCTGTACCTTAATTAAGGCCACGGCCGCTTCCTTCCAACTCCTAGGCCTTTCCTATCCCATCGTCGCCATAAGACTTATCTGTGTCGGCGTGACGCAAAGCCCTTAGCATCTATTCCTGCTGCCTTATGACAATGAAGTTTATTTACTATCCTTTCCACTTCCTCAAGCATAATTTCACCAACATCATTTTCCTCCTCCCCATGAGCTTGGCTGTTTGCAACACCACCAGGATGATTTATTTTTACATTGAGAAGATGTTCAAAATATTCCCTCCACCTCTCCAGTGATTCCCAGGGATCTATTATGAGTTCACCTGAATTACTCAAAACACTGTTCATTTCCTTTTTCCCTCCCTTCCTAAGATTCTTTATTACTGTCCAGAAAGGATTCCCTGCTGCTTGACCTAGCCTTTCCAGGTTATTACCAAAATCTCCCCATGACTTCTTTTTGGATTCAACAACTATTTGTTTCGCTCTGTTTCTTTCATCTACGTACAAATCCCTGTCTGCCTCGGCCCTTTTTTTGGAGCCATTTCTGATAAGCCTTCTTTTTACGTTTACAGGCTGCTCTCACTTCATCATTCCACCAAGATATTCGCCTTTTCCCATCTTTACACACAGTTGTTCCTAGGCATTCCCTTGCTGTTTCTACTACAGCATCCCTGTATGCCACCCATTCAATTTCTATATCCTGAACCTGCTTACTGTCTACTGTTCGAAACTTCTCACTAATCATATCCATGTACTTCTGTCTAATTTCCTCGTCCTGGAGATTTTCTACCCTTATTCGCTTGCAGACAGATTTCACTTTCTCTACCCTAGGCCTAGAGATACTTAGTTCACTACAGATCAGATAGTGGTCTGTATCATCGAAAAATCCCCGGAAAACTCGTACATTCCTAACAGATTTCCTGAATTCAAAGTCCGTTCAGATATAGTCTATTATGGATCTGGTGTCCCTAGCCTCCCATGTGTAGCGGTGAATAGCCTTATGCTTGAAGAATGTATTCGTAACAGCTAAACCCATACCAGCACAGAAGTCCAGCAAACGCTTCCCATTCCCATTAGCTTCCATATCTTCCCCACATTTACCAATCACCCTTTCGTATCCTTCAGTTCTATTCCCAACTCTCGCATTGAAATAGCCCATTAGCACTATTCTATCTTTGCTGTTCACCCTGACCACAATGTCACTCAATGCTTCATAAAACTTGTCAACTTCATCCTCATCTGCACCCTCACATGGTGAATACACAGACACAATTCTTGTCCTAATTCTTCCCATTGACAAATCTAGCCACATCATTCGCTCATTTACGTGCCTAACAGAAACTATGTTGCGTGTAATGGTATTCCTGATAAATAGCCCTACCCCAGACTCTGGCCTTCCCTTTCTAGCACCCGTCAAGTACACTTTATAATCTCCTATCTCTTCCTCGTTATCTCCCCTTACCCGAATATCACTTACTCCTAGCACATCCAGATGCATCCTCTTTGCTGACTCAGCCAGTTCTACCTTCTTTTTTCCATAAGCCCCATTAATATTGATAGTTCCCCATCGAATTCCATTTCTTTCGCCAAGTTGTTTCCAAGGAGTCACTCGCCTGTCAAATGGGAGTGGGACTCCATTACTCCCATAGGTCCGAGGCTTGCTTAAAGTTATCTGAGATCGGTTAATTCATGAAGCAGGATGCTGCCCTACTTGCACATAGTCCAAGTGAGGATCTCTCCTCTAACGGGTTATGGACCACCAGTGAATTGTATAGTCCTAGCCGCCTGAGCACAAGGAGGGCCACGACTCAGAATATGTCCGAGATGCCCACTCCCATTCCATAGCAACTGGTATCCCGACTCTCAGGACCACTTACTAGGCCACTCAGCCGTTGCCCATGGTTCACGAACTAGGACGTGACTACAGTAACCCACAAACATGAAACATGGTTACACATGTGTATTAATGGAATTACTGCAGTATATATTTACCAAGAATGGTATTCGCTGAGAGCCACCGTGGTTCAGACGGCAGCGCGTCGGCCTCTCACCTCTGGATATCGTGGTTCAAATCCCGGTCACTACATGTGAGATTTGTGCCGGACAAAGCGGAGAAGGGACAGGTTTTTCTCCGGGTACTCCAGTTTTCCCTGTCATTTTTCATTCCAGCAACACTCTCCATTCTCATTTCATAACATCTATCAGTCATTAATAAATCACTTTGGGAGTGGCGACCCCATCGTACTAATAGCCTATATATCATTCACTCATTACATCCCTGACCCGGCCAACGACTGGAAAACAGGTTGTAGGTTTTCATTTTTCAGTATTC
The DNA here is from genome assembly GCF_040414725.1 of Anabrus simplex. NCBI lineage: Eukaryota > Metazoa > Arthropoda > Insecta > Orthoptera > Tettigoniidae > Anabrus > Anabrus simplex. Next base: position 203,475,493 of record NC_090266.1, on the reverse strand, counting down.
GCTGAGCAAATAATAGGATACTTCCAGTGTGTCCTCGCTAATATGCGCATTTTGTTATTAATTATTAGTCTCTCAAGAGTGTCCGAGGTGTTGAAATTTCACGTTAGGCACGTTTATTTCAGTATCTGTAAACCTACAGAGTTACAGTTTAGCACTATAAATGTCACACGTATGTTTTGGGAATTCGATTCTTTAATCTCTAACACAGGAGGCAAATTAACTGTGGTGGCCAGGTAGCCTTCAGATACTCCATGGTACTTCCTAAATGGGCGATGTGCAAGAATATACTAGTTTACTGTCATCCGGTTCGATGCCTTCCATTCAGAAGGTTCCGGGTATGATTCTCAGCCGAGTCAGAGATGTTAGCCGCTTCAAGTTAATTGCCCTGATTTCGGAAATGGGTGTATGTGTTTGTCCCAATACACAATTCTCCATGTGTATAAAGCACGGCACTCTAGCAACCACCTCAAGCCGGGCTGAGTGGCTCAGACGGTTGAGGCGCTGACCTTCTGAACCCTAATTGGGAGGTTCGATCCGGTCTCAGTCCGGTGTTATTTGAAGGTGCTCAAATACGTCAGCCTTGTGTCTGTAGATTTACTTGTACGTAAAAAGAACTCTTGCGGGACTAAATTCCGGCACCTCGGCATCTCCGGAAAACCGAAAACGTAGTTAGTGGTATGTAAATCAAATAACTTTATTATTATTACTACCAACCACGACAACTTCTGGGCATTGTTTATTCTCTGGCTCGGGAAATGGTCTTTTGTGTTCGTTTTAATATACCGTCGCTGCTGGGACAAAACCTCCTATGTGAAATAATTTTACCATAGAACTTTGGCTGGTAAGGTTCTGTCATCTAAGGTGCAATATCGTGTGCATATAGTCAAGGCATTCTCGCTCTTCACAATGTATGTGCTGCGGGTTAGTATATCTCCAAAACATATTATCACATAGGAGGTTTTGTCCCGGCAACGACGATACACTTCTTCATTTGGACACAATACACCACAATACAACTGGCACGAGAGCATGCAATAGTAAATATATCCACCTACATGCTTGGCGCATGGAAGGGCATCTGCCGAAAAAATCTAGCGGAAAGACCAGAAAGAAGAGGAAGAAGACGACGAAGAATAAGAACTTGTTTTCATGTATTAGTTTGTAGTAATGTTTCTCTGTCATGTAATTCATGCTTTCACTTTAATTCCGTTGCTACACTACAGTAAACAGTCATTGCTGTAACTATATCTTGAAGTATTTGTATAGGCCGCACACCAAACAATAAATATCAATGGAATGAGATTAATTACCATCTGTAAACATTTTCAGCTGAAGTTAATGTCAACTTTCTTCAAGAAATTTCCAAGGAAAGCTAAAACATGGATTTCTTCAAATCCATTACTAGGTAAATTTCAGCTGGAAAGAAACACGAAAGAAATTATGAATATCAAGGTAGTAAGAAGCAGAGATTTTGATTCCGATCACTACTTGTCTAAAATCAAACTAAAATTCTTACCCAACAGCAACCACAGAAGAAGGGAAGGAGTAAACAAATATAATACAAATAGACTTCAAATTATACAAGAAACATTGGAAATATTTCAGGAAGAAATAATAGTATTTCATCATGAGAAGTGGCAAGATTTATCTAAAGAAATAACCAATGCAGCCCAGAAAACATTTGGGCTATTCAGACCTAAAAGGAAACCTTGGTGGATTCAAATATGTGAAGATGCATTACAAGAGAGAATAAAACAATGGAAAAACTTTAAATCCTCTGGAAAGACTGAGCACTATGACCAATTCAAACAGCAAATGAAAGACACTGCTAGAATAATAATGGGAGTTAAAAGAACTTTCGAAAAATCACAACTTATTGACCTGCAAGACAGTTTTGTTAAAACTAACTCTCGAAACTTCTACCAGACTTTTAAGAGTCAGTTAAAGGGGTATCAAGCACCTAGCATATGCTTCAAAGATGAAAATGGTAGACTTGGCCTAAGCAATGCTGAGAATTGTGAAATACTTGCGAAGCACTTTGATCAACTGTTAAACTGCCCCGAACCCGACCATAAGTTGGAATTCTCTCAAACAACTGAAAATCTGGAAGAAGATATACCACCCACTGCTGAAGAAATTAAAGAAGTAATTAACAATCTGAAAAATAATAAAGCTAGTGGAGAATACTCTATAACAGCTGAACTTCTGAAATGGTCTCAGTCAAAAATCATTGAAGAGCTGCAGTTAATCTTTGAAGATATTTGGAGAACAGAGAGTATTCCAGAAGAATGGAAAGTGGCTCTGATACACCCGAAAGGGGACAAACAAAAGGTTGATAACTATAGAAGCATCTCTCTTCTGCAAATTGCATACAAGGTATTCCCAAAAATATTGCCGAATAGAGTAGAAACATCACTTGACAAGCAACTTGGTGAGTATCAAGCTGTATTTCGAAAAGATAGTTTTTTGTTCAGAACAAATATTTAACTTAAAATCCATAATTCGCCATAATATATTGAATTCAAAAGACATTGTTGTGACTTTTGTAGATTTTAAAAAGGCCTTTGACTCGGTTGATAGAGAAACCATAGATAAAACAATTCGTGAATCTGCAGTGAAAACTAAATTGGCAAAACTAATGCGTGAAACCCTAACTGACACAATTTCAAAGGTGAAATTCATTAAGTTAAATACAGGGGTACGGCAAGGTGACGGTCTTTCACTCCTTCTATTCAACTGTGTTCTAAAGAAAACTGTAAGAATTTGGAACATAAAGCTTAAAGAGCATAACATTTTGCCGGTAACTTTGGGGAGAAAAAACAAAGGCATTGAAATGAATTGCCTAGCAATTGCAGACGATTTCGCTATATTGTCAGAATACCTAACAAGTGCAACAACACAAATCAATCTCTTCGAAGACCGGGCGAGTTGGCCGTGCGTGTAGAGGCGCGCGGCTGTGAGCTTGCATCCGGGAGATAGTAGGTTCGAATCCCACTATCGGCAGCCCTGAAAATGGTTTTCCGTGGTTTCCCATTTTCACACCAGGCAAATGCTGGGGCTGTACCTTAATTAAGGCCACGGCCGCTTCCTTCCAACTCCTAGGCCTTTCCTGTCCCATCGTCGCCATAAGACCTATCTGTGTCGGTGCGACGTAAAGCCCCTAGCAAAAAAAAAATCTCTTCGAAGAAATAGCCAACAAGACAGGTTTAAGAATCTCCGTAGGAAAAACAAAATTTATTCCAAACATCAATCATGCTCCAAAATTTTTGGCAACAGGTATTGGTCCAGTGGAAAGAGTACCGAAATTCGAATATCTGGGAGAAACAATTCGAGAAAATGGTTTAGACAAATCTGCAGTAGAAGAAACGGTACACAAGATAGAAAGAACATATGGTATCACAAAGTATTTTTATAACAAAAAGTGTCCGTCTAAAAATCTTAAATTAAGACACTACATTGGTGAAACCGGAATGCTTATATGGAAGTGAATGCCTGGTACTAAACTATATTTTAGATAAACTTGAGGTACTAGAAAGGAGAATCATGAAGACAATCTCAGGCCCTGTGAAAACAAAAGAAGTAAGTAAATTAAGATCTAATGATGAAATTTACAGGAACATAGAAAACATAACAGAAACCATAAGAAAAAGGAGATTGCAATTTTTTGGACATATTTACAGAAGGGATGAATCCAGAAAAAAGGATTTTCAAGTACCTTTGGGACAAAAAGGCAGAAACTAGCTGGATTCAAGAAGTAAAGAAAGATTTAGAAAGAAATAACATAAGAGAAGAAGAAACACTATGGACAGAGAAATTCTTAGAAAGAGGATAGTAAGTATGGAAGGTTTCCAAGGAAGATTGAACAAGAAGCCTGGTCAAAGTGCTCCGAGGACAGAAGGAAACAGCATAGTGAAAGGATGAAAGAATATTGGAAGGAGCGGAAGAGAAAACAACAAAGTATGAAGAACTGAATTGAAATTGGCACGTGTTCCTTAGCAGGCCTCATCGCAAATAATAATAATAATAATAATAATAATAATAATAATAATAATAATAATAATAATAATAATAATAATAATAATAATAATAATAATATAGTGATGATTATTGCTTTAAGTAGGAACATTACGGGGTTGTGAGCCCTCATACGGACATAGAACGTAAAGAAATTATTACTTAAGTATTGTTAACTCAAGTGGTATTCGGCATCAGTAGAATGTTTAATCTTGAATACGATTCCCAGTTAGCATGAGTGAGGAATGGTAAGCTAATTGGTGAAGAATATAACATTAAAATACCACGTGAAATAGTTCAAATATATCTCTTATACAAGATAAGGAAAGATAGTACTTACTACGTGAGAACGAGGCCAGAAACACACACAAGAATACAAATAACGTGATAGAAGCTTTTGGGTACGACTGTCGTCATGGAAGAAGAAAAGAATAGTGTCTCTTAAGACAGTCGTGCACCTGAATGCGGCAGTTGGCGGGGAGTGAAAAATAGCACAGGAGGGGATGAGGAAGTTGATGCCAGGCACTGCTCTGGACGAGGGTACTGTCTAAACACCGAGTTCGGATTCCATAGGAAGAGAAGTTGGAGACCTTGGGTTTGATATCGTCGCTCCTATGTCAAAACCGCGAATGTGACAATGCTCTTCGTATCCATTATTTCCTTTAAGACTGGTCACGCCTTCCAGCCACATATTGATATGCGGTCCATCAGAACAATTTTCGTTGAGTTCATTTTCCTATGCGCGTGTGTAAAGGAAAATGAACCTTACTGTACCACATTGCAGGAATGTATGTTAGCATGACATATTTACCCGCTCCTAGAGTGTGATGTATTTAAAGTTCATTTTTCTTTACACACGAATAAACGGAAATTAACTCAACGAAAATTGTTCTGATGGACCGCATATCAATATATGGCTGGAAGGCGTGACCAGACTTAAGGAAAATAATGGATAGGAAGAGCAATGTCACATTCGCCGTTTTGGCACAGGAGCGACGATATGTGAGAAGTATCCTTATAAAAATGGTATGTCCACCAATGGACAAAATTGTGTTTTATGCGATTTTGATTAGATTATCACGTGCCCTTTCGTGCTGCAAAATCATACCGCGTCCAACCGTGTGGTTCCCTAGAGGAAATGAGGCTTGAGGAGTAATTGTCGTTTCAAAGAGTAATTTGTCCTTCGAAATGTCCGGAGCAATGCACTTTGTTTCAATGGATTAATTGGAAGTTTCTTAAATTCTTATAAACGATATTGTCCAAGTTAAGTGCCTTTCGCTTACAACAACACGAGACAGACGGAGCTCAGTTGTGGTATGAGAATTGAGCAAGATATTACAGTAGCAAAGCGCTAAACATGGTAAGCTCCCATTTCACCGAATATTTTATTTAGAATATACAATATTCCTGGTAAAAGGAATAGTTTCCTTGAGTTACAGAATTTAAATAATTCAGTCTCGTACTTATTCTTATTCCTGACACTTTATCGCAAATTCTTGGGGAATCATGGATTTGGCCTAGATTTATGCCCTTCCTGACGCCAGCCTTATGTGAAGGAATTTAATCACTGTTGCGTGTTTCTAATAGTGTAAGGTGTTATGTGTAGACGACGACATAATATTGAGACGAATATAAATGCCCAGTCCCAGAGGAATTAACAGCTCACAGTTGAAATGCCTGGCTCATTCGGCAATAGAACTCGGGGCTTTCTGGCCAATCAGTCAAAGAGCCGGGCGAAAATTTGAATGTTTTCTATTCAGTAATTTTTCAGATAGAGATAGAATAATTTTCGTTGTGTTAATTTTCCTATGCCAAACTGTAAGGAAAAGTGAACATTAAATACATCACACTCTAGGAGTGCGTAGATATGTCATCTAAACATACAATCTTACATTACGGTACGGTAAGGTTCATTTTCCTTTATACAGCATTATTATTATTATTATGTCCGACTCGTTGGCTGAACGGTCAGAGTACTGGCCCTCGGTTGAGAGGGTCCCGGGTTCGATTTCCGGCCGGGTAGGGGATTTTTAACCTTAATTGGCGTCCGACTCGTTGGCTGAACGGTCAGCGTGCTGGCCTTCGGTTCAGAGGGTCCTGGGTTCGATTCCCGGCCGGGTCGGGGATTTTAACCTTAATTGGTTAATTCCAATAGCACGGGGGCTGGGTGTATGTGTTGTCTTCATCATCATTTCATCCTCATCACGACGCGCAGGTTGCCTACGGGAGTCAAATAGAAAGACCTGCATCTGGCGAGCCGAACCCCTTCAGGGTTATCCCGGCACTAAAAGCCATACGACATTACATTACATTACCTTAATTGGTTAATTCCAATGGCACGGGGGCTGAGAGTTTGTCTTGTCTTCATCATCATTTCATCCTCATCACGACGCGCAGGTTGCCTACGGGAGTCAAATAGAAAGACCTGCATCTGGCGAGCCGAACCCGTCCTGGGATATCCCAGCACTAAAAGCTAAACGACATTTCATTATTATTATTATTATTATTATTATTATTATTATTATTATTATTATTATTATTATTATTATTAATCAGCCTACCTTAGAAGCCTCATCATAATAATCTTCACAACTTCAAGTTGGAAAGCTTTCGGTCGTTCTGAAAACGGCTCCCCATTTTTCTCACAACAAATTTGCTACCTAGTACACTTGTTTGTGTTTTTCACAATTTATACATATTTTTAATAATGTACGGATCAAATTCTGTTAGCTTTAAAATGAAATATGTGATTTGTGATGTTGTATAGTACTACTACTACTCGTTTCCATCCTCCGCGAAAAAATGCATTCGAGTAAATTTCTATTTTCAATAGAATTTTTGGGGAAGTTTCCAGCTTTAGTTTCCGAATTAATGCATAACACGTGCGTATGACGGTAGGATGTTTGAATGAAAAGTGAAAACATACTTGGTTATAACTCGTAAATAATTCAGTGCTTTCTGTGATTTATTTCAAAACGTTCCATTGAATTCAATGTCCACACATTCGTACGCCCGAATGCCCATGACTGGTATACGCACGAATTCCGCTTCCGATAACCATGAAGAGGCTAACGGGAAATGGTCATGTATAATGTATAGCAAAAACCTGTTTTAAACATCAAAAATTAAATTCGTAACATTTTCTAAATATTTATGTCACTACTTCGTCTAGTTAGAGGTAGCGTGTAAATGAAAATGAACCTCAAATACATTATAGTGTAAAAGTGCATCAATTCGTCACGCAAACATATATTCCTACAATACGGCACGGTAAGGTTCTTTTTCCTTTTTTACACCTGCATAGGAAAATGAACACAACGGAAATTGTTCTGATGGTCTGCATATCCTATTGTGCCTGGGAGGCGTGACCAGTCTTAACCAAAATAATGGATAGAAAGAGCATTGTGACGAAAGAAACGAGGTTTTGTTTCTTGAACGACGATTTGTGAATTGAAAATCCGTTTATGTCATAAAATTGCATACCGAATTGTGCCTTAAAACTAAATCTACTAACAATACCAAAACTTCTAACGTGTCATGTTTTTCTTTGCTCTATAATTTACTGTTTTGTTTGTATTGTCTGGCCAGGTTTCATTTTATTTTAACTTTACTTTATACTTTTTTGTTTTGTCTTATTGTCTGTTTTGTAATGTATATTGCTGCTCACCAAGGTGGTTTGCAGATTCTGGGGTGTCACGTGGTGAAATTGAAGATATTACTACACAGGTAACGAATAGAATAAAATTTGATGTTTACTACCCTGTAAAGTGGAAATAATCATTTAACTTTATAAACGATGCTTAGACAGCTGCGTGGTCGTCGTTTGTATAGTAGGGAAGACTTTCTTTGGAAACTATAAGGCTTCTAACTATGATGAACTAGTGGAGAATATTCTCACTGCTTTTTGTGGATTTGTTTATAACACGAGCATCAAATTTCTCTACCTGCATAGTCATTAGGGCTTATTTCCAGGTTGTCTTGGATATGTAAGTGAGGAACAGGGTGAGTGTTTTCACCAGGAAATAAGTATAATGGAAGAATGGCATCGTAGACGATGGCATATATTATGATAACGGACTACAGTTGGAGCATCGAGCGAGAATGTCCAAGATCACTCCATCGGAGGAAATCACAGAAACGAGAATTCGTCCACCTGATGAAATAAAATTAATTAACCCAGTGTGATAATGGTAAAAAATATATCGTCGCTGTTCTGCCAAAACGGCGAATGTGACAATGCACTTCATATCCAATATTTCCCTTAAGGCTGGTCACGCTTTCCAGCCACATATTGATATGCGGTCCATCAGAACAATTTTGTTGAGTTCATTTTCCTATGCGCGTGTGTAAAGGAAAATGAACTTACTGTACCATACTGAAGGAATGTATGTTTGCATGACATTTACCCACTTCTAGAGTGTGGTGTATTTAAGATTCATTTTCCTTTACACAGGCGCATAGGAAAATGAACTCAACGAAAATTGTTCTGATGTACCGCATATCAATATATGGCTGGAAGGCGTGACCAGGCGTGACCAGTCTTAAGGGAAATAATGGATAGGAAGAGCATTGTCACATTCGCCCTTTTGGCAGAACAGGGACGATATAATTGGTTGTAAGATAGGTACAGTTGCTTCATGAAGAAGAAAGTGCTTGATCCATCCAAATGTTTTTGTACTTGATTGTATGCGAGTGATACATTTATTTATATGCAGACCAGTATGGTTAGAGTAGTATATAATGTGAATAAGCCGTTTCAAAAAAATAGAACTGATACGGAAACACTGAATTAATTTTTGGAATCAGTGACACAAATATCCCCGGAAATAGGTCGAAATTGTAAGACACAAATGTCACTGTTCCCCAGTGTAATTAATATTGCGACTGTTGAAAGATTTTACTTAAACTAAGAAAATAGGTGCAGCTGCTATGTGATGGCTGTGTGAGTGATATTACCAGTCAATGAACTAAAAAACTAGAAACGTATGTGTCTTTTCTGTTTTGTTTTAAACCCTGAAAATTTATGAGGGTCACTTAAAAATCCTTGGCAGGCCGTATGTGGCATGAGGGCCGTATATTGGCCAGCCCTGTACAAGATCAATTCCAAGTCGACAGGAAAACGAGGAATATGTCAAACAAACTATCACCGAGCGAGTGGCTGTGCGATTTGTGTCACGTAATTGTCGGCTACCGTTCGGGAGATAGTGGGTCGAACCCCACTGCCGACAGCGCTGAAGATGGTTTTCAGTGGTTCCTCATTTTAACACCGGTCAAATACAGGGGTTGTACATTAATTAAGGCTACGCTCACTTCCTCCCAGCTTCTAGCCCTTTTCTATCCCTTCGTAGCCATAAACCCTATCAGTGTCAGTGTGACGTAAAGCAAATTGTGTAAAAAGAACCCTCCCACCAATACAATATAAAATGTTAAAATTCTGGGAGGAACTTCTGAATCGTTCGAAATAATAACTGGTGTCCGACAAGGACACTACTGCCGCAACAATTGGTTAGTGGAAATAAACGATGATCTAGAAGATATAACAAAATTGAGGAGCTTGGTGAACAAACATATTTGCAAAGAAACGTAAAATAAAATGTTGTCGCACTTTGAATAAATTCGCTATGCAAAGGACATCTCTAAAAATACGGTACGGTAAGGTCCATGTTCCTTTACACATTAGCATAATAAAATGAAAACAAGGGAAATTATTCCGATGGACTACATATAAATACCGTCCCTTAAGAAACAATACCGCGTATCTTCGTATCCACTATGTTCCTCAAGACTGGTCACCCCTCTCACCCACATATCGTCCCTGTTCTGCCAAAAGGGCGAATGTGACAATGCTCTTCCTATCCATTATTTCCCTTAAGACTGGTCACGTCTGGTCACGCCTTCCAGCCACATATTGATATGCGGTCCATCAGAACAATTTTCGTGGAGTTCATTTTCCTATGCGCGCGTGTAAAGGAAAATGAACCTTAAATACACCACACTCTAGGAGTGGATAAATGTCATGCAAACATACTGTACATTCCTTCAGTAGGGTACAGTAAGGTTCATTTTCCTTTACACGCCCGCATAGGGAAATGAACTCAACGAAAATTGTTCTGATGGACCGCATATCAATATGTGGCTGGAAGGCGTGACCAGACTTAAGGGTAATAATGGATAGTAAGAGCATTGTCACATTCGCCGTTTTGGCAAAACAGGGACGATATGGATATGCAGTCCATCAGAGCAATTTTCGTTGTGCTCATATTCCTATGCTGGTGTATAAAGAAAAATTAACATTTTACTGTAGGAGTGCGCAAATGCTTCATGCTAAGATACGGTACGGTATGGTACAGTAAAGTTCATTTTCCTTTAAACGATGGTATAGGAAAATGAGCATAACTTAACGAAAATTGTTCTCAAGGACTACATATCCATATCGTCGCTTCACCGGTAAAACGTTGTATCCCACAATACTCTTCCAATCCATAATTCTCCTTAAGACTGGTCACGCCTCCCAGCCACATATGGATACGCAGTCCATCAGAACAATGTCCGTTGTGTTCGTTTTCCTATGTGGACGATTAAACGAAAATGAACCTTACATGCATTGTACACTAGGAGTGGTTAAATACGTAATGCAAACGTACATTCCTACAGTACGGTACTGTAAGGTTCATTTTCCTTTACCGATGGGCATAGGAAAATGAACACAACAAAATTTGTTCTGACGGACTGCATATCCATACGTGGCTGGGAGGCGTGACCAGTCTTAAGGAGAATAATTGATAGGAAAAGCTTTGTGGAATACAACCTTTTACCGGTCGAGCGACGATATATGACTGGGACGCGTGACCAGTCTTAAAGAACATAATGGATGGGAAGAGCATTGTCAGATACGCGGTATTGTTTCTTAAGGGACGATATGTGGCTGGGAGACATGACCCGTCTTAAGGAATATGATGGGTACGAAGAACATTGGACATACGAGGTTTTAAAAGAAATCCATCGATATCTCTAAACCGACAACCAAAGAACGTTAACACAACCGAGCCAGTGGCCGCACGGTTTTGGTCACCTAGCTTTCAGCTTGAATACGGGATATATTGGGTTCGAACCCAACTGTCGAACGCCCTGGATATGGTTTTCCGTGGTTTTCCAATTTTCACACCAGGAAATGTCTGGGGCTGTACCTTATAATTAAGACCGCCGTCGCTTGGTCACTAAATGAGTATTTCCTTTCCAAAGAAACATTTTTTTTGCTATTGGCTTTACGTCGCACCGACACAGATATGTCTTACGGCGACGATGGGACAGGAAAGGGCTAGGACTGGGAAGGAAACGACCGTGGCCTTAACTAAGGTACAGCCCCAGCATTTACTTGGTGGGGTTCGAACCCATTATCTCCCGAATTCAAGCTGAAAGCTAGGTGACCTACTATCTCCCGAATACTGGATACTGGTCGCACTTAAGCGACTGCAGCTATCGAGCTCGGTAAAACTTTTTTCTTACAATTGGCTTTAGGTCGCACCGATACAGTTAGGTCTTATGGCGACAATGGGATAGGAAATGGCTAGGAATCGGAAGGAAAGGGCCGTGGTCTTAATTGAGGTACAGCCCCAGCATTTGCCTGGTATGAGAATGGGAAATCACGGAAAAACATCTTCAGAGCTGCCGACAGTGGGATTCGAATCCATTATCTCCCGAATCCAAGCTCACAGCTGAGCGTCCCTGACCGCATGGGAAACTCACTCGGTTCTAAAGAAACGAAACGAAATATGTACACCTCGGATATACACTGCACATACATACATAAGTAGGAAAGAAGTCCAGATAATAATAATTATAATTTCGTGTGGCTATTTCTAGCCGAGTGCAGCCCTTGTAAGGCAGACCCTCCGATGAGGGTGGGCGGCATCTGCAATGTGTAGGTAACTGCGTGTGATTGTGGTGGAGGATAGTGTTATGTGTGGTGTGTGAGTTGCAGGGATGTTGGGGACAGCACAAACACCCAGTCCCCGGACCACTGGAATTAACCAATGAAGGTTAAAATCCCCGACCCGGCCGGGAATCGAACCTGGGACCCTCTGAACCGAAAGCCAGTACGCTGACCATTCAGCCAACGAGTCGGACAGAAGTCCAGAGAAATCGAATCTTTGAAATGTGGTATTGCAGAATAATACTGAGATTGTATACGAAATGTGGAGATTGTGAAGGAAAATAATAATAAATAATAAATGGTCGGATTAAAATTTTCTGGAAAACGTTGCAGAACTACAGGCCATGTTTTGAAACTTCAAAGACTGCTTGGCTTTTATGGTAAGAAATTTGGGAAATAAGAACTGTAGAGTGGAGTTTACAGTATGTCAAAACTGACGTAAGCAGCAATAATCATAGAGAGTAAATATCTGACACCAGAAAGATTGATGAAGGCACTGCATGATTTAAACTGCAGACTCTGGCTAGAATAGAAGTAAAAGGTTCGGTGTAATCATTAGGGCCCGGATATTTTAAAAATGCATATGCGCATATTTTGAACGTTAGTTCATATATAAGTATATTTTTCTCTTATGTGTGATCGATTATTTAAGATTTCCGAATAAAAAGAAAAATCTACTGAAATCTACATGTTTTACATCCCTTAGAAATACGAGAAACCTTCCCCTGATCAAGAAAGGTCTTTCAGGGTTCGCAATACAAGCAGCTAGACGGATAATGACCCATTCCACAACAACTATTTCCTTCTTTCTGACGTTCCTTTCTTCTTACAGTAGCCTACCAAGGTTTGCTTAAACAAGTGCGTTCATCTGCTAACTTTCTGGTTGTCTATTGCAGTGTTTTATCTGATTAAACTGTAAAGATGCCTAAAGATAAGAGCTCTAGGTCTTTTTAATTAAACAGTGGGTATTAGGCAATAATGTCTATACGAGTGACGGTGATGTAGTATACTGTAAAGTGGTCAACATGAGTGTAAAATGTGATAAAAATTTCAAATTCAACAGCATTCGAAAACAACTTCAACTTCAGATCAAAAGAGCAGAGTAAGAATACGCAGCAGCTACTTTAAACCGACGTGAAAACACGGAGTGAAATTAGTACATTTTAGGCTGACATTTGTAAAGCTTTTATATACATCGCCGGCCCCGTGGTGTAGGGGTAGTGTGCCTGCCTCTTACCCGGAGGCTCCGGGTTCGATTCCCGGCCAGGGCAGGGATTTTTACCTGGACTTGAGGGCTGGTTAGAGGTCCACTCAGCCTACGTGATTATAATTGAGAAGCTATCTGACGGTGAGATAGCGGCCCCGGTCTAGAAAGCCAAGAATAACGGCTGAGGGGATTCGTCGAGCTGACCACACGACACCTCTTAATCTGCAGGCCTTCGGGATGAGCAGCGGTCACTTGGTAGGCTAAGGCCCTTCAAGGACTGTAGTGCCATGGGGGGGGGGGGTTGTATGCATCAACATTCCACTGTATAAATTGAACAACCACATCTACGCTCGTTTCTCGAAAAGTATTGTGCTAATCAAGGGATACCAGATGAATCTACCCTTAAGAAGAACTATTTACAGCACTTTCACTGCACGCTTCTGTCGTTGATTCCATACGATCAAACATAGGAGGGAGCTGTGTCTTGGTATCGATAGACGAAGCAACCGATTCATATGGTCTATACATTGCGAACTTTATAGTGGGTAATTTATGTCGGGAAGAACCCGCCAAACCTCATTTACTTCCGTACAAAGTGCTAGAAAAAACAACCACGCTACAGTTGCAAGATTTGTTAAAGATTCCGTGGGAATTCTGTGGCCTAGTGAAGGGAGAGTGATTGTTACAAAGTGCGCCTTTTAGTCACAGATACAGCCTCGTATATGTTGAAAGCTTGCCAGTCTTTTCGAGTATTTTTTCTAAATCTCATCCTTGTCACATGTTTGGCCCATGGATTGCATCGTATTGCAGAACATATACGTACCCTCTTTCCATCTGCCAACAACGTAATTTCATGTGGGAAAAAAGCTGTTCCTAAAAGCACCTGCTCGTGTACAGTTGTACAAAACTCATCTGCCTCAGGTTTCTCTTCCGCCGGAATCTGTTCTCACAAGATGGGGAACTTGGTTATCCGCAGTATCATTCTACCAGGAGAACTTTAACCAAGTGAAGGAAGTGGTTAAAAGTATTGACGATAGTCATACTGCGTGTATTCGTGAAGCAAAGTGCGCATTTGAATCTGAAACTGTATGAAAAGATATCATTTTCATCCATGTGCATTATTCGCCACTTTCGAAGGCGATTAAGAGCCTAGAAACTCGTGGTGCACCTCTACACGAATCCCTTCAGTTAATTCAGAACACCATTAGTTCTTTAAGTGGTGTCCCTGGTGAAAATGCAGAAAAGGTTAAAAGGAAACTCAGTGCAGTGTTTGACTCGAACCCAGGACTGAAAAAAGCTCAATCCATAGGCAACTTCATAAGTGGAATCAGGCAGTCTTTGCCAGATGAATGTTCCGAGCAGTCAGTGCCAGTGTACAAGTATCGCCCAGTTATGTCCGTCGACGTAGAACAATCATTTTCAGCGTATATTCTACATTAATTCTGTCCGACAACAGAAAGCCATTGACCCCTGGAAACATTGAAAAACTCTTGATAACCTACTACTATGCATCATTTTCGAAGGAAAGAAACATGTTTGTCAGTTTAACACTGAGTTAAAATGAAATAATATGTTTGGTAAGTGTACTTTGTTTTATTTTAGTGCATATTTTCAACATTTTTAGTGCATATGTGCATGCATATTTTTGGAGTTGTTAGTGTATGTGAATCCGGGCCCTAGTAATCATAATCAATTGGATCGCCAACCTTCGAAGGGAGACGGCGCCATAAGAAGAAGACTACTATTACCTCTACTACTACCACTACTAAAAAGAATCTATTGGTTATTTAACTGTAAGCTTGCATTCAGGATATGATGGGTTAGAATCCCTTCTCTTTCCTTTTCGTGTCCTGTTTCTCTCAGGCCGGGCTAAGTGGCTCAGACGGTTAAGGCGCTGGCCTTCTAACCCCAACTTGGCAGGTTCGATCCTGGCTCAGTCCGGTGGTATTTGAAGGTGCTCAAATACGACAGCCCCGTGTCGGTAGATTTACTGGCACGTAAAAGAACTCCTGCGGGACTAAATTCCGGCACCTCGGCGTCTCCGAAGACCATAAAAAGTAGTTAGTGGGGCGTAAAGCAAATAACATTATTATTATTATTATTATTATTAGTAATGTTTCTCTCAGAAAAATTCGAGAACTATACCTCACCTAAGGTCACGCAACGGTTTTTCAAGTCCAAGATATTTCCAATCACAGCGCAACCTTTAAGTTGAGGTACGATTTTAAATTAATAATAATACCGCCCAAACCCCATGGCGCAACAGCCCCGATAGGCCATGACCTACCAAGCGACCACTGCTCAGTCCGAAGGCCTGAAGATTACGACGTGGCAATTGAACCCGAGGCCCCCGGATACGAGGCAGGCACGCTACCCTTACATCACGGTGCCGACAATAATAATAATAATAATAATAATAATAATAATAATAATAATAATAATAATAATAATAGCCTCCGTGGCTCGGGTGGCAGTGCGCCAGCCACTCACCGTTGGGTTCCGTAGTTCAAATCCCGGTCGCTCCATGTGAGATGTGCGCTTGACAAAGTGGAGACGGGAGGTGATTTTTCCGGGTACTCCATTTTCCTAGGCATCCTTCATTCCAGCAACACTCTCCAATATCGGTTCATTTGTCAGCCATTATTCATTGCCCAGCGGAGTGCGACAGGCTTCGGCAGCCGACACAATTCCTGTGCTCGCCGTTAGCTTCATTCATTTCATTCCTGACCCGGAGAATGACTGGAAACAGTGTGTGTATTTTCAACAACAACAATAATAATAATAATAATAATAATAATAATAATAATAATAATAATAATAATAATAATAATAATAATCGTCTTCAACACTCTCTTCTGCTTCTCGGCGTTGGCCCACGATGATGATAAAGGTGACAATGATGATAAAATTATTATTACTCCAGGCCATTTTCCCTATTTATTGGTGTCGGCACTGGATTTACCTTCTTTTGCGGCTGGATGCCCTTCATGAGGTTAACCCTAGGCGGACGTATGTATTAACAATTGTGTATTGCAGTGGTGGTTCGTACTGTGGCGTATTATGTGTAGAAGAAAAGAAGTGTATTAAGACGAACACAAATTCCAATTAACAATAGGCAGTTAAAATCCCCAGCCCAACCGGGAATTGAATCCGTGGCCTTGTGAATCGAAGGCCAGGACGCTGATCATTCAACGTATGGTGAATTCCTTTCGCTTACGGACTGGATGTTTGTGGGTGTGTTTGTCTTAGTACGCTTATTTTCATCTAGATACTACGCACCACAATAAAAACACGCAATAGCGAATAAATCCCTCGACGAAAGGTTGGTTGATATTAGTATAGGCAACCAGTTGTAAAACTGGGCCAAATCAACATCAACTATCAACCTCCATAAATCGTGGAACAGGCCAGAAATAAATAATAGTCTAATAATCACTTGAGATTATTACGGCCCGAAACAATAATTTTGTTGATTCGTTTCCATCTCGTCGCTGTTCGGGAAAAAGTTCATATCTCTCAATGCTCTTCCCATCCATTATTTTGATTAAGACTGGTCACGCCTCCCAGCCGCATATGGATACTTAGTCCCCCAGAATAATATTGGTTGTGTTCATTTTCCCATTCCTAGGAAAATGAACTTTACCGTATCGAACTCTACGAATCTATGTTTGCATGGCATGTTTTCGCACTCCTACATTATTATGTACTTAAGTTTCATTTTCCTTTACACCCCAGCATACGAAACTGAACATAACCAAGATTGTTCTCGTGGACTGCATATCCATATCGTCACTCCACCGGTAAAACGTTGTATTCCACAAAGCTCTTCCTAACCATTATTCTCCTTAAGACTGGTCACGCCTCCCAGCCACATATGCATACGCAGTCCGTCAGAACAATGTCCGTTGTGTTCGTTTTCCTATGCCGGGGAGTAAACGAAAATGAACCTTACATGCATTATACACTAGGAGTGCACAAATACGTAATGCAAACATACATTCGTATAGTACGGTACAGTAAGGTTAATTTTCTTTACACATGGGCATAGAAAAATGAACACAACAAAATTAGTTCTAATGGACTGCATATTCATACGTGGCTGGAGGCGTGACCAGTCTTAAGGAGAATAATTGATAGGAAGAGCTTTGTGGAATACAACGTTTTACCGGTGAAGCGACGATATGTGACTGCTAGGCGTGGCCAGTCCTAAGGATAATAATGGATAGGAAGAGAATTGTGAGCTATGACATTTTGCCCGAACTGGAACGATTAATAATATAAATGAAAATTTCAAGCATGAAAGCCGAAACAAAAACCTTCATTAAACAGAGGATTACGTGTTTCGTTACATCAAATGGACGACCGAGTCTCGTGTTATATGAAGAAATCAAGAATTACGTTAATTTATATGAGTACAAGGCATGTTTTGTGATTTCCATTGCTTGCTACATTTTGCAGTAACCCTATAGATATAATTGCAATATAACAACATCCGCCGAGAGTGTTAAAAAATCAGCATTTCACTGCCTACGTTTCTTTCGAAGATCTGAATCAGATTGCGATGGACATTCTGCAATGAAATAAACAATCTTTACAACCATGCAATCATAGTTCAAGAAAACGTTCCAGGATGTTACCACCAATATGAAACATACATCTACAAGAATTAAATATTTTATTGGCGTGTTAAGGACCGCAGATTATAATTGACATATATCGTATTAGGGGATTTATGGAAAATACAGGGTTGCATCGTTGGTTTTGAATATATTACTGGCCGAGATTATGACTATTGAACGATATGAGAGCATAATATTAATTGTAAATATCTAGGAATAAAAATACCGCAGCGCCAATTCATGCATAGATTTTGTTGAACACCATTTACAACCTAATAGAATCTAAATCATGGCATTTGTGGTACCAGTCATTCAGAATGATATATCCCGTAAATGTTGTCATCTTGCCATATCATATTAGTGTTATGATCAACCCCTCGCGTGCAATGATATCATCATGGGAAGAAGACGATACGGTACCCCATTTGGCAAGTCTCCCGTCACTCACGTTATACCATGTAATATAATGCATATTCATTTCTAAATCCCATGTATTCTTTTATCGGGCAGCACCTTATTTGTGCCTATCACCTTCAATTAATTTTAATCCGACTCGTTGGCTGAACGGTCAGCGTACTGGCCTTAGGTTCAGAGGTCCCGGTTTCGATTCACGGCCGGGTCGGGGATTTTAACCTTAATTGGTTAATTCCAATGGCACGGGGGCTGGGTGTATGTGTCGTCTTCATCATCATTTCATCCTCATCACGACGCGCAGGTCGCCTACGGGAGTCAAATAGAAAGACGCACCTGGTGAGCCGAACCCGTCCTGGGATATCCCGGCACTAAAAGCCATACGACATTTTATTTTTTCAATTAATTTTAAGTAATTATTCAAACAACAGTATTAAATATCCTGGCAAAATAAAATTCAAAATATAACCATAAAATAACAAATAATAATATTTCGTGAAATAAGATTCAAAATGTATATATAATATAAAGCTGTGTTACTTAGGAACGGAATAATTCACTACTAATGATGGGAAAATCTGTATAGTGAGAAAAAAATGAAAACGTACAACCGGTTCTCCAGTCATTCACCTCGTCAGGGATGAATGAATGGGTCATATATAGGCTATTAGTACGATGGGGTCGCCACTCCCAAAGTGACTGATAGATGCTATGAAATGAGAATGGAGAGTGTTTCTGGAATGAAAGATGACAGGGAAAACCGGAGTATCCGGAGAAAAACCTATCCCGCCTCCGCTTTGTCCAGCACAAATCTCACATGGAGTGACCGAGATTTGAACCACGGTATCTAGCGGTGAGAGGCCGATGCGCTGCCGTCTGAGCCACGAAGGCTCTGTATAGTGAGAACTCTTCAAATTTCGAAAACATGGTTGAGGTGAGTTCAATTTCTCGTTCGTCAATTGAACACTTCAAACTACAGAATGTGGAAATGTAAACAAGTGTCAGCAGTGCCTTATCCTCTCAGTAGGCGTCTTCTTCTTCCACCGTTTTTCCCAAACTTTGGCGAGCTCGAGAGTGCAAGCTGAGATTTACATGGGGATTTGGCCCTGTTTTGCGGCCGGATGCTTTTTTTTTTTTTTTTTTGCTATTTTGCTTTACGTCGCATCAACACAGATAGGTCTTATGGCGACGATGGGACAGGAAAGGCCTAGGAATGGGAAGGAAGCGTCCGTGGCCTTAATTGAGGTACAGCCCCAGCATTTTCCTGGTGTGAAAATGGGAAACCACGGAAAACCATCTTCAGGGCTGCCGACAGTGGGGTTCGAACCTACTATCTCCCGAATACTGGATACTGGCCGCACTTAAGCGACTGCAGCTATCGAGCTCGGTAATGCTTTTTGTAATGCCAACTCTTTATGGAGGGATATATTCACTATTGCATCATTCTGTGGTGGTCGGTAAGTTTTGTGTGATGCGTTTATTTAAACAGAATGGTGGTAGGACAGTCTCCGAGTGAGGAGAATTAACAAAATGCGGCTAAAATTCCCGACCAAGCCGGGAGTCGAAAAGGGACCTACTGAACTGGAAACCTCGATACTTATTACTCATCCAAGGAGCCGCACCTCCTCTTGCTTGACTGACATTCACACATCGAAATTAGCAATAAATTATTTTAATGAAATATTACCTCGGTCATGTTCATAAATACCAAAAATATATCAATGGAACACCTTGGTTAGAATCTAAGGGTGAACGTAAGTGTTTTCTGGCTGGTAATCTTAAATCACATTTCCAGAGAAACTTTTACGAATGTACACACTTACTGCAAAGCTAGAGTTAAATATCATCGTTGAGCCTCGAAATACCGCTATGTGACAATGTTGACGGGGAAAAATACTGACCCATAGCACATGTCGCTACAATGCTAAAACCGCGAATGTGACAATGCTCTTCCTATTCATTATTTACCTTGCGACTGGTCACACCTCCCAGCCAAACATTGATACGCAGTCTATCAGAACAATTTTCGTTGAGCTCACTTTACTATGCGTATGTGTGAAGGAAAATGAAACTCATAGCACCGTACTGTACGAATGAATGTTTGCGTGACGTATTTACCCAATCTTAGAGTATAATGTATTTAATTTTCATTTTCGTATACAAGCACGTGTAGGAAAATGAACTCAACAAAAATTGTTCTGATGGACTGCATATCAATATGTGGTTGGGGTGTGTGACCATTTTAAAGGGAAATATTGGATACGAAGAGCATTTTCACGCTCGTGGTCTTGGTATTGTAGCGACGATGTATCATTTACCACATCAGACAAGGCCAATGATAACTCTCACAATCAACTAACGTGACTGATCCACACACTGAACTACTCAACACATATATCCCGGGAAGACAACAACACAACTTAGCACCAACCACTAAACAACGAAAACTACTCCAACACCACCAACACTGCATCACGACGACACTCTCTCAACACTCACTGTTCGCGGTTAGCCTGCATTTATATATCAGCTGATGAATTATTGTATCTTCGGTGTGCGGCTCGAAAGCTAAATTTCTTTCACCTTCAAGAAAATCCGCGGAGACACCAGACGAACAGCACAATACAACGAGAGGCCTTCACATACTTTCAGGCCGGCCAGGAAATATCCAGCCTGACTCACTCATTCCTTCCAGGACATACCGAAGGGGCTTCCAGAGGGCTGGCAGTCGCATGAGCACGTAACAGTATACTCCAAGTTAGGTCTAAGAACAGTGAGAGATATATAATCACCCTCCCGTCAATGACTTCTTTGTTGTGGTTGCTGGTGGTGGTGGTGGTGGTAGTGGTGATGCTCAGTATTACTTAATCGTCACTTAGAATCATGACATATGACAACGTACCAAAAGTCTATTCTAGATAAATGCAAAAATGTTAATGTGTGAAAATACGGGGAGAAAGCACTCATAGGTGGGTCAATTCATAAGTCGTGGTAACTGTGTTATATCTTTCACTAAAGCAGTAGGAGTATAATTCCAACGCATGCGTATGAGCTTATCAGTGCCTGCACCAAATTGAGTCCGGATGGAGGAATTAATGGTGAGGGGCAATCGAGAGATAAGTAAATATAAATAATTGTTTTATCACGGATAAAATGAACACAAATATTACGTACCTGAGGGTTCCGTTGCAAAATTTGGAACACTGTTAGCACAAAAATGAAAAGTCCGTATGTGCGGAAATTTCAGTTAATCACCAACTATCTGCATTTAGGGCAGTCGCTCACCTCGCTGACTCCCTATCATTTGCTTAACCGGCCGTTTCCTAAATAGATAGAAATTGATAAATTTGGTAATTTTTTCCAATAACTAACACCTCTTCCCATCAATGAATGAAAATGAAAATGAAAACCTACAACCTGTTTTCCAGTCATTGACCGGGTCAGGAATGTAATGAATGAAACATATATAGGCTGTTGTTACAATGGGGTCGCCACTCCCAAGGTGATTTATTAATGAGTGATAAATGCTATGAAATGATAATGGAGAATGTTGCTGGAATGAAAGATGACAGGGAAAACCGGAGTAGCCGGAGAAAATCCTGTCCCGCCTCCGCTTTGTCCAGCACAAATCTCACATGGAGTCACCGGGATTTGAACCACGGTATCCAGCCGTGAGAGGCCGACGCGCTGCCGTCTAAGCCGCGGAAGCTCCCATAAAAAAATATTTACCTTCCTCTTTATCTTCATCTCAAAACTTATTCGTCTAGTAATGTCATTCCACGCCATCCCTCCACTGAGAGCCCGGAATATATCTCTTAGTCGAACAGCTGTTCTCCTTCCTCCCAAGACTTCCCAACCCACAGATTGCAACATTTCGTAACACTACTCTTGTCGGAAATAACCCAGAACAAATCATGCTGCTTTTGTTTGTAATTCTTTCTGGTCCTCGAATCAAGTAATCATGGCGAGATTCCATACTCACTGTGGTCTTTCCAGAGACTTATTAACCTCTCTTTCACATCCTTACTACAACTAACAAATATACCCATAACCATATGCAGGTATCTGTAACATTTTTGTACAATCTCGCTTATGTTATTATCCCAGTTAAGATATTTCCTTATATCAACACCTAGGTACTTACACTGATCCCCGTGAGGTACTCTCACCACATGAACACAGTGTTCCCTGCACAGTTCACAGTGCACAGTCCTTTCGACAACGGTGTCTGACTCCTCTGTGTGAGCAGACACGAAACGTCCACTCGGCGACAGTTCAATAATTGCTACGTGCCATTTTCGTTGTGTGCATTTTTCTACGCCAATGTGTAAAGGAAAGTGAACGTTAAATACGTTATACTGTAGGGCTCCATAAATATGTCATGCAAACATATATTCCTACGGTGGGGTACGGTAAGGTTTGTTTTCCTTTGCACGTAAGCATACGAAATTGAACACAACAAACATTGTTCTCATGGACTGTATATCCATATGTGGCTGGGAGGCGTGACTGGTCTTAGGAAACATAATTGTTAGGAAGAGCATAGTGACCTATCGATGGCTTACTCCTGAAACCTCATATCTCCCAATGTTTTCCTACCCATTATGCTACTTAAGACCGGTCACGTCTCCCGGCCTCAAAATTGTATGCAGTCCATCAGAATAATTTTCGATGTGTTCATTTTCCTGTGCCAGTGCGTAAAGGAAACCTTACCATACCGTATTGTAGGGATGCTGATTGCAAGCAAATTTACGCCTTCCTACATTATAATGTATTTAAGGTTCATTTTCGTTTATACATGCCCATAAGCTATATATCCACATGTGGCTGAGAGGCGTGACCAGCCATAAGGAGTATAATGGATAGGAAGAGCATTGGGACATACGACGTTTTAAATGTAAGCCATCGATATGAGGTATTGCTTCTTAGGCGAAGATATTCATTACTGACTGCTCTGCCTTTTAGCGTTCAGTCTGCAGGCCTCTGCAGATTTACTGAACGCCAGCACAACTATCTATTTGTAGCTAGTTCTGTGGCCTCGTTTGATCAAATCTACTTTCTCCTGAATAAAACTTACCGTAAGATTTATACGAGTGAAGCCAAATGCTTCTCACCGACGCTATTTTTAATCGAGGTGACTCGTCGTGTAATTGCTCGGGATTCCGTTTCATGAATTATTGATGATGTTACTCTCTCCAACCGAGGAATAAAATACAGACTTCAATAAAATATTCTTTCTTGTTCACCTTATCCCAGGTAGTAACATAATGTGGTATAGAACAGCAAAAGCAAAATTAGACCAAAATAACTTTGTGAAGAACACCGGGAACACATACCGAGTCCCCTTTTTCCAGTTTTACATTCGAAATTTTTCTTTAATGTAGGAAACTCCTCCTACTTCTAACAGGGCTAACAAAAAAGATATTAACCAACAATGTTATAAGACGTTGCCTGGTTGAGAAGAGACCAGAAACCTTTAAAATGATGTATTGAAAAGGGGTGTTGAAATTGAGTTGAATTAATCTGAGACTAATGTTGAAATACTGCAATATATTTATATTCCATCCAAATCCACAGAGAGTGGCCACCGTTGTCAGAGCTTAAGCGGAGAGATCTATCTTGGTCAGGGTGTTACACGGTCACAGATTCATGTTAAGTCTGACTGCTCTTTTCAATATGTGAATAACTGTAGGCAGCGTTATGAAGTGGTTCGTAAAGAAATATTGTATGGGAGGAAGTGCTGCGAGCCGCACTGTAATATTTACGACCGATGCACTGCACCATTCCCACATGGCCCCCATCTATGGCAGAAAAGAAGGCTGTTATTATTAAGTGGCTGATGAGTGGCTCTAACAATTTTAGACTGTGCAGCAATATTTTATTAGGCACAACATACATTGTTGTTGATTCACTATACGAGGGGTAGATAACATGATCAAGAGTCCCAGGTACTTAATACGTTCATAAATGCTGATTGTACTTTTCTTTATTCTGGTTTCTGCTTTGATGAGCTATTTATAGTTATTTGACAGCATAAATGAGGAAAAATCAACCTCATGAAGTTAACGTCCCAGAATGTTTCTGAAATTGAAATGGAGGTGAATGGAGGAGGATAGGTCACCTAGGAGGATAATGAACTCGGCCATGAAGTGCAGGAGAAGTGGAGGGGATAAAGGTGACAGTAGGGGAAAAGGAGAGAGCTGGCGCAGGGGCTAATGCGCAAGATGGGTCTACACACGGGCTCTTATGGGACTAACTCCTGAGAGCTGGTGCGGGGGCTACTGCGCAAAATGGCGGATATACATAGGATCTTATGGAGAAAGCTGGCCCAGGGGAGACATACGACTTAAGATACGGCCTAGAGGCGAATGCGCAAGATGGCGCCCACATACAACTTCCTATTGCTAGGGTCCCCGAGGCAAGATGGCTGCTATACATTGGTTACATGAGACTAACTTTAAGGAGATAGACCAGGAGCTAATGGCGATACACTGTTCTTATAGGTCTAACTCTACAGAGTTGTCTCAGGGGCTCACAACTTGTAACTTATGACCTATTAGTTTTACCAGCCTAACTTTCTGGAACTGAGGCAACGGCTACTATGCAAGATGACTGCTATATTCTACTCGTTTAGACATAACTAGAAGGTTTTCAGGGGCTCACAACTTGTAACTTATGACCTGTTAGTTTTATCAGCATGCTATTCGAGAACTGAGGCAATGGCTATTGTGTAAGATGGCTCCTATACTCGATTCGTTTAGACTTCCTAACCGTATGCCATTCTTAACTAAATTCTTGGCACAGGGGTTCTTGCCTATACATGGGCTCTTATGGCTCTAAACCGGCGTGGGTTGTGCTAGGGTTAACTCAGCGTCCCATCCTCCTAACCGGATGCCCTTCTTGACTTGTAACTTATGCCCTATTAGTTTTACCAGTCCGACATTCGAGAATAGAGGCATGGGCTGCTATGCAAGATGGCTGCTATTTTGTATTCTCATAGACCAAACAAATCCAAACATGAAGGGGAACATTTTCAACAGGGGCATATGGAAAAACTGAACCTGTTTGAAACCAATATCGGTACCCAGGAAGGTGATACAAGCAGAATCAGTCATACGCGGAACCGGAAGAACCCTCCAAGCAAAGAAAACGAGTCTAAATCGAAACTGTACAATGCAAGCCAGGTTAATGGCAAAGATCAAGAATAGGGAGAAACTACAGATGAAGACGATAGAGAACCGGACAGAAGCCAGTGCAAAGGGAATGAAAATCAGGGAAAAGAACAGAATAGATATTAACAATAGATTAAGATGGAAGCGAGGCAACCATATGACACACCGTAGGAAGATGCACCTTTCAAATATGACGGACTCAAAATCAATACAGGGCACTACCACCGCTAGCTCACCAGGTGTATATGAAGCTACGGTGTCCAGAGGGCCACGCACGAACAAAGACTCAATGAAGGGTGGAAAACAGCAAAGAAGCAAAATAATGCAATAAACGAATAAAAAACGAAATATAATCAAAGGAACTAGACAAGGGAAGAACAAACTTCGAGCAGCTGAGAATAATGGCTCGCTAAACGTAAGCAGACTCTGCACAAATACGACCACAGAGGCTTTGGTAGAATATCTACCGGAATATATGATCATTGGAAAAATCACCCGCAACGTCGTAAGCAACACGAATACAAGTAGGGCGTTCAAGATAGGCATTCCATTGAGAAAGTGTACGAGGAATCTCTCTGGCCAGCCAACGTGATGTGTAGGCCATTTCGTGTTTCGTGGGAATTCAGAGGGCGGCAATGAATACACAAGGGTAATGAACTGGAATACTGAAGAGTTAAGGGGTGTAATGTTGTATATAATATGCCAGCAAATGTATTTAGAGACTCAGACATATGTGTGCAGACAGAGACTTATAACTGCAGATTCGAGATTTGACATTGAAGGATTCTAAAATATTCATGTGTTAGCAAATAAAGACGTTAGAAGAAGGCCGTCAGGTGGGGTGACATGCCTCATAAAACTAAAACTGTCTTCGTTCAAAGTTATATTAAGAGAATAGGACCAACTGGTGGTGAAAACACGAATAGAGATCATCATCAGCGTCTCGTTCAAACCAGATTATAGCCCTATGGATGTAATAGACTGTATATAAAGGGCAATAAACGTTGTGCCGGACAAGGAAAGGATTACCTTATACGTAGATTTCAGTTGCCCAATTGATGAAAGTAGCACAAAAACAGATTCAGGCTTGGACTGTATAGCGGAACAACTAAAGTGTACTCATTTCTATCTGTCACAATGGAGGCAGTGCAGTCAACCTTACCTTTATAACAGGATTTCAGGTATACAACATGGTATCTTTTTGGATAATTATGGGGCTACGTTTAGAAAGCATATCCCAGTTCTAATATCATTGAACTTCAAGAACATTATTAAATACCAACAGATACATCAAAGATTTAGGAGAACACTCAACCCAAAGATACTACAGGAGAATGTGCACAGGACTACAAACATCCCCCAGACCGTCAAGGACGGAAAACTAGATGAGACTTTAAGAGGCATTGAGGTTATCACTAGCACAATCGTGGAAGCCCAAAACTCTCACTGAGCATAGAAATGGTTTGACCGTGGATGCTATGAGCAGAGGAAAGCCACACTGTTATGTCTGCAGAAAATAAGACAAACCATGGACAAAGGTGATCTGTTAAAATACCAGGCAGCCAGAAGACGGTACAAGACCATGCTAAGGCAGAAGAAAAAGGAGAACTGAGAACGGGCGGAAGAATAAATGATAACGGAAGCGGAAGAAGACCCATGCCGATCATTTAGACTATAAAAGCCACGTTTCCGGGCGGATATCAAGATGGCAACATGGGAGGAGCACCTGAAGCAAACCCTAGCCGTCAAGGAGACGACATCAACACTCAAGATAAATGATACTCGTATAATGGAAAATGACATGCGCTATACATCAGTGGAAGTAAGGAAGTTAATACCTGCAGCTCTTTAATGAGTGTGTTGAAAGCGGTCATATCGCAATGGACGGGCGCAAATCGATCATCAAGTTACTGTTTAAAGAGAAAGGTGACACAAGCGAACGGGCTCCTATAGAGGAATAGCACTAGAATCAGAGACCTTTAAACTGCTAAAAAGACTGTTGACTCAAAGGCTGAGCACCATAGTGGACTCGCTCCTACCAGAAGAAAAATTTGTCTTTAGAAATGGTCGATCCACTTTGATGGCCGTTGGAAATCTACTCAAAGAGATTCAAGAGAAAAATAAGGACCATAAGAAGATGTTAGCCATCTCCATCGATCTCAGCAGAACGTTTGACACAGCGAATAGGAGTGTGTTGAAGGAAAACTGGAGAACCTATTAGGGCAATCAGAGCTGACAAGACTGGTTACATGTATACGGGCGGAAAATCAAATGTAGGTGTGAGATAGGCTATCATAATCAAACTGGAGAAGTCAAATGGTTGGTGTGCTACAGGGCGACCCACTCAGTCCAGTATTGTTTAACATTTACACGAGCGAAGTAGTCACCAGGTTCAAGGAAGGCACACCAAACACAAGCATCTGCATTTATGCAGCTGATATGGCTCTCGGTTCAGAAAACATACAAGATCTACAGAAAGTGATGGACCTCGTTACAGAGTGGACAGAAG
Source organism: Anabrus simplex (assembly GCF_040414725.1). Lineage (NCBI taxonomy): Eukaryota > Metazoa > Arthropoda > Insecta > Orthoptera > Tettigoniidae > Anabrus > Anabrus simplex. Next base: position 203,447,628 of record NC_090266.1, on the reverse strand, counting down.
AGAATGACTTGGTGGTAAATGAGAGAAACACAGAATTTGTAGCATTTCGAAATAGAGGTAGAGTACACAGAAGATAAGCTATAACATGTAAAGGACAAGAGCTGACTCCAAGTAATCACTTTACGTATCTGGCCATCACAATCCAGGTAACCGCATAAGCCTACGCAATCCAAGTTAATAATAATAATAAAATTAATAATAATAATAATAATAATAATAATAATAATAATAATAATAATAATAATAATAATAATAATAATAACTTGTAGGATACTACTCACCTTCGTACTGAATACTCAACCCTCGTACCCGATGAGAAAAATAATCTGGTGCCGGAATTTAGTCCCGCAGGAGTTCGCGTACTATCAGAATTCCTAATAAAGAATTAAGTACCAAGCTCGATAGCTGCAGTCGCTTAAGTGCGACCTGTATCCAGTATTCGGGAGATAGTGTGTTCGAACCCTATTGTCGGCAGCCCTAAAGATGGTTTTCCATGGTTTCCCATTTTCACACCAGACAAATGCTGGGGCTGTACCTTAAATAAGGCCACGATCGGTTCCTTCCCACTATTGGCCCTTTCCTCTCCCATCGTCGTCATAAGACATATTTTTGTCGGTTCGACGTAAAGCAGCTTGCAAAGGAAAAAATAATTAAGTCACCAACCCAGCCGGGAATTACAAAATATAGAACATATAATAAGGGTAATAATTTGTAGGATACAACCCACCTTCGTACTGAATAGTCGCTGTGCGTACCCAATAACAAGAAATGATGTGGTGCCGGAATTTAGTCACGCAGGAGTTCCCGTAATATTAGAATTCCCCAATAAAGAATAAAATCTCCGACTAAGCCAGGATTTACATAATCTAGAATATATAATAATAATAATAATAATAATAATAATAATAATAATAATAATAATAATAATAATAATAATAATAATAATAATAATAATAATAATAATAATAATTTGTACGATCCAACCCACCTTTATACTGAATACTCACCATGTGTACCAAATAAGAAAAATAATATAGTGCCGAAATTTAGTCCCGCAGGAGTTCGCGTATTATCAGTATTACCCAATAAAGAAAATATCCACGACCCAGCCGGGAATTACAATATATAGAACTTTTAAATCAGCCTGGATTATACACCTACACGCACACACGCGCCAATTATTTCTGTAATATTCAATAATTACCAGGCAATTTTGAGCTGAACTTGAAACAAGATGGCGGCTACACTTCCAACTAGGAAGATGGTTGATATACTATATTTATAGTTCGAAGCTGAGCGTCCGCTGAGTCAAATACGCTTGCATCTGATGCCTAACACGCTTGGTGGCTTTTGAATATTTTCGGACACTGAATTTTTAATTGTAACATTTCAAGCTTATAGATTTAAACGCTAGAGACTTTCAGTTGTCTACGGTAATGTTTACATCACTTTGTGTTCAGAACCGAGAAAGTGAAGTTCGCGCTACATATGACGGGGAATAGAACTCTGCACTCTTTCCCATGGACTGTTGACTCTCATAAATGATTGCACGTTAAATTCGAAACACCTAACGTTTGAGCCGCGATAAATCCCTACCCCGACTTCTACGAAAATAATGAATGCTGTAAATGTATTATGAAGCGCACAATGTCATCTCTCAGCTGAATTGTTTCTGCAAGGAGCTAGGGTCACTAACCAAGCAAATATTTTTGAATGTAGCTTTTGGTGCATTTAGCCAGATGCTCGTACATGTTATTATCCGATCTGCCTGTAAAAAATTATACATTCGTTTGAACTTTGGATTGCTATTTAAAGAAGGGGGCTATCAACTGTGTGTCTGTTATTACTCATAAGGAAGCTCGTAGTGAATTGTAGATAAGTACGTTTTTCTTATTATTATTATTTCATTATACTGTAAGTTGCTAACATCGCGACTAGGACGGACTCTTTACTCTTACAGCTACTCTCTACTGATGAATTGCACTTCCCGTTGTGACTTCAAACTTGCAACTATGTAGGACCATTATTGCTCAGCTCTCGGGTTCTTCCTACTTTAAAATTGCAACTATGCTTTGAATATATGCACTCTTACGTTTAATCTATATTTTTAACTCGCAAGTAAGTCTGACCTTTACTGATGAACACTTCTTTTCTTCCTTGTTTTACTTTGCAATTATTTTTTTTATTCGCTCTTACTTTTAATCTCTATTGATGAATTGTTGTTCTCTTATAACTTCAAACTTGCAACTATGTTGGTCAACTCGTGGTTTTTCTAATATTAACCGTTCAATTATGTTTGACTCTTTACTCTTACGTCTAATGTCTATTGATTAATTGTTGTTCTCTTCTAACTTCAAACTGGTTACGGTATCTGACCTTTATTGATCGAGTTTTAGTTTCTTCTCATTTCTAACCTTGCTACGCGACAGATGGGCATTCAACTGAAGAGCGTGAGTTAACGCGTTAGCTGAAGTTGTTACTTTTTTTGACAGCGGCTACACCCTCATCCATTGTTATCTGCATCAGTGCTTCTATTTTCTTAGGTATGGAAAAGAATATATAAAGTGTATTATAAGAAATATTGTGGAAAAATGCAGCGGAATCAATCAGAGAATCACTTCACCAATGCTTAATTAAAATTTGAAATGAATAAAACTTACCCGACCATTGAACAAGTGCAGTAATCCACCATTTACACAACAAAAGGTAATAGAACAAATCCTCATAGTTATAGAGGAATATCACTCCTGAATTGTACTTATAAAATATTCTCTAGAATAATTTACAATCGGTGCAAATGTCAAGTGGAAAAAGAATTAGGGGAGTACCAGAGAGGATTTCGACCATGGCGTAGTTGTACAGATCAAATCAGAACATTAAAATTATTAATGGCATCTAGAAAATATAACAAAAACAAATGAATATCACTTTCGTGAACTTGCGGAAAGTTTATGATTGTATTCACCGACCTTCAGTATTAAAAATATTACGAAATATTGGATTACATCCTAAATGAATTAAAATGATAAGCTTAACGTTAACAAACACTAAATCAAAGATGAAGTTTAGAGGAGAATTATCCAAAGCACTCATAATCAGAACAGGACTGAGACAAGGTGATGTACTCTCACCACTTTTGTTTAATTGTACTCTGGAATACTTGATGAGAGAATGGTATAAAGAGAATAACAAAAATATAAAAATTGGACACACTAAAGATGAAATTAGCCTAATTGCTTAGGATTTGCAGTTGATCTGGCACTACTAGCTAATAACCTTAATGAAGCTCGGAATGAAATCACAAGTCTCCAAACTATTGCTGGAAAAATGGGATTAACAATTTCATTTGAAAAACTAAAATAATGGAAATAGATCCCCTTTTAATAAGCAGGGTTCTAATATGTGGGAAAGAAATATAAATTGTAAAACAATTTAAATACCTCGGAGAAACTATGACATACAATTTAAATGAAAATATTTCTTGGACAGAGAGAACGAATAAGTTATCCAGAGATCAAAATGTAACCAGAAATACATACAACAAGATATGTATGTCAATAAATACAAAATTGAAATATTATAAAACTGCGGTCCAGCCTTAAGTAACTTATGGAAGTGAAACATTATTTAAATTTAAGCAAAAGAATAACATAGACAACATTTTAAAAAATAGAAAGAAGAACAGTAAGAACATGCATGAATAAGAAATACCAAAAAGAAGGAGAATGCCGTATCATCCCACATGCAGCAGTATATCAGGAAACAGCACCTATAACGGAATTCATAAGAAAGAAGAGAATGTCATTCCTTGTTCATCTGTTGAGAACACCTCAAGGCAGGTTAATACGCAGAATTTTGGAAAGATTTGGAAACAAAACGAACAACCTGTCTGGGTAAAAGAAATAAAAAAGACATGAAAGCATTAGACATAATACTGGAGGATTTAAAGAATGCATCAAACAAAGTAAATGAATTGAAGAATAGTAAAATTAGATTCCTACCAAAATTTGATAATAGGGAAACAACTGAAAGGGTATTTTCAGAAGGACGACGACGAAGATCAGATAGAATGAAGAAATACTAGACGAACAGAAAAGAAAAAACATAAAACATCATAGAAGACCGGACAGAAATTGACTACAGTGGTCTAATGCGGCTGTAAGGGCACAATAATAATAATAATAATAATAATAATAATAATAATAATAATAATAATAATAATAATAATAATAATAATATGTGTTCCGGCCGGTACACCTCCACGCCGCTAGTTCAAATATTGCGCCAATTGAAACTCCTCTACAGAAGAAAGCCTGAACTTTAAAAAACTGTATTAACTCAAGTTTCTCAGAAAATGGCTCTGTGTGAATTTTGATGTGTTTTTGTTTGTCATTCATCAAGAAGTGTGGACGTTCTCTACCAGATGTCTCTGCAAAAAAACTATGATCATGCACTCTGGTGCAAAGGAATGAACCTTCTTGAAGAAAGTTTGTATTCAAAAGTTGTCGTCTTTACTAAATTTTGTTCTTTTATTTTTGGGTTGGCAACATTAATCCTTCTTTCCGCCAGGTTTGAACTTAGCCAATCCCCAATTTATTTAATTAATTCTCAGCCAATCATGTATGTCTTCTTCGATATGGATATGTAGCTCTAAGCTATCCAATAAAGTTAAGAGGGCGGGTCTTAATTACCCCTGAAAGGTCTCGAATTTTCCGCGAGGGTATAAAACTGCTGATTTTCTTGTCTCGGGGCCACTTCACCAACATCTTACTTACTGCGCGGTTTAGCAGCAGGAGGCGGGAAGCGCCTCTTTCTTCAGGCAGCAGATCTTCAACAATGTAATGGCCGTTTAACATCTTTCTTTTCCTTGCTAGCTCAGCAGTTTAACCCGCTGGGCAGGTTCGAAACCTTTAATATGCAACCGATAACTTAAAAACATGTAAAACTTCCTTGTCCTTGTAAAACTTTATACTACTTTAACTTTAAATCGGGGATAGAGAGTGATTTACCCTCTCGAGCTCCCCTTCATTTTCAATTTGAGGTGACTACGTTTTAGTAACTGTTCTTCTATTCCGTCTTAATGTGTTAAATTCAAATTGTATACGAGTCACCTCCACAGTTTGGGATTAGCCACTGTGTAATAGGCCTAGTGCCCCTTAGGTTTTATAACGTTTCATGTATGAGCGCAAGCAACGCCTCCATTCATATTGGTGTTTTGGGCCATTTAAGTAACCTATTTTTTTTCCTTTAAGGCCCCGTAGGCAGGGTACGAGGTACCCCTGTTTAATTCTTGTAGATTGCGCCTCAATGGCAAGTAATTGTAAAGCATTGTGTTGCCTTTAATAGGCCTGAATGATTGAGAGCGGGTCAGCTCTTTCGGGTATTTGAATAGTGCTTCTGAGAGGCTTGTGATTTAAAGGTGGGAGCAAGTGCTCCTTGTATGAAGTGGTTTTCTGCCCCTGGGATCAAATGTGTGACTTGGCAAAGTTGAGCTTGTAGCTCGAGGAATGTAAAACGGGGCTCGAAGCCCAAATCTTATAACGAACTGTAATTTGTAATTTCTTAATTTGTTGATCTGCTACTTGGTACCTGTTATACTCTGTTATTTGTTGATTTTGAAAAGAAAATATAACCTTTGTTAAAGTTTTAAATTAACTTTCATTTTGTAGTTAAGACCTATTCCAGCCCGCACCTTCTTTCACCTCCGCCTACCACGGATATCTCCGTAACAATAATAATAATAATAATAATAGTAATAATATAAATAAGAATAAATCTTTTTATGAAGTAGCTGGCGAATATCCATTTACTTCTTTGCAGAGATTTAACAAGCTGTAGCAGTTAGCTGAAGTACATATATTAGCATCTTCTATGTTTAAATATGATCTATGTACTAAGGGCTTTGCACGGCGTGACGCTCTTGCCAGACATAAAGGTGCTGAACACGATTACACTATATCCCCTTTCGGACAGTGTAAGGCTACGTTCACAAGTTGGGAAAAACTTGCACGTCATATTCAAATAAAACATCCTAGCATTACATCATCCTTAGGTGAAGTTTGTGGGGAATATTTTGCTAGAAAAGTACCAGTCTCACGTAATAGCATTACGTCAGCAGGCTCATGCATCTGCCTGAGACTATATCCCTCAGGTTATGCGTAGAAAGCGTGTAAATACTGATGTAGATGAGGGAAGCTGTAATAAGAACAAACCTAGGAAAATTGAAGTAGAACATCGTGAAGAACTTCAAACTATACACTGCAAACACTATAACACTAACGTACAACCTTCACATTTTCGGGGTCACTTAAAAAGTAATGCACATAAAACCAATGCTTGCAGAACTGCAGCTAGTACAAACATCAAAGTAAATTATAATGCATTCGGAAGTAGGATTTGGAGTTGCAGAATTCGAACTAGTGAAAAGTTTCAGAACAATGAAACCCTCCTTCATTGCGTCAAACCGGATGTGCATCAGCTACTTAACAAAACATTGTCTGATCATAACTTATTTAAAGTGAATTTTGCGCTTTTTGCGTTGTATATTAAGAGCACAGATGAAAGTGAAATAACGATATTAAATCATACAATACTAAGAATATAATTGTAAGTGAGTCAACGGATTTTAGTAATATTTTTGGAGTTATCTCAAAGGTTATTTCTACTAAAAGGGAAGAATTTCAAGAGATGGAATCAGGATGGTTTTTAATTGACATTTTGTAACTATAGCTTAATATCAATAAGTACAATCATCGAACATCGAGTTACCAACATGGATTAAGCGAAGAAAGCAGCTGTAAACGTCGAAAACCATGACGAGGCCCGTTTTGCATGAGCTGATATGTCGGCTTTAAACCCAGCGAAATCGAATGTAGTGAATAGAACATCATCGTATCCTCTCTATTCAACACAGCTACATTTAGTAAGTATAGATTTTCGTATGCAGTTAAAAGACATTAAGCATTTTGAACAACTAAGTAATATTAGCATTAATGTGAATGGCGTAGTCAAAACGTCTGTGGTAGGACCTACGTATTATACAAATGAATCGAAAGTCACACATGTTAATTTACTCTATGTGGGAAATTGTGGGAATAGTCACTTTTGTTGGATTAAAAATTTGAGTAGACTTGTTAGTAGAAAGTTGTCAAAACGTGATTGAAAAATTTGGCTATGAATGGATGCTTGCAGTATTTTAGAAATGAAGATCAGTTAAAAAACCCTTCTAACAATGACTGCGATCATGTATGTACAGAGATACTTACCACAGACAATAATATTTTAGAAATTTACAAATTATAACAAAGAGACGTGGGTGCCTTTTGTCATCTACGCAGATTTTGAAGCAATCCCCAAACCATTTAACACATGCGCACCTAATCAAGTCATCCCTTTTGCTAATTCTACTCACATGCGTGTCCCGTTTAGCTTTGCGTATTTTATCAAGTGTACGTACGATAGCTCGCTTAATAAGTTAGAGCTGTATAGAGGACCTGATGCAGCTAAAGTATTTTTTGAAAGATTTGAAAGTGATGCAGTACGACGTAGCCGTATTCTAAATACTAAAATTCCTATGAAAACATTGACTGAAATTCAGTTACAAGAACAAGAACGTGCTAGAAAATGTAGCATTTGTAAGGGTGAATTTTCTGAAAATGACCCTAAAGTTTTCGACCGTGACCATTTAACAGATCTGTACAGATGTCCAGCGCATAATAGCTGCAATACTAAGCACAGAGTTCCTAAGTTCATTACTGTAATTCAACATAACTTATCTAGCTACGACTCACATTTCATTATTAGAGACTGGGCGAGTTGGCCGTGCGCGTAGAGGCGCGCGGATGTGAGCTTGCATCCGGGAGATAGTAGGTTCGAATCCCACTATCGGCAGCCCTGAAAATGGTTTTCCATGGTTTCCCATTTTCACACCAGCAAATGCTTGGGCTGTACCTTAATTAAGGCCACGGCCGCTTCCTTCCAAATCCTAAGCCTTTCCTATCCCATCGTCGCCATAAGACCTATGTGTGTCGGTGCGACGTAAAGCCCCTAGCATACAAACAAAATCATTATTAGAGATTTTGGAACATCTGATGAAAAAATTGAACTTATCCCTCAGAAGAAAGGGAGTTATATTGCATTAAAAATTCGTAAAAGTAGATGAGAAGTGCACTATAAATTTGAGTTTTCTTGATTCGTTTTGCTTTATGGCGAGTAGCCTTGATAAACTTTCAAGTAATTTGCAACCAGAATAATTTACAAAACTTCAACGTGTTTTTCCTGAAGAAAAGCAGTTTAATTTAATTCGACGTGAAGTTGCAGTCTGTTATGAATGTATAGACCACTTAGAACGTCTCGAAGAACGCTTCTTACCATTAAAAGAATCATTTTTCAGCTCGCTGAATTGAGCTGAAATTAGTGGAGAAGACTATTTACATGCACGACATATCTGGGAGCAGTTCCACATTCAAACGCTAGGCGAAGAATCTGACTTATATTTAAAGGCAGATGTACTTTTTTTAGTTGAAGTTTTTGGAAATTTTCGGTGTGTTTGCAAGAAAACATTCAGCCTTGACCCATGCCAGTATTTTACAGCGCCTGGGTTAATTTGGAATACCATGATAAAATACACACAAGTAAATTTGGAACTGCTAACAGATATCGATATGGTGCACTTCATAACATCATGTATTCGAGGTGGCTGAAGTCAGTGTAGAGGACGGTATACTAAGGCAAATAATAAGTACATGCCGGGTTTTGACTCTAGTCAACCATCTCAGTATATTGTTTATCCTGATGCAATCAGTCAGTATGTGTGGGCGATTGGCGATTAAAAAGCTGCACACCCTAGACGACGAATCTAATAAAGGGTATATTCTTGAAGTCGACTTACATTATCCTCAACTGTTACACACTTCTCATAATGACTTACCGTTCTGCCGTGAAGATGTGAAGTCTCTATACACGAGATCAACAGCAAATATGCTTCCGCCAATTTGTACGACAAATTTAAGTATGTCATTCATTATCGCGATTTAAAACAGTGTTTGCAGCATTGTTAAAATTCAAAAAACTTCATCGCTTACTAGAATTTCATCAGTCACCTTGGCTGAAACTGTATATCGATCGCAACAATGATTTAAGAAAAAGTACAATTAACGAGTTTGAGAAAAATGTTTATAAGCTCGTGAATAACAGTGTGATTGGTAAGACAATGTACAATGTTGACAAACGCGTTGATGTGAAATGATTGGAAACTGGTAGTTTATAGAAAAGTCCATCCAAATGATTTTTCAACATAGGATTTGAATTAAGCCAACGAAGCTTCCCTTCTTTCTTTTCGACAATATATAACGGGTGGTTCTCGAGCCCCTTCTTTTTCGAAGTTAGGTTTCCCAACTATTCACTCAGCCTCGGGAGATCAATTGAGTAGAGATGGGTTCGATTCCCACCTCAGCCATCCTGGAAGTAGTTTTCCGTGGTTTCCCATTTCTCCTCCAGGCAAATGCCGGGATGTTACCTAACTTAAGGCCACGGTCGATTCCATCCCTCTTCCTTGTCTATCCCTTCCAATCTCCCCACCCCCTCGCAAGGCCCCTGTTCGGCATATCAGGTGGGTCCGCCTGGGCGAGGTACTGGTCATCCGCCCCAGTTTTATCCCGACCCAGAGTCTGAAGCTCCAGGTCACTGCCCTTGAGGCGGTAGAGGTGGGATCCCCCTCTGAGTCCGAAGATAAAACCGACCCTGGAGTGTAAATGGATAAAGAATAAAAGAAGATGGTATCCCAACTAACGCGTATATCATAGTCACCTGAAAAAACATTAGTACCTGTTTCCTTATGGACTTGGTACAACCATACCGTTTATATAAATCTCGCGAATATGGTAGAAATCATTAGCGGCAGTGTTATTTCTATTACTTAAACTATTACGAATGTGGAAAATGATCATAGCTGCAAATAACACTATCTTACGTTTGGACAGGAAGTGTCTATAAGGACTACAACGTGCTAATACTTCACAGAGGTTCGCGGTAGCTTAGGTGGCTAAATTACGCGTCACAGCTCTTGCATCAGTGAAGCTGTGTGGTAGAAGCTTCGTATCACAGTCGGGTGTACATTCCTTTTCCATGAAATGAAATGGCGAATGGCTTTTAGTGCCGGGAGGTCCCAGGACGGGTTCGGCTCGCCAGGTGCAGGTATTTTGATTTGACTGCCGTAGGCGACCTGCGCGTCGTGATGAGGATGAAATGATGATAAAGGCAACACATACACCTAGCCCCCGCGCCAGGGAAATTAATCAATGTTGGTTAAAATCCACGACCCTACCGGGAATAGAACCCGGGACCCCTGTGACCAAAGGCCAGCACGATAACCATTTAACTATGGACCCGGACTCTTTTTCCATTAACGCCACTTGCAGTGACTGTAATATGGCCGCATATCATCCTCTTCCAAGGAGTTTTTTTGGTCCTGAAAAGGACCGTTCTTATCCGACGTAAAGTAAACAGGTTGGACTACGACGTGATGGTCTGTTCATAGGAAATAGGGTACCTTGCTTATTCAGAATAAAAGTGCTCGAAACTTTGACCACTTTACGGTGTTCATTTAACATTTTACCATTACGGAGCACGTGGCATACATTTTACTTCGACCGTACTTCCTCCATAAATTAGCAACAATTGAGCGTACTCTTCGTAGGAATACATCATGAGGAAATGAATAAATGCTGTGATATGACCTGGTAGGTGTGGTTTATTATTTGCGTGCGTTGGATTCGGTAGATTGTGGATTCGAATCCCATGCTGGCCGTCCTGGTACCGGGTTTTCTCGGTTTCTCATTTACACCACCAGGTGAATGCCGGGACCCGGCCTTAATAAAAGACCAAGGCCGATTTCCTTCCCAATTATTCCCCCACCCATCCTTAGGGGAAAGACGCCAAATCAGAGCGCACCCCTTAAAACCACCAACAACAAAATATTTATTATTGTGTCCTCGCTAAAATGGAACACCTCTGTCGTTCAAAAAACTTGCATTATGCTGGATTCGGACCACTACGTTGCCGACATTCGCAGTATTTCTGTTCCAGCCCTCAACCAATTCCGCCACGAAGTGAATATACAAGATATTTGCTAGAGGTTTAGTACATAAGTACAGCTGTTCCAACTCGGAAGTTATCATATGTGCCAAAGTCTTCACTGAAGGTTTATTGTGCTCATTTTACTTCCTTACGTTCCAGAGCACATGGCATAACATATTAATTCGATCGTATTAAGGGTACCTATATTATTTCAAGGCGCTATAAATCACATGTTTGCAAAATGGTCCTTAGTATTTGGCGGGCCGGGCTGAGTGGCTCAGACAGTTGAGGCGCTGGCCTTCTGACCCCAACTTGGCAGGTTCGATGCTGGCTCAATCTAGTGGTATTTGAAGGTACTCAAATACGTCAGCCTCGTGTCAGTAGATTTACTGGCACTTCAAAGAACTCCTGCGGGGCTACATTTCGGTACCTTGGCGTCTCCAAAAATTGTAAAAGTAGTTAGTGGGACGTAAAGCAAATAACATTATTACTACCGAATTAGTAGTATTTGGTGCGGAATTGTGCATATTAGTTTTTCCTTTGCTAGGTGCATGGATCAATTTTTGAATGATGACACGCAGCTAAAGGAGAGATTTATTGACCATAAGGAGAAATTTCAAGGTATTTGGTGTTCATGAAATTAAATTATCAGGATCTTTAGGTTATACGCGTTATTTGGGTTGCCTGCCTCCGAGAAAATAAGGGGCAGTTGAACCATTCGGTAGCCTACATTTATTTTCTACAAGTTACTTTATATCGCACCGACACAGGTAGGTCTTATGGTGACGATGGGACAGGAAAGGGCCAGAAGTCGGAAGGAATCGGCCGTGAAAATGGGAAACCACGGAAAACCATCTACAGGGCTGCCGACAATGTCCCACTTAAGTGACTGCAGCTATCGAGCCCTGATTTCCGACAATAATAAGAGCAGCAAAAGACACTCCCGTGCCTGAGAACTCACGAAAACTGGCACTAGGCCCGGGAAGAGCTTAGTAGCGCGGCCGGCTACCGAACGGCGACACGGAATTCAACTGAGCTATGTACTCTGTAACCGATTCAGGTCGCCGATTCTTGTCGCCTAGTGTGAAGCGGTCCTTACCTTCCTTCTCCGGAGGCCCGGGTTCGATTCCTAGTGCTGTTAGAAACTTTCAGAAAGGCAAGAGAGCTAGTAGATGGTTAGAAACTTAAACTAAATGCTGCTCACCTATTACTGGTGTACCTGAAAGGCATTGCACTATCAGGGGACAAGTACATGAATTTGCCTGTCTCCACGGCTGAGTGGTCAGCGCCTTAGCCTTCGGTTCACGGGGCCTCAGATCCAATTCACCCCCAGGTTGAGGGATTTTAATCGTAAACGATTAATTCCCTTGAATTGGAAGCTGGCTGTTTGCGCTAACTTTTCTTTTGCTAATATTTGAAGCTATGGCATTCTAAGGTTGGTTTTAAACAAAGAGGACTTCATTAAGGTAAGTTCCAGATTTCGACTTTGTAAGTGTTTAAGCAGAAATAACCCCAAATGTTTGCACATTACTAAGTATTTGAGTGTGATTTGTTAGAATCTGATGATGTACTTTCAAGGCCGAAACACATCATACTATTTAAATATGTGGTTTCCTTTTTCAATTATAATACTGTTACCAGGTTTTTCTTTTCCAGGTAGTTTGTAAATGTATTACTAAAATCAGTTTCGGCAGACTGAAAAACAGTTAAAAATTATGCTGTAACTTAGTCATCACACACATCACTAAACTCCACCACCGGGAGATAGTATGTTCGAACCCCACTGTCGGCAGCCCTGAAAATGGTTTTCCGTGGTTTCCCATTTTCACACCAGGCAAATGCTGGGGCTGTACCTTAATTAAGGCCATGGCCGCTTCCTTCCCACTCCTAGCCCTTCCCTGTTCCATCGTCGCCATAAGACCTATCTGTGTCGGTGCGACGTAAAGCAACTAGCAAAAAAAAAAAAAAAAAAAAAAAAACTCCACCACACTAAACCGCAGTTTCACGTCTTCGATAAACACCACCCAAACAAAGTCACCTCCGTACAGGCCATGAAGGCCCTTGGAAGCGTGGAAGGTAGAGGCTTCCACCATTGTTAACCTCGGCACCTGATGGGGTAGAATAGTTAGCTCTACGCGCGTCCGCCTTTGCCCCCAGGAATTAACCTGATACTCATTTTTGGTGTAGGCTGAGTGAACCTCAGGGCCATATGCACCTCCGGAAGCGGAAATCTCGTTTCTTAAATGTTACGACTTCCTGACGGGGATTCGAACCCACGTCCTTCCGGGCGAACCAAGCGCACCTTTACCGTCTCGGCCAGGCAGCACCTATAAACGCCACCCACCCTCATTAAAAGGTCTGCACCAAGCTAGCAATAGCTATACGAATTTATTAATATCGTTACTTTATTAATCCTAATAACATCTTACTGTTCTTCGTCTTTACCGTTCTTTAGACCACTGAGCCTTTATAACTTTCTGGGGTTTAGTATAAAAGCGCATATATTATACGAGATGGTTAGAAATGAAATTGTACGGAAGTAAGGAAATCACTTATTGCCTTCTACCATTCAGTCCACTGTGAATGAATGAATATTAGGTGTAGAGAAGTGTTACAGCGATTGATTTCTAAGAAACTGGTTAAAATGTAGTGAGTTTTCCTTTCACGCCAAAGCAAATTGTGTTACAAGGAATGGCATAAACGACTGATGGAACATGATTCAAGAAGGCAAGGAAAATGTAATACATTAAATTGCATAGAACAGCTTTTCATGTCATTATCTCAAACAAAAATAAAGTAAACTTGTAATATTCAGAAGCAAGAAAACGAATAATGAATTCAATTGGCTCAGAGTCGCGGTGTCGCTCCCTCAAAGACAGTATGCACCTTCTTACCATCTTCCTCGTGATACAAAGAGTTTCTTGACGAAAGAACTCTTTTGAGAACTTTAGGTGTTATTCATGTTAGGCTGGCATTCATACTAATTTGAACATGACTTGAACAGCACAGAAATTTAATAGTAATAATAATAATAATAATAATAATAATAATAATAATAATAATAATTATAATAATAATAATAATAATAATAATAATAATAATAACAATTAATTCCGTGTGGCTATTTCTAGCCGAGTGCAGCCCTTGTAAGGCAGACCCTCCGATGAGGGTGGGCGGCATCTGCCATGTGTAGGTAACTGCGTGTTATTGTGGTGGAGGATAGTGTTATGTGTGGTGTGTTGCAGGAATGTTGAGGACAGCACGAACACCCGGCCCCGAGCTATTGGAATTAACCAATGAAGGTTAAAATCCCCGACCCGGCCGGGATTCGAACCCGGGACCCTCTGAACCGAAGGACGGTACGCTGACCATTCAGCCAACGAGTCGGACATAATAATAATAATAATAATAATAATAATAATAATAATAATAATAATAATAATAATAAACTAAAATAAACCCCATCGCACTACAGCCCTTGAAGGGCCTTGGCCTACCAAGCGACCGCTGATCAGCCCGAAGGCCTGCAGATTACCAGATTACGAGGGGTCGTGTGGTCAGCACGACGAATCCTCTCGGTCGTTATTATTGACTTTCTAGACCGGAATAATAATAATAATAATAATAATAATAATAATAATAATAATAATAATAATAATAATAATAATAATTGACTGTATGGTCAGCGTCAAGGCCTTTGGTTCAGACGGTCACCGGTTCGATTTAAGTCGGAATGAGAATTTCAACTGTGTCTGTTCAGTTCTTCTGATCCGGGAACTGGGTGCTTTCGATTGTCTCTGTACGTTCCTCCCTCTTCATATACAGACGACCAACTGCCAGAGATATATGTAGTAGTGAATACATCCCTCCACAATCACATAGGGTTGGTATCAGGAAGGATATCCGGCCCTAAAACAGGGACATATGTACATGTTCGACGTCGTTCACACCAGTGACTCCACCGGAAATTGGGAAATGTAGAAAAATAATGGAAACAAGAATTTTACTTGTTTTGCGTCCCGCGAACTACTTTTAAGATTTTCGGAAACATGGAGGGGCCAGAAATTTATCCCGAAGGATTTCTTTTAAGAACCGGAATATATCGTCGCTGGAAAGGTAAAAGGTTGTATTCCACAAAGCTCTTCCTATCAATTTTTCTCCTTAAGACTGGTCACGCCTCCCAGCCACATATGGATACGCAGTCCATCAGAACAATGTCCGTTGTGTTCGTTTTCCTATGTCGACGATTGAACGATAATGAACCTTACATGCATTGTACACTAGGAGTGCGAAAATACGTAATGCAAACGTACATTCCTACAGTACGGTACTGTAAGGTTCATTTTCCTTTACACATGGGCATAGGAAAATGAACACAACAAAATTTGTTCTGATGGACTGCATATCCACACGTGGCTGGGAGGCGTGACCAGTCTTAAGGAGAATAATTGATAGGAGGAGCTTTGTGGAATACAACCTTTTACCTTTCCAGCGACGATATACTGATACGACGCTGACTCATTTGGGCACCTTCATGCCGTCGTTGCGCCTAGAACGCTATGTGATAATTTTTCAGCTTAGAACTCTGACCTACCGAGCTTGATAGCTGCAGACGCTTAAGTGCGACCAGTATTCAGTAATCGGAAGATAGCGGGTTCGAACACCACTGTCGCCAGCCCTGAAGATGGTTTTCCGTGGTTTCCCATTTTTCACACCAGGTAAATGCTAGGGCTGTACCTTAACTAAGGCCACGACCGCTTCCTTCCCATTCCTAGGCCTTTCCCTTCCCATCGTCGCCATAAGACATATCTGTGTCGGTGCGACGTAAAAACAAATAGCAAGAAAAGAAAGAACTCTGACCAGAAACCTTCTGTCCTTAAGGTTCAGTATTGCATGAACTATGTAGACGAATTTTAATTCTTAGTGATACGTCATGTATTGCAGGACAGTATTCCTTCCCTAAACATTGTTACATATCGGGAATTTGAGAGGCGCAACGACGATATTCCGCTGGAATGAGCCGGGATCGAATTCGAAAAATTAAGCTCAAGTCTACTGCCTTGATTACATTACTTAAGCTATATATATAATAAATTCGTAGCGAATGGAAGGTCAAAGTCTCCAAGTTATCGGTGGAGAACTTGAAACTGTCTGGTTTATTAACGCTGTGGAATACCAATGGGATAAAACCTGAATAGCACTGGCATGGTATGTAAGGTGCCGCAAAAACAAGTTACAGACGGCTAACCTCCAAAATTTAAATACAATTTGATAATGGCTATCAAATCGTTCTTACGTAAACCCTTGAAAGTGCAGACACAAAATCAATGAGGTCAGAAAAGTCGTTGTCAGGAATCAAACGACCAACCATTATAATAGGAGCAGAGCAGGGAAGCGGTGCTGGAAACGTGAGAGGGATCCGTGGTAGGTTCCAAAAATAAGAGAAACTAAAAGGGAAAGACGAAATACTAGTAAAAAGAGCAGGCTATTTTTCAACAACCATTTTACCAACAAATGTATTTTGCTTCCATTACCAATGACAACACGATGGAACAATTTATACAATCAGTATTCATGAAATCTGACAAGTAGCTTGCGAGACATGAAGCATGTCAATTAGACACTTAAAGAAAAAGAACGCATCTTAAAGAGGATTTAAAAACAGCATGACTAGACTTGCGTAGAATCAGATATTAGGAAATTTTACCTTCAGGAAACAAACGTATGATAGTATAATAGAAATTTACAAACATTAAAGGAATTATAGATTACTCATCCAAAAATCTAAGTTCGAAGGCCCCAATAGAATTGCAAAACTATCTACTATTTTATTTTCTATCAGTTCATCTGCTCCGTCTGCCATCGTCATCCTGTCTTTCCTACTACGTATATTTACTACATACGCTGTGCTATCTGCTCGCCTACCTGCTCCGTGGTCCGCCACCAGCATGGTCCCATAGCATACTGTGCAATCTCTCGCTCCAGCTGTTTCTACGCTACGTCATCTGCCACGTTATCGAACTCTCTCGATGTTTCTTTCTAGTGCATCGACCGAGAGTGTGTTCGCCTATAAATGGGCCAGCGATTGCACGGTGAAGTTAATCTGGCATCGACTGTGGTGTGGAGTGGAGGGAGCCCAAGCAGAGTATGTGTTATTCGCACGGACCTTATTTACTTTTCCGTCTATTAGGAAATATCTATCAGCATGAGGTCTGGGTGAGCAAAAAGAACTTGTATGTTATATTCATGCAGGAACATCACCGCTCCTGTTTGCCCTTCAGGCAGTGTTCACACTTATAATTTTACTGCCTTTTGGTGGTTAGTGATTCGTCCTTTGTTTTACGAGAACTTAAACTCTCGTTTTCTTCAAAATTAACTTGGACTTGTTGCTCAGAACATCAAGATGTGGATAAGAACTTAAATACTACTCATATTTCTCCAAGCAAATTAAGCGCACCGTGTTTGAGTGCATTCTTTATATTTCATGGGTATATTTTGTTTCAAGCAGCATTCTTTCGCATTTCTCTCTCTTTCCCGCACCGGGCGAGTTGGCCGTGCGGTTAGAGGCGCGCAACTGTTACCTCGCATCCGAGAAATAGTGGGTTCGAATCCCACTGTCGGCAGCCCTGAAGATAGTTTTCCGTGGTTTCCTATTTTAACACCAGGCTCCACCTTAATTAAGGCCACGACAGCTTCCTTCCCATTCCTAGGCCTTTCCCGGCCCACGTCGCCATAATACCTATCTCCTTCGGTGTGACGTAAATAAAATAGCAAAAAATCTCTTTCCCGCCCCTCTTTTCCCGTGTAATTCTTACTGATCAACCTCTCCTTTTAATATTCTCGTTCGTTGTTTTGGGTAATACTTTTGAAAACACTCTGGAGGTGTAGTTTTGTTGTGGCTTTCGAACTTAGTTTTTTGGATGATTAATCTTTAATTCCTTTAATGTTTGTAAATTTCTATTACCGTATACTATAATGCGCGTGTTTCTTGATGGTAAAATTTCTTACAACCTGATTCTACACAAGTCTAGTCATTGTGTTTTATAAGACTTTTTGAGATGCGTTCTTTTCCTTTTCGTGTCTAATTGGCACAATTCATGCCTCGCAAGCTATTTGTCGGACTTCATGTATACTGACTGTATAAATTGTTCCATCGTGTTGTCATTGGTAATGGAAATAAAATACATTTGTTAGTAATTTGGTTGTTGAAAAATCGCCTGCTCTTTTACTAGTTTTTGGTCTTTCCCTTTTTGTTTATCTTTTCTTTTGTACCTACCATGGATCCCTCTCACTTTTCCAGCACCGCTTCTCTGATCTGCTCCTATTATAAACGTTTGTCGTTTGATTCCTGATAACGAATTTTCTGACCTCATTGATTATATGCCTGCACTTTGAAGGGTTTACATCAGAACGATTTGATAGCCATTATCAAATTGTATTTAAATCTTGGACGTTAGCCGTCTGTAATTTGTTTTTTCGCCACCTTACATACCATACCAGTGCTATTCAGGTTATATCCCATTGCTATCCACAGTGTTAATAAACTAGACCGTTTCAAATTCACCACCGATAATTTGGAGATTTTGAGCTTCCATTCGCTATAAATTTTCTTCATGTCGCACCGACACAGATAGGTTTTATGGTGACGATTTAATAGGAGTTGGAGGGAAGCGATCGTAGCCTTAATTGTTGTACATCCCCAGCACTTGGTTGGCATGGAAATGGGAACCCACGGAAGACCTATTATGACCTGCCGACTGCTGGGTTCGAACCCACTATTTCCAGAATGTGAGCTGACAGCTACGTGACCTAAACCGCACAGCCACTTGCTCGTTGAGGTAAGCTGCTCAGGCGGGCTACTGAAATAGAAATGCTTTAGCAATGTGGCTGACGAACCTTGCAGCAATAGAAAGAAGACCAGTAACGTCCCAATATTTATCAGTCCGCACGCAGTTCAGTTGTAACGACTGCCCCAACCATTCGCAGAATCACATAGGTAGATGTGGAACTTACAACTCGTACAGGAACTGGCACAGCACACTTGGCTAGAGATGATGTCCATATTACTGAAGGTAGTGATGAATCTGTCCAGTTCGTTTCTACAGAGCTACTTGACCTCTGTGCGGTATCGAACACTTTCTACTGCCTAAGGCGTCTTACATGATATCGAGCGATCCCTCTGCTCCAAAAGAACATCCTCCTTCCTTCCACTTCTCGCCTCTCCCTCCTACGCCCCTCTGTCTAACACCGGGGCCTTATTTTGGTGGTATGACATGTCCCTTCACTGTGTTCGAAAAATTCATTGCCATTATGAAATATGTGTGCCAGAACGTTGAAAATTATTCAATTACTTCACAGGGGAAAGGCACTTTTCATTAATCATTTCAAATACGATGGTCATCATTGCGTTGCCCTTGTAAAAACGTAAGATACCAGTGATATCCTCCTAAACTTTCTCGTTTTCTCAACATCGTTATTAAAGTCATATCATCGTTGAAGGAAACAAAGATCGAATGTTACAATGCTCTTCCTATCCATCATTTTCCTAAAGACTGGTCCCGCCAACTGGTCATATATGTACTGTATATGTAGTCCATTAGATCAATTTTTGTTGTGTTCATTTTCCTATGCTTAAGTGTCGCACTGTAAGAATATTACCGTTTGCTCACTCCGACAGTATAGTGTATTTAAGGTTAACATTCTTTTACACTTTCACATGGAAAAATGAACACTGTGATCATTGTTCTGATGGACTGCATAGCTATAGGGTGTACCGTGGTGATGTTACAAACTTTCAGGGATGATGGAGGACGGCAAGTGGATCAATTTGAGATCAGGATCCGTAGTCCGGAAACGATCGAGTCAAAAGTTATTAATAATCCAAGATGTTTAATGTCCCTCCGTTCTTAACTGACTCTGGGGTGTCGGAATTTCGTCCCGCAGTAGTTCTTTAACGAGCCGGAAGCCAACGACATGGGGCTGTCACCTTTAAACACCCTTTAGAGAATCCGACCTCCGACAGGTTTAAACCCGTTAACTTGGGATTTGTAGACCAACGCCGTATCCACTACACCACTGCGGCCGGCAGTCGAACGTTAAAGCAAAAATCGGTCTTTTACCTCCGAGTGTACTGTACCCTACATGTGCTAAGAGTACAATAGGGGAGACAATCCCGACGAGCAGAAGAGGCCAGGATAATAACTCAACGACTTCAATGCAGATAGCGTAGTGTGTACTGACGTGATCGCTGTGCGATATCTGTACTGTAGGCTTCAGTCTGTGTTTACGTATTGAAGTGGTACGTTGATGAGTCCTATCCTAATAAAGTTGTGCCCGGTTACGGATCTTGCAGATATGGTGTTTGTGTATGGGCAAGCAAATGGAAGCAGCAGAGAAGCCGAACGGTTGTACAGGACCAAATATCCACGTAGGAGACATCCGGCTCAGACCATGTTTCCACGATTGTTCCAACGATTGGGTGGAACAGGGCAATTGGTACCACAGTACAATGATCGAGGAGGACGACGAATTACACGGACTCCGGACTTAGAAGATGCAGTGCTTACTCGCGTGGATGAGGCGCCTGTAATCAGCACTCGAGCAGTTGCACGTGAAATGAATATTTTGCACATCACTGTGTGGCGAGTATTACGTGAAATGCAGCTACACCCCTACCATCCGCAGAAAGTTCAGGCTTTGAGATTGTGATGACTTCACACATCAAGTCGTGTTCAGCCAATGGGTCTTGCAGCGCCTTGCAGTCGACCCTCACTTTCCGGCGTATGTGTTTTCAACAAAGGCTTCAACATTGTCACAATAGTAATATTTGGGCCATGAGAATCTCCACGCTACAGTTGTAAAGAGCCATGAGCACAAACTTTCGGTCAACGTTTCTTCTTCCTTCCCGCCTAAATGCAGCAGTGTACACGGTGCTGCCCAGAGATGTACTACCCACGTTAATGGAACACTTCCAACTTGCCCTTCGAAAACGGATGTGGTTCCAACGTGAGGGAGCCCCAATTCACTTTGGACTGAGGGTTCGTGAACACTGAATCAGACATTCCCTGCAAAGTGGATAGGAAGAGGAGGTCTTGTTTCGTGGCCCGCTCCTTCATCTGATCTCACCCCACTTGATTTCTTCTTGTGGGGTCATGTGAAAAGCCTTCTGTATGAGACACCTGACGATAAAGAAGAGGATTTTTGGCAGAATTCTCGTTGCCTGCGATGCTGTTCAAACGACACCGGGGGTACTTGAACGGGTACGACAGAACTTCGCGATCCGATTTCATGCCTGCATTGACGCAGGGGGACGCCATTTCGATCATTTGTTGTAAATGGAGCAGCCTGTGAAACTTGTGCAGGTAAACTGACTTAAATGAGTAGAATTTTGCTTAATTTTTGCCTCGAACTTTTACGGAGTATGGTTCCTTATCTCAAATTGATCCATTTGACACCCTCCATCATCACTGAAAGTGTGTCACATCATCACGGATACAGCACCCTGTATATGAGGCTTCAGGAACATAATGGATAGGAAGAGCATTGTGATATACGAGGTTTGATTTCTTCACCGGCGATATGGAAACAGGCATTTTATAAATATTTCCCTAAATGTATAAGTATTTACTGTTGTTGACTTCATGCCCGGTATATCAATTGAACATCTACTGCTTAATTTCCATCTCGGAATACATCCTTGCTGAGCGACCAATACCACATATCTGACAATGCTCTTTCTATCCACTATATTACTTAAGACTGGTCACGCCTCCCAGCCACATATTATGGCTACGCAGTCCGTCAGATAACTTTCCGTTGTGTTCGTTTTCCTATGTGTAAGTGTAAAGGAAAATTAACTTTACCGTACCCTAGTCTAGGAGTGTACGTCTGCATGACGTAATTTGGCAGTCCTACAGTGGAAAGTATTTAAGCTCCATTTTCCTTTACATACTAACATAGGAAAATGAGCATTGCGAATATTGTTGTGATTGACTGCAGATCGTTGGCTTTCTTTTAAAACCTCGTATGCCTCAATGGTCTTCCTACCCATTATATTCCCTAAGCCTGGTCACGCCTCCCAGCCACATATTTACAAGCAATTCATCAGAATAATTTTCGTTGTGTTTATTTTCCTATGCTAATGTGTAAAAGAAAATTGACCTTACTATACCATATTTAGCGAATGTCGTTTGCATGGCGAATTTATGCACTCCTACAGTATAATATGTTTAAGGTTCATTTTCCTTTATACACCGGCACAGGAAAATTAACACAACGAAAATTAATGTGATGGACTGCATATAAATATATGACTGGGAGGTGTGAACAGTCATAATAGGTAGGAAGAGCATTGGGAAATACGAAGTTTAAGAAGAAAGCCATCGATATACATACAGTGCGTGTCTGCGGGGCGTGACCAGTCTTGAGGAAAATAATGGACAGGAAGTGCGTTATCTGATATGCGTTATTGCTCCCGCAGCGATGATATGGTTGATATTCCTAGTGAAACCTGGGTATGCTCCGTGATCAATTGGCGCTTGAGAAATCCATTGACATGCATTGGTTTATTTTTACATTCTTTACTACTGTGGATGTCCAACAAAGCAAAAACATTTCGATATTTAAGCACAGCTTTTATTTCCACAGTTTACACCTACCAAACGATGGTATTGTCTGTTCAACTTTTTACATCAACTAAACTTCACTCAGCGTTTGGCATAGTTGGTCAAGGAAGAAAAGGAGGGCATGGTATTCTGCTGTGTATGTTTCTCGCAAGTACACATTTCTCAGAAACAAATGAAACAAATATTGTTGTTATCCACAGGGATTTGTGTCTACATCGGGCGGCGAGGTGGGAAATTATAATTTTAATAATCATTTACTCTTGTTAAATATTAAATATAGAGAACATACAAAAGCAAGTCTTCATTCTCTTTTTTCATATATTACATTTCAAGCAATGGAACGGAAGTTTTCTATTCCGTAAATGGCTTGTCTTTCCTAGATTTGTCAAATATGGTCCATCCTTTCTTTGTTTCTAAATTTATATTCACTACTTCTTCTTTCAAAAGCTACCACTTATACTAATGTTGTGTTTTCGGCCCAGTCTAACTCTTTTACTCTCTGTTGATGATGGCTTCACTGCGTGACACAAGAAACGACACCATTAGTTGAAGAATTAAATGTGTATCCATCTTCTGATCGTTCCTTGCTCATTGTACCCTGAACAATGGTGTATGTGAATCACAGCTATGCCGTTATTTTCTTTGGATGCTTTATAGTTTCCTTTAGAAATTATTACAGCGTGTGTTCCCCAGGTCTACATCAAAAATGTAATTTTTACATTTATTAGAACAGACTGGTTTTTCTCAAACACTCATATGTATATTTCTTCACAAACTGTGATATGTTATTTTACATATCCTCGTAATTTATTCATGCTGTTAGTTACTGTTGTCCCTCTTGATCGCTAAATGGTCAACGGATGGTCTACGTTCTTTGGAGACACTGGTTCGATTACCGTTTCAGTCGTGAGATTGTAATCTTAAACAATTAAATCCATGGTTCATGGTGTGGGTTACTGTAGTCACGTCCGAGTTCGTGAACCATGGGCAACGGCTGAGTGGCCTAGTAAGTGGTCCTGAAAGTCGGGATACCAGTTGCTATGGAATGGGAGTGGGCATCTCAGACATGGCCCTCCTTGTGCTCAGGCGGCTAGGTCTATACAATTCACCGGTGGTCCATAACGCATTAGAGGAGAGATCCTCACTTGGACTATGTGCAAGTAGGGTAGCATCCTGCTTCATGAATTTAACGAGTTCAGAACATTTTAAGCAAGCCTCGGACCTATGGGAGTAACGGATTCCCACTCCCATTTGACAGGAGAGGGAATCCTTGGAAACAACTTGGCGGACGAAATGAAATTCAATGGGAAGCTATCGATATTAATGGGACTTATTGAAAAAAAGAAAATAGAACTGGCTGAGTCACTAAAGAGGATGCGTCTGGATGTGCTAGGAGTAAGTGATATTCGGGTAAGGGGAGATAACTAGGAAGAGATAGGAGATTATAAAGTTTACTTGACGGGTGTTAGAAAGGGAAGGGCGGAGTCTGGGGTAGGGCTGTTTATCAGGAATACCATTGCAACAGCAAGGATAGAATAGTGCTAATGGGCGATTTCAATGCAACAGTTGGGAATAGAAATGAAGGATACGAAAGGGTGATTGATAAATATTGGGAAGATATGGAAGCTAATGGGAATGGGAAGTGTTTGCTGGACTTATGTACTAATATTTGTTTAGCAGTTACGAATACATTCTTCAAGCATAAGGCTATTCACCGCTACACATGGGAGACTAGGGGTACCAGATCCATAATAGACTATACCATAACTGACTTCGAATTCAGGAAATCTGTTAGGAATGTACGAGTTTTCCGGGGATTATTCGATGACACAGACCACTATCTAATCTGTAGTGAACTAAGCATGTCTAGGCCTAGGGTAGAGAAAGTGAAATCTGTATCCAAACGAATAAGGGTAGAAAATCTCCAGGACGAGGAAATTAGACAGAAGTACATGGATATGATTAGTGAGAAGTTTCGAACAGTGAACAGCAAGCAGGCTCAGGATATACAAAGAGAATGGGTGGCATACAGGGATGCTGTAGTAGAAACAGCAAGGGAATGCCTAGGAACGACTGTGTGTAAAGATGAGAAAAGGCGAACATCTTGGTGGAATGATGAATTGAGAGCAGCTAGTAAACGTAAAAAGAAGGCTTATCAGAAATGGCTCCAAACAAGGGCCGAGGCAGACAGGGATTTGTACGTAGATGAATGAAAGAGAGCGAAACAAATAGTTGTTGAATCCAAATAGAAGTCGGGGGAAGATTTTAGTAATAGCCTAGAAAGGCTAGGTCAGGCAACAGGGAAAACTTTCTGGACAGTAATAAAGAATATTAGGAAGGGAGGGAAAAAGGAAATGAACAGTGTTTTGAGTAATTCAGGTGAACTCATAATACATCCCAGGGAATCCCTGGAGAGGTGGAGGATATATTTTGAACATATTCTCAGTGTAAGAGGAAATCATCCTGGTGGTGTTGCGAACAGCCAAGCTCATGATGTTGGTGGAATTACACTTGAGGAAGTGGAAAGGGTGGTAAGTAAACTCCATCGCCATAAACCAGTAGGAATAGATGAAATAAGACCATAAATGGTGAAGTGTAGCTGGAAGACAGGTTTGAAATTGCATCATAGAGTAGTAAGGTTAGCATGGAGGGTTGGTAAGGTACCTTCAGATTGGACAAAAGCAGTAATTGCACCTATCTATAAGCAAGGGAACAGGAAGGATTGCAACAAATATCGAGGTATCTCATTGATTAGTACACCAGGCAAAGTATTCACTGGCATCTTGGAAGGGAGGGTGCGATCAGTCGTTGAGAGGTAGTTGGATGAAAACCAGTGTGGTTTCAGACCACAGAGAGGCTGTCAGGATCAGATTTTCAGTATGCGCCAGGTAATTGAAAAAGATGCTACGAGAGGAATATGCAGTTGTGTTTATGTTTCGTTGATATAGAGAAAGCATATGACAGGGTACCGAGGGAAAAGATACTGGGGGACTATGGAATTAAAGGCAGATTATTAAAATCAATCAAAGGCATTTATGTTGACAATTGGGCTTCAGTGAGAATTGATGGTAGAATGAGTTCTTGGTTCAGGGTACTTACAGGGGTTGGACAAGGCTGTAATCTATCACCTTTGCTGTTCGTAGTTTACATGGATCATCTGCTGAAAGGTATAAAATGGCAGGGAGGGATTCAATTAGGTGGAAATATAGTAAGCAGTTTGGCCTATGCTGACGACTTGGTCTTAATGCCAGATTGTGCCGAAAGCCTGCAGTCTAATATTTTGGAACTTGAAAATACGTGCAATGAGTATGGTATGAAAATTAGCCTATCGAAGGCTAAATTGATGTCAGCAGGTAAGAAATTCAACAGAATGGAATGTCAGATTGGTGATACAAAACTAGAACAGGTCGATAGTTTCAATATTTAGGATGTGTGTTCTCCCAGTGTGGCAATATAGTAAGTGAGATTGAATCATTTGCCGTAAAGCTAATGCAGCGAGCTCGCAGTTGCGATCAACAGTATTCTGTAAAAAGGACGTCAGCTCCCGGACGAATCTATCTTTACATCGGTCTTTTTTTTTAGACCAACTTTGCTTTACGGGAGCGAAAGCTGGGAGGACTCAGGTTATCTTATTCATAAGTTAGAAGTAACAGACATGAAAGTAGCAAGAATGATTGCTGGTTCAATCAGGTGGGAACAATGGCAGGAGGGTACTCAGAATGAGGAGATAAAGGCTAATTTAAGAATGAACTCGACGGATGAGGCTGTACGCATAAACCGGCTTCGGTGGTGGCGTCATGTAAGGCGAATGTAGGAGGATATGTTACCTAGGAAAATTATGGACTGTATTATGGAGGGTAAACGAAGTAGAGGTAGACCAAGACGACGATGGTTAGACTCAGTTTCTAACGATTTAAAGATAAGAGGTATAGAACTAAATGAGGCCACAACACTAGTAGCAAATCGAGGATTGTGGCGACGTTTAGTAAATTCACAGAGGCTTGCAGACTGAATGCTGAAAGGTATAACAGTCTATAATGATAGTGTATGTGATGTATGTATAATTAAATCCTTTGGCTCGGGGACTGTTTGCGCTCTTCCCAAAATTCTTACGACTCACACACTTCCCTTAACACAATCCCCCAAATCACTAATACGCGATTTCCTACACAGATTAGATGCCGTCCACCTTCATAGGAAACACCGAATCCCGTGAGATCACCGAAGTTAAGAAACATTGGGTTTGGTCAGTACTTGGATGGGCAGCCACGTGCTATTGGCTGGAGGAGGAATGGTAATAAATTCGCCACCGAAACGCAGGTTCATTGCGGTTCAGAATGACTAATCAGTGGCCCCCGGCGCAGTTGGGATCAGTGAATAGATCGCCGAAGCCATATTTGGATATGGCACTTGGTTTTTTTATCACTGTCACCAGAAGGTATGAGTAAGATCTATAGTAGAATGACTAAATGTTTTTGTTAAGGCCTCTCTACTACATCAAGATTTTTTCTTCTTACCATCTGCCATCCGTTGCATTCTACTGGTGCCATTTTCTCTCCGTCTGCTTGCTCACCCAGCTGTTCACAAACTGGCTTGTTCCCCTGCACTGCTGCTGCTCCGCTGTGACGTCACGCTTACGTATTTTTCGTCGAGTAGCTTCTGGACTCGCTTCACCACGTATATAAGCGTGCTATTACTTCGTTTCGCCGGTCAGACATCGGGTGAAAATATCGCTGAGTGGAGAGAGCGGAACATTTCGCAGGCGGCTGGCCCGTTGCAAAGTTTTACATTTTTATTCTGTGGAAAGCTGCATTGAAAATCTTCAGACTGGGTGAGCAAATGTTATAACTTTTTCATCTTTCGTGTTTTCCATCAAGACTTGAACACCGAAAGATTGATTATTCTGTGCCTTTATGGCTTTCATTCTAACAGAGTCCTTCAGAGTGATATCTTAATTAATCTTCTACTTTATATGATAAACTGTATCTGGACAAGTGTTAGAAGTGTTGCCACTTCCTGAACTTTTCTTGAGGCCGGAGCGGTCGCTCACACTACGAACTTACAGGGTTTAAGCAGCCTGGAAAAATTCCCCTCCCTTTCCTTCCCTTCTCAGTCTGTTTCCTTTTTTCCTTTTTTTCACGGTATTAAGTCGTATATTTCTGTCTTGTAACGTGCTGTAACTCTCTTACCCCCTTTTGGGTTTGATATTTGATTGCAAGTGTGGCCTTTAATCACTATTGTCAAATTGTATTAATACCTCCCCCTTCTTTCTAAATTAGTGTTTTTTTAAATATATATGTAAATAAAATATATACTAATTGTGGTTTTCTGCCGAAAACGAGTTTTGGACTTTCGCAGAAAATTATTGGTGTTATTCGCAAGAAATTTTTTAATCAAGATCTGTCTCAATTGCATTTTGTTGTTAAAAGGGATGAGCCCTTACTAAAATCTTTGTGATTCCTATTCTTGGATTGTTGCACTTTGCGTGTTCTAGTCATTTATGGTTGAAATATAACTTGTTTGAATTGATTCCCTTTTCTTAAATGTTGTTTGTTGTATGCTCCCTCTCCTCTGTTCTCTCTCTTTTCTTTGACTCTGCACTTACCACGGACGGCCCTCTTGGTCAGCCCGCCGAAGTTCCACTGACTCTGCTGATTGATAAATGTCATGTTCAACACATCAGTTATTGTGTTGCCGTAACCTAACGAGATTTATGGTTTGTGGTATCAAACATACGCCTTTCCGTGGTCTGACAAGTTCCCACCAATGAATATATCATTTATTGATACCACACATTATTTCATTCGCCACATGTTCTACTATACAAAGCAAAATTTATTTGAAATTTCTAATTCGATGGTCTTCCACAGTAAATTTTGATGTGGTACAAGCTCAGAAATGAATAGGGCACAAGCTTCTTACTACATCGAATGTATTCCAAAGTAAATTTCAGTAAACGACAATGGAATTAATGGAGAGTCTAAATTATGCACGTTTCAATCGAGAAGGGCTTCATCGGAACGGTCTGAGGATTGTGGATGCTGGGTTACTAACACGAAATTTTTGAATACGAGACATTCTCAGAATGTGTAACGGTAATTGTTTGGTCCTAGGGTTTGGATAGAGTGTTCGGAATTTTCCATAATGTATCATTTCACATTTTAAATGAAATTTACGTCACAAAGCCAGAAGAACAGTTACGCACAGGTTAGCCACTGTCAGCATCGTGACTTGAACCTAGCATCCACGGCCACTACAGTTTACAAATGGTATTCTCAAGCATGTTATTATGAGCTCAGTTAGAGGAGTGGAACGGTAGGGTGTTTTATATTGATGCATCAAAACTGAATTTCAAAATAAATGAAACATTGAACGAACATCATTAATACAACGTTGGACAACATTTGGCTTGTCGTACAGCTGCGATTCGATGGAGAATGGATGCATACAACCTGTGAATTGCTTCCAGGGGATTTTATGTTTATTTTCGAATTATTTTCGCAGTGCAGCACACAGTCTCACCAGCGATGAAGAGGGGAGGAAATCTTCACAGGATTCCCTGCTCAAAGCCGTACTGCAGATGCTCGATAATGTTCAAGTCAGGAGATTACGCGGGCCACGGGAGGTGTTGAAGTTCTTCCGCGTGCTCGTCAATTCAAGTCTTAACAGAGCTAGGAATATGAATTGGGGCACTGTCATCATTTAAGACGACGTCTTTGTAAGGAAACAACATCTGTACGTACTTGGTCACCTAAATAACACCCATAATGGTTGGCTGTAACATGTCCTTTGAGATTCGAAGCAGGACCAAAGGTATATCGTGAAATTGCAGCCCTAACCATCATTAAACCTCCATGTTTTGTCAAATAATACTCTGAAATAAAAACACACCAGTGGCACATACATTCCATTTATGACATTGGCCTACCAAGATTACTGCTGCCCATTCACAGGGCGGGTAGGTATTGGAGAGGCACACAGTCATGGTAAAGACATCATCAGCGCACTATATTCCTTCGTGAACGATCCCGTTGCCCCTCATTTCATATATCTTCTCAGCTGATTTCAAGTGGCTGAGTGAAACACGTTCCAATAATTCAAGAATTATGAATCATGGACTGGCCGTGAAGCGAACTCGTAAACTCTAAGTAAAACGCATTGACACCACGCCTGCACCTAGGGGTCGGTGATAATAATTTCTACGGAGGTTCCGTGGAGCAGAAAGAGGTGAAAGAAGGTGCTGGGTGGAATGGGTTATCTACTATATCAAAGATTTAATTTAAACTTTAAAAATGAAGTTTATATTTCTCTTTATATCACAAACTTAACAACTTTTCACAGGTACAATGACAATTTTAAGAATTGGAAAACCCAAGAATAGGGAAGTTAACAGTTTTTGGGTTTCAAGCCCCTAGTTTAAAATTTACAATTTCGCAAATGTGGTATTATTTAGACAGCGACAGAAATCTCCCAATTCAAGAGCATTTGCTCCAAAAGTTACAAATCTATAGCCTTTCAGAGGGTAACACACTCTCTATCCACGATTTATAGTTTTAAGAATTTATGAAATTATACATTAGCCGAAAGAAAAATTAAATTTTAGAAAGCAAGAGGTTACATAATTACAAATTAGAACCATCCCCTCGTGTAAATCTGTGGAGGTAGCTACAGAAAAATAAGACTGGTGGTCATTACCTTGGCTGATGGACTGCCTGGCGAAGAACGAGGCGCCCCGCTTCCTGTCTTAACACACTCTCTCAGAAATACGGCGATCCAAAGACAAGGTAGTCTGAAATCCGCAGCTTATATACCCAAGGGGACGGTTCGAGAGGGTTCTGGACAAAGTCTGGACACGCCCTCTCATTTGCATTGGCAAATTCAAAATGAACAAGAAATGTGTGATTGGTTGAAAATTAATTACAGAAAATTCATGATTGGTCAGATTCAAAAACTGGTGGAATGAGAAAGAAGTGTTGCAAACCTTGAAATAACAAAATAAGTGAACATTAATTTAGTTGGGAAAGATGAGAACAAAAATCTTTTTAAATTACTGATTCTTCCGTCTTATTGCAGAGTGCATGACCTCAATTTTAATGACATCTATGGAGGAAATTTTAAATTTCTTGAAGTAAACAAACACAAAGCAAATGAATCCAGTCAGTTTAGGCAACTTCACAATAACACAATTACTCAATACTTCAAGGCTGACATCTCCAGATTAATGTCCCAACTTAATGCCGTAGGTGTTTCACTTTTGCTAGAGAGATAGCGTTCCTTAAGGCGCTTCTTTTGAATGAGCGGAGTTGAGGTGTATCTCCAGGTACAGACCATCCCCCTCCCCACCAAAGGTCCTTCCTTGGGGTGACACAGAAGAAATTTGAAAGAAGAAGATTTGCACATAGAAATTTTTATAGGTGAGAATTTTTTTCTGAAAGTCTGTTTTTAGAAAATTAGTTTAGAAAACCATATTTGAAGTCTTTTGTTCATCGTAGAATTCTTGGATATGCCAATTGAGTTTGACAGCAAGACCTGCCGCCGCTGCCGATACTCAGCTGAGGTCGCCCGGACACCCCAAGTACCCTCAGATACACTCTCCCGCTACTATGAGAAGGGTAGTCGTAGTGATGGTCGCCGCAGATTAGATGTAGATGTCCAGTCCCCGGATGAGTTGGCGGTAGAGTTACCGCACCTCAGCCCTTGTCGGAAAGATGGAGCTCCTGCGCGCCGTTCAGAAGGATTCTTCACTAGAGTGGAGTGTGCCCATTCCCCACACAGGTATCGCTAGCCAGATGTTGAGACACGGCCACCGACGGCTGAGGGGGTACTGAAAAAATATCTGGGCGACAGAGATTCTTTTGCTGGAGCATGCGAGTACAATTTTCATTTGATGACGGCAGAGGGGCGGGCGGCGTTGGTGGATATTGTGTTTCAGCAATGCAAGGGTTAAGAAGACGGGGGCTTGGTAATGGCCACCATGTACTGGTTAACAGGAAATTTCTCGGAAGGGAAGTTTTTAAAATTGTGAATAAAATACCTACTTATTACACTGACTGACAGAGCAAATGCAACACCAAGAAGGAGTGGTCAGAACTTTATGCCAATTGCAGGGTAGACTGACGTCACTGAGGTATGCTCATGATGTGAAATGCGCCGCTGTGCTGCGCACGTAGCGAACGATAAATGGGACACGGCGTTGGCGAATGGCCCACTTCGTACCGTGATTTCTCAGCCGACAGTCATTGTAGAACGTGTTGTCGTGTGCCACAGGACACGTGTATAGCTAAGAATGCCAGGCCGCCGTCAACGGAGGCATTTCCAGCAGACAGACAACTTTACAAGGGGTATGGTGATCGGGCTGAGAAGGGCAGGTTGGTCGCTTCGTCAAATCACAGCCGATACCCATAGGGATGTGTCCACGGTGCAGCGCCTGTGGCGAAGATGGTTGGCGCAGGGACATGTGGCACGTGCGAGGGGTCCAGGCGCAGCCCGAGTGACGTCAGCACGCGAGGATCGGCGCATCCGCCGCCAAGCGGTGGCAGCCCCGCACGCCACGTCAACCGCCATTCTCCAGCATGTGCAAGACACCCTGGCTGTTCCAATATCGACCAGAACAATTTCCCGTCGATTGTTTGAAGGAGGCCTGCACTCCCAGCGTCCGCTCAGAAGACTACCTTTGACTCCACAGCATAGACGTGCACGCCTGGCATGGTGCCGGGCTAGAGCGACTCGGATGAGGGAATGGCGGAACGTCGTGTTCTCCGATGAGTCACGCTTCTGTTCTGTCAGTGATAGTCACCGCAGACGAGTGTGGCGTCGGCGTGGAGAAAGGTCAAATCCGGCAGTAACTGTGGAGCGCCCTACCGCTAGACAACGCGGCATCATGGTTTGGGGCGCTATTGCGTATGATTCCACGTCACCTCTAGTGCGTATTCAAGGCACGTTAAATGCCCACCGCTACGTGCAGCATGTGCTGCGGCCGGTGGCACGCCCGTACCTTCAGGGGCTGCCCAATGCTCTGTTTCAGCAGGATAATGCCCGCCCACACACTGCTCGCATCTCCCAACAGGCTCTACGAGGTGTACAGATGCTTCCGTGGCCAGCGTACTCTCCGGATCTCTCACCAATCGAACACGTGTGGGATCTCATTGGACGCCGTTTGCAAACTCTGCCCCAGCCTCGTACGGACGACCAACCGTGGCAAATGGTTGACAGAGAATGGAGAACCATCCCTCAGGACACCATCCGCACTCTTATTGACTCTGTACCTCGACGTGTTTCTGCGTGCATCGCCGCTCGCGGTGGTCCTACATCCTACTGAGTCGATGCCGTGCGCATTGTGTAACCGGCATATCGGTTTGAAATAAACATCAATTATTCGTCCGTGCCGTCTCTGTTTTTTCCCCAACTTTCATCCCTTTCGAACCACTCCTCCTTGGTGTTGCATTTGCTCTGTCAGTCAGTGTATAATAGGGGCAGAAGGCCACCCTATTAAATTACATAATTTTAAGCAGTATGACGCTTCTTAAAATGAAAGATAACCTTCGACACCTGCCAATGTTTAGTGGCGAGTTACAAACAACCCTGAATTTACGCAGGTTTCACCTGAGAGAGGTGAACCCTAAATATACTCTCCGTGGCTGGGTTACTGTCTAATAATGTAACCGGGGTTAGGAAATCTAAAATTATACACGGCTCATGGAATCTGAGGGTAAGTTTGCACGCAGGGCAAAATTCTTAACCATGACCTGATCTCCTACTTTTAAATTGGTGGTTCACCATCCACGATCATATCGTTCTGTAACCTTTCTTATGGGAAAATTTCAGATTGTTTTTAGACTTCTTCTATAGATCTGTAAGATTATCGGGATCTATTGTCTCTGGTAATATGTCATTAAATGACAAAAGAGCAGAGAGCGGCGAGTTTGGTACAAACCTAAACAGGAGAGATGCAGGAGTGAACTTGTGTGACTCATGAACACTCGAATTTGAAGCAAAACCAACCAATGCAGGGAAGTATCCCACCTGGAATGATCTTCATGATGGAATGCAATAAAAGCCGATCGGAGATTACAATTGAGCCGCTCAGCCAGAGACGGTTGGGGGTAATAAGCTGAAGTGGTTATGTCTAAGATAGACACGTCAAAACTAAATTTACGGAATTAGTTAGATGTGAATGCCTTAGGATTATCAGAAACTGTATATTGACAAGGACCAAAGGAAGCAAAAATAGCATTCAAACAAGATACTACGTATTGTAGACTGAGCGGTTGCCAGCTTAGACGGAAATAACCAAGAAAATCTAGTGAAGCCGTCTGCACACACCAGAATAAATTTATTTCCGTTCCCTTGGATTGTGGGAAATGTCCGACGTTTCGTTCCATGGGGCAAGATGATTGATTAGATGACAATAGGTCTAGCTTAGTGGACAAGGTGGGCTTACTAAGTAAGCTATATTTACAAGCTTTTACCAATTATCTGATTTCACCGTCCATACGTTTCCAAATGAACCATTCTCGGATCTTTTCCCGAGTTTTGAAGATGACTAAATGCCCCCCCTAATGAGGTCTCATGATAGTACTTGAAGGTCAGAGGTACAAGCACAGCTGAACTACTACTTTCATCTTTTGATCGTGCCTCGAAGTGCAATACAAATCCCCGTTTCTCAACACATAAGGGACTACATGTTCCCCCGAGGAAAGGATTTCCATTATAGGAGCCAGCACAGGATCTTCACGTTGGTATTTTTCACTACCCCGAATAACATAGGGGCATCAGTTAGAACGGCATTAATGCCCTAAGGTATGGGCGTGGGAAGAGAATAATTATATTCCTCTTCAGTGGTCTCCATGAAAAAACATGCGGCTTAGTCCATCCGCAACTACATTTTGGATCCTCTAATATGCCTCACATCAAATTGGAAAGCAGAAATCCTGATGGCCAAGCGAGTTATACGACCAGTACGACGAGGCCTAGCTAATACCCAACTTAAGGCTTAGTTATCCGTTTCTAAGTCGAGTTTGACATGTTCCATATAAGTTCATAGATGGAATATTTTGCCTCTTGAGCCAATAAGGTCCTAGAAGCATAGGCGATAGGTCGCCTACGAAGTTCCGTTTCCTGAAGGAGGACAGCAGCAACCGCAGATGACGAGACGTCGGTTTGGACTATGAATTTCTTTGAGAAATCAGGCATAGCTAACGCAGGGCCGTTACAAAGAGCTAATTTCAGATATTCGAAAGCGGCTTGCTGAGACGGCCCTCATTCTAATTTGACACCTTTCCTACGTAGTAAGTTCAAGGACGCCGCTCTCTTAGCGAAGTTAAGAATACATTTCCTGAAGAAATTAATCATGCCTATAAACCTGGCAATTCCTTTGATGTCCTTGGGAGGTTTGAAATCACGAATGGCCTATGTTCTAGAATAATCGATAGAAACACCATGGGCGACACAATATGCCCTAAGAATGACATGGAAGGCTTGGCTAAAGCTACCTTGGATAACTTCACACTCAACTCAGCCTTACGAAGGCGATTGAATATTTCCTGTAGATGATCTAGGTGTTCTTCAAAGGTTTCAGAAAATACAACGACATCATCGAGGTAGTGGTACAGGTATTCAAATTTGATATCTAGCATTCTAGTAAGAACAGCTGCCGCCGTGGGGAGCCCGGAAGGCACGCGGTTGTACTCATGCAAGTTCCAATCCGTGGCAAAAGCTGTCAGATGTTTCGATTCTTCAGCTAGAGGGATCTGGTTGTATGCCTGATAAAGATCCAGGATGGTAAAGAACTTGGATTTCCGAAACCATGAAAAACAAGAGTGAAGGTCGGGAAGGGGCACAGATTGTAACACCACCTTACGGTTCAAAGCCCTGTAATCAATCACAGACCTGAAGCCACCTTGCGGTTTTGGCACAAGAAAAATGGGCGATGAATATGCTGACTTAGAAGGTCGAATTATACCATCCTTCAACATTTGATCGATGATTTCCTTAAGAGTCTTCATTTTAGGTGAAGATAGCCTATACGGCGGAAACGTAACTGGAATCGAAACTGTAACCTCAATCTTGTATTCGATAAGGTCAGTAACACCAAAAGTATCAGAAAATACATGAGGAAATGACTGACAAAATTTACGAATACATCCAGTCTGGTCTTCAGGTAGACGTCTAAGATCTAACAACATCTCATCCTGGGTAGGCGAAACAGATGAACATGACACATAATTACACTTTAAAAGAGGAATGTTATGGTTACGAGCAAATTTGAAGGCGCACGACTTGCTATGATTGTCAAACACCAGACCAGTATAAGACGTGAAATCTGCCCCCAATATTACAATTTTATTCTACAGGTAAATTTTGAAATACAAATTTGAGCAAAAATGAAATTTAAAATTTGTAATGGAGAAGAATTAGCCGAAACACATCTAACAGAAAAAGAACTATAGTCCTGAAACTTACAAACGGTTTTTAATTTAGCATACCATTGAATAGAAATAATGGAAATCACACTCTCTGAGTCTAATGGAGCAGTGACGGGTTCATTATTCACTTCAATTTTAAGGAATGGCACACACGCGGGCGTCTCTGATTCAATTCTGAGGCATTCTTTAGGGCCTTCAAACGATAAATTAGAATGAACTTTACTCTTACCAGAGCTTTTACTTGGTTCAACAGGGGCTGAGCCTCGGGAAGTTGAACATGCCGACTCAGCCGATGACACTAGTCACTTTCTAGTATCGATGTTCGCGGAGGTTGCACCAGGAGTTGAGCAGGAGGGGGTGCTATTGACATTAGTGCAATTCTTGGCGAGGTGAGTAAACGAGCCACATTGTAAACGACCTTGAGGTGACCCTGCTCCATTCTTTGTCCCGCTCGATTTTATCAATGGGCATTTATTGCGCAGATGTTCCATTGAACCACAAGCATAGCATTTGCGGGTGGTAAAAGTTCGGCGAGGTGGAAGCCGAAAACTATTAGAAGATGGAGGGGGCTCCTTCGCAACTCGTAAGGTGTCGGCATACCATACCCCTTCGGCTGATACAGCCATAGTCTCTCACTCTGAAATGGTTTGAGGACGAGACGCGAAACATAGGTAAGACCTATAGGGCAGAGAGATACCTTCAACGATAGTTTGCACAATTTGATCTTTCGAAAAATGAAAGGCGAACACCCTAGTGTAGAATTTAATGTCTTAGATAAAATCAGCATGATTCTCATCCAATCGCTGTACTCTGAAATAAAGCTTTTGTATCAAAGATGATATTGCCCTAGATGGGATAAAGTTTGCCAAAAGGTGGGCTTAGAATTATTCTATGGATGATCGATCGGCTACGGCCGTTACTATTTTGTCTGAAAGGACGCCTACCGAATATAGATACATGATTTGAAGTATTTGAGAATGAGAGAGAGGAAACACCAGTGCGTTATCTTTAAATTCAACTAAGAACCGGAGAAATGAAGTGACTTCGATAGTGGAGTTTACTGAAAATTTGAAATTCCCTTAAGCAACATAGCCAAGTGATTAGGCAAACTACTGAAACTGGGTGACATACTTGGTGACGGCATAGAAGGATGAGAAGACTCAAACACAGCATTGTTCAAAAAGAAAGGTAGAATTTGTCTAGGATGACCAGACTCAGTTTCCAATGGGCCGAAGTTTGTTGAGTTTCCACAGATTTCCTACTTTCAGTAGATTTACTAAGATCTTCCTCAGTTGCCAAGATCATCGAAGGGACTTGGTCGGTTTTAGGAGCAGCTGCTCCAGTCAACAATTGCCTAACTCTATTTGACGTTTCGGACAGATCTTCGACCAAATTGATAGCCTCCATAGCATGGTCCTCTTTCAACTTTAGAGACAATAGGTCAATAACCCTGTTGTAAAAATAGAACAGTCTAGCCTGTACTCTCCTAAGCTGGTTAGCTGATGGATCACTTACTTCAAAAAAACTCACTACAGATGCTAGCTCGGTGGTATTGTCAGTGATAGTGGATAGAGCCTCATCAATTTCATTTTCGCCAAAGACAGGGATACAAATAGGCGATTCTAAGGATTCTTGAAGTTTGGCAATATCTGCCACAAGCGTGCCTGCAGATTGGACCTTTCTAATGAGGAGTTCATAGATCAATTCCTCCTTGCGCAAGTACCCGGGAGCGAGGACTTCGCGAGGGCCAGACATGTTGACAGATAAGTGAATAATTTGAAAAAAAACAGCGACCGCGAAAATTCTTAGAGTTCGAAACAGATCCAACTTTTAGCCATCAAAAGGGCTTAATCTAGACCCATTCAAACCACGCTCTGCTACCACTTGTTACGGAGGTTCCGTGGAGCAGGAAGAGGTGAGAGAAGGTGCTGGATGGAATGAGTTATCTGCTATATCAAAGATTAAAATTAAACTTTAAAAATAAAGGTTATATTTCTCTTTAAATCACAAACTTAACAACTTTTCACCGGTACAATGACAATTTCAAGAATTGGAAAACCGGAGAATAGGGAATATAACCATTTTTGGGCTTCACGCCCCTAGTTTACAAATTTACAATTTCGCAAATGTGGTATTATTAAGACAGGGACAGAAATCTCCCAATTCAAGAGCACTTGCTCCAAAAGTTACAAATCTATAGCCATCCAGAGACACCCCTCACTATTACAGGAAATTCACAATCTCAGAAAAAGAGCTTACATGCTCTCCAACATTAATCAAGGTGACGGCGCTCCCAATTTCCGACAGCCTACTCAAGGCAACATTACATCAAAAATGTTATAAATTTATGGCCTCTCTAGGCCCATCTTACATTTTACCATTTTTACACAGGGGTATCAATTACCCAAACTATTGGGCCTTCATGGAAAGATGAACAGGTTAAATTACACAAAATGAATGGAGGCGTACACTTGCACTCCAAAAAGGCCTAATTGGGCCCTCAGCCCGTTAGTGCAGATGCTAATCCCGAGCGACTGAGGTGACTAGAATGGAGGTTAATCCAACACTTTACAGAAAATAGAAAAGGTTACAAAATCATAGTCACCTCAAATTAAATTGAAGGGGAACTCAAGAGGGTAACACACTCTCTACCCCGATTTACAGTTTTAAGAATTTATGAAATTTATCATTAGCCGAAAGAAGGTTTACATTTTAGAAAACAGGAGGTTACATAATTAGAAATTAGAACCTTCTCCTCGTGTAAGTCTGCGGAGGTAGCTACAGAAAAATAAGACTGGCGGTCATTACCTTGGCTGATGGAATGCTTGTCGAAGAATGAGGCGCCCCGCCTCCAGTCTTAACACACGCACTCTCAGAAATACGGCGATCCAAAGACAAGGTAGGCTGAAAGCTGCAGCGTATATACCCAAGGGGACGGTTCGAGGGGTTTCTAGACAAAATCTGGACACGCCCTCGCATTTTTATTGGCAAATTCAAAATGAACAAGAAATGTGTGATTGGTTGAAAATTAATTACAGGAAATTCATGATTGGCCAGATTTAAAAACTGGTGGAATGAGTAAGAAGTGTTGCAAACCTTGAAATAACGAAATAAATGAACATTAATTTAGTTCATTAAATCACTAATTCTTCCGTCTTACACCAGAGTGCTTGACCTCAGTTATTTAATGACATCTATGGAGGAAAGTTTAAACTTCTTGAAGTAAACAAACACAAAGCAAATAAATTCAGTCAGTTTAGGCAACTTCGAAATAACACAGTTACTCAATACTTCAATGGTGACATCTTCAGGTCAATGTCCCAACTTCATGCCGTAGGTGTTTCACGTTTTGTTAGAGAGATAGCCTTCCTTAAGGCGCTTCTTTTGAATGAGCGGAGTTATGTTGTACCTTCCGGTACAATCATGTTAGCTATCTATTGCTCTATTTTGCTCAGCTAAATGTGAACTTAAAAGCCTGCGTTCTTCGAGAGATTCAACAAGAAGCAGATTAAATTGTAATTAACCCAAAAAACTGGTTTTACGGTATTCCGTGGTCCTTAGAATTTTTCGATATGCACCAGTTCTTAGCAGGGCACAAACGCTTGTCAATCGAGGATATTCATAATATTTGTTTATAAAGTCATGTATCGAGTAGCTGAATTATTATATATAATTCCAGGGTCCAAACATCAAGACCAACTTATGGTTCTCATTCCTCATCTGTCCGACTGCATAGCGTAACGGTTAGCGCTATTAGCGGCGGCCGTCGGGGCCACGGGTTTGATTTCCAATACTGACATAAATTTAAGAATTGCAGTAGGGCTGTTATGTGGTTAAAATGGTACATGCAGCTCACCTCCATTGGAGGGGTGCCGAAAAGTACTGCACCACCTCAGGACGAGGACACGAGTTTACTTATCTCTATTCTTCTTCTCTGTTATTATTAATATCCAGACATTATTAAGTGGGTAGATTTTTTTACCATTTGTTCACAAGGATTCTACAAAATTACTCCAGCCGTTAATTCACTATAGAAATTTTCTAGAGACAAGATACTTTGTCGCCTACGTGGTTGCAAATGAACATGTTAGTAATAAACTTTAATAACCTTCGTTATTAGCAACACAGTTAGAAACATCACATTAACTTGTTCTTGTGTAATTTTGTTATTTACAAGCTCTTACTACATGGCACGGGAGAAAATTGATTCAACTTCTCCCGTGTATTTATTTCTCAGTATGGATATTACATTCGAGATAAAGACTATCTTGAGGGTTTATGGCCCAGCAATAAAGTGGGTTTTAGTAGGCTATGTTGCCGCGGGGATCAGCACGGAATGTACTTACCACGTCTCAGGCTTCAAGCATTAAAACGAATCGTTTTCAATGCTCCAGATTTGTTATACATTCCTTTCATTTTATTTTCCCATGGAGGTTGTCTTTTACCAACTCCATATTTTATAGCATCGAAGTATATTGTGATCATATAAACTCAATAACTGTTTGTATTTTATTATTTTCTTTCAGGTATTCAACTTATTTCATCTTTGTAGACACGGAGACTTGTCTGTGTGGCCTGCACATTTGCTTTTCTTGTATATGGAAAGGGAAATTTAATTTGCTGTAGGCTCGAATTTGGAACTATGATCCTCTGTCCAGACATTTAGGAGTGTTTTGCACTTAACTTCATCAAATATTTTTTGACATCTTGCGAAATGTTGCAGATTGTTCGGACGGACTGCATATACACATGTGTATTATTATTATTATTATTATTATTATTATTATTATTATTATTATTATTATTATTATTATTATTATTATTATTATTATTATTATTATTGTTATTATTATTATTTATTTATTTATTTATTTATTTATTTATTTATTTATTTATTTATTTATTTATTTATTTATTTATTTATTTATTTATTTACTTTCCAGAATCTGTAAATACAATTCAGGGATGGTGAATGGAGAAAGGGCATAGCCCCACATACAAGAAGGTGCCTCCAACCTCACTCAAATTTACATCACAATGTTAAATAATTACATAGACGTATTATTTACATTATTCACAGTACCTGTTCAATATTCAAATAATTCTACTCTCTCTCTCTCTCTCTCACACACACACATAAGATTTCTTTATATAGATTATACATTCTTTACACCTCTTTACAAAAAAATTTCAGTAAGTAGTTCTTTTGTCTGTGTGGTTCTGTCGGACTGCATAACCACATCGTGCCTTAAGAAACAATACCGCGTATCTGACAATGCTCTTCCTACCCGTTATGCTCCTTATGACTGGTCAAGCCTCCCAGCCACATATTGATATGCAGTCCATCAGAACAATTTTCCACGGCCGCTTCCTTCCAACTCCTAAGCCTTTCCTATCCCATCGTCGCCATAAGACCTATTTGTGTCGGTGCGACGTAAAGCCCCTAGCAAAAAAAAAGAACAATTTTCTTTGAATTCATTTTCCTATGTGCGGGTGTAAGGGAAAATGAACTGTACCGTACTGTTTGAATGTATGCTTGCATGACATAATCCCCTCTTAGAGTATGGTGTATTTAAGATAAATTTTTCTTTACACAAGCGCATAGGAAAATTAACTCAACAAAAATTGTTCTAATGGACTGTATATCCCTGCGTGACCAGACTTAAGGAAAATATCGGACAGGAACAGCATTGTCAGATACGCGGTATTGTTTCTTAAGGGAAAATATGTGATTCTGACCTCCTTGAGAGGAACAGTAGTTCAGTTGTAAGCATTTGAAAGGTTTGGTGTGAATGTTACCTACGGGGGATTTTCTCAAAAAAGTAATATCTATTTGTTTACAGAGAGCTGTTAAAGTGGGCGATGATCTGGCTGTATTCAAAGGACCGTGTTGAGCAATTAGTCGCTCTGCTCGGTGTTCAACTCCCTCTAGTTTCGTCACGTAGTCTACTGTGGAGGGGTACCAAGAAGGAAGCCCCTAAAACATGCTTATTTGAAATAGGTCATCTGAACTGCTCTGTATGCTTTGCACCTTACTTCCTCAACATGCTTGTTCCATTTTAAATTGCTGAAAATATGAATGTCAAGCAATTTTATTGAGGTGCAAGGCACCAGGTTTTTACCACACAGTAAAATTTGATGTTGTAACCGTGATGTTGCTTTAATTAAGTGGATATATTTGCAATTCTGTACATTTATATATATTTTATTTATTTTGCACCACAGAGCCACATAATCAAAATCTGACTGTAACCTATTTACGTCGTTCTCATAACGAATGGCTCCGTAAACGATAGTGTCTTGAGCGTACTGTGCCATAGTGGACGATACACAACCTGACAGATCCAGCGTAAAATTGTGTACAGAATCGGCCGTATCACACTAACCTGAATATCACCCGAGGTGACTAAAATTTGGTCTGACCTGCCCCTCTTAATACAACGCACTGTGTTCGACCTACCAGGAATGATTGGAGCATTTTACCTTGAGTGCTATACTTGCTAAGTTTTAACAACATTCCTTGATGAGGTATCTCATCAAAGGCCTTACTCCAGTCGAGAGTTACGCCGTCCATTTGGGAGATATTAGACTGGTCCAGGGTATCCTGCCACTCATCAATTACTGTTGTTAAATGTTTAGTACAGGATTTTCCAGGGAGGAATCCATGTTGGTTGTTATTCAACAGGTTTCTCTCACTCAGAAAATCCAGCATATATCTACTAATTATAAGTTCCATGCATTTGTATAAACCAGGTGTAATAGAGACTGGGCGATAGTTGTCTACATTTTCCCTGTCGCCGTCTTTGAACATGGGAACGTCGTTTGCTTTCTTCCATTCATCAGACACAGTCCCACTTTCCAATTAAACGTTAAATATTGCACAAGGTGGAGGTGCCAATGCATCTTCACCGCGATGGAGAATTCTTTTCGGCACGTTAACTCAGCAGTTCACTGCATGGGATTTAGTTCTCCGAAGACTTGCTGCAACCTCCGTAGCAGTAAAGTAGAGACTGGTTACGGCCCGGCAGGAAGGGAGGGATTTTCCTTGTAGTGAACACGATTTCGTCCTTGTCAGCCGTGGTGAAGTATTTTTTTAAATTTACTGTTAAATGTGTCTGCTATTTCTTGGGGAGAGGAAACTGATAGACCG
This sequence comes from Anabrus simplex, assembly GCF_040414725.1. Taxonomy (NCBI): domain Eukaryota; kingdom Metazoa; phylum Arthropoda; class Insecta; order Orthoptera; family Tettigoniidae; genus Anabrus; species Anabrus simplex. Next base: position 203,404,354 of record NC_090266.1, on the reverse strand, counting down.
TTGTACTTGAAAATGCATGGAGCACTATTGCTGCTTTTGTTTCTGATGAAAGTCCATGTAGGCGTCATACATTAACGATTTGATTTTATTCCTAACCAGTCTGTACTTCTCCCACGTACTGTCACTTGGATTTGCCTTCTATTTCCTGTATAAGCTATTTCTCTTTCGGATCCCCGATGCTATCTCATTAGTGATTCATTGTGTTCTTCGCTTATTAGAGATGGAAACTTTCGGCACCGCTTGATCCGCGTTTTCGATAAACACTTCATTCCAGTTTTTCCAGACCTCATTGATAATTATATCGCCGGTGAAGGACGTGAGGAGAACAGAATTTCTTATTTTTTTTACAAAAGAGAGGAAAGGTCGTTCCACTTAGTGCGGCAAGAAAATTGTATGTTATTCTGGAATGCATTTCTGGGGTGAGGTTTCTGCAAGTCGAAGTTATAATTATAGCTTGATGATCACAAAATCGAGGTATTATGTCAAGGCACTGAACGGATGATGGGGAGTTTGTAAGGAATAAGTCTAGCGTTGAACGGAAATTTTGAGTAGCTTCAAACATTAACTGATGGAGGAAAATGTCATAGAATGTGGAGAGAAATCTATTGGCAAGAGGGTTGTTTGGCACTGGGTGGAATATCTTGACCAAGTAACGTCAAGACTGAAGTCACCGGCAATATAAATTGCGTATTTATTACGCTGTACTTATTGCACACGACCAAGAGAGGAGTGCAAGGCATCGTTCATCGTTTGTGAAGACGTCGGAGCATGATACACTGATCTGATAAGGAATTCATTACTACTTTCTCTCTTCTTTGTCTACCGCCTTTCCCACGGCCGTGGAGTCACGGGTGTGAACTGTGCCGCACATGCGGATTTGACCTGTTTTATGGTCGGTTGTCCTTCCTGACGCCAACCCTATATCGAGAGATGTATTCGCTATTGCGTGTTTCAGTTGTGGTTGGTAGTGTAGTGTGTTGTCTGAATATGAAGGGGAAAGTGTTGAGACAAACACAAATACCCAGTCCCCGGGCCATAAGAAGTTATCAGAGGCAATTAAAATCCCCAACCCGACCGGGAATAGAACCCGGGGACCCTATGAACTGAAGGTCTCAGCGCTGACCATTCAGCCAATGAGTCGGACAAGGAATTTATTACTACCACTTCAGCGGTCGTCTCCAACTCGGGACGTCTTATTGGATTACACTCTGCTTTTGCAGTAATAAGAACCCCACCTCCTGTGCTTAGTATCCCGTTTTTTACAGAAGTGGATAAAATAATCAGGTAGAACTTCTGAGTCATTAATTATGTCTGAAAGCCATGTTTCGCTGATACACGCAATAGTGGGATTTAGGATTGAGAGCGAAGCGAGAATATATCGTCGCTGCCGAGACAAAACCTCCTATGTGAAATATTTTAGCTTAGAACTTTGACTGGTAAGGTTCTGTCATCTAAGGTGCAATATTGTGTGAATACTGTCAAGGCATTCTCGCTCTTCATAGAATATGTGCTGCGGGTCAGTATATCTCCAAAATATTATCACATAGGAGGTTTTGTCTTGGCAACGACGATATTATTCTCTTGCTGCTTGTTATTTAAAGGGGCCTAACATCTAAGGTCATCGGCCCGTATATTCTTTTCCACCTGGAAGCAAAATGCTGAGCGCACGAACGCAGAGTTAGATTATTATTAACATACTTATTGCTGTAACTATTTGCAGAGTACCGGGCGAGTTGGCCGTGCGCGTAGAGGCGCGCGGCTGTGAGCTTGCATCCGGGAGATAGTAGGTTCGAATCCCACTATCGGCAGCCCTGAAAATGGTTTTCCGTGGTTTCCCATTTTCACACCAGGCAAATGCTGGGGCTGTACCTTAATTAAGGCCACGGCCGCTTCCTTCCAACTCCTAGGCCTTTCCTATCCCATCGTCGCCATAAGACCTATCTGTGTCGGCGCGACGTAAAGCCCCTAGCAAAAAAAATATTTACAGAGTGACTTGTAACGTCAGTGGTATTGGAGAAGATACCCTTCGTTAGTGGTGGCATTTCACATTGACAACAAATCCACTTTCTTCCCCCTTCTTTTAACCATTTATATCGCGATTTATTTCTACTGAGCAGAAAAATCTATTCTCTCCACATAAGTTAGGTAATGAGGAAATAACACTAAATGCATATTTTCAGGAATTTATTTAACATGGTTTTGGAAATACACGATGCCCTCATTTGGGGGCAGAGGTACTCAATGGCTGCATTGCGTGCAAAGACTTCTCCTAGAAGCGGGATGAATGATCGTAGATATAAGTTCTATAATATATAATATTAAAGAGTTCAGCTCTTCTTTAGACATGACGTCACCATTTCACAGCGTGAAAAGATCTGAAACAGTTCCTTCCTTTGGTCAGGCCAAGAAGAGCTTCACATTTTCGACGGTGCCATTGTCATTTCCCTGGGAAAATCTCAAATTTGAAGACGCCAGCATATCTTCCCTCGATGTGGATGAGGTGGTTGTTCATTCCATCAAAGCAGGCCTCTCGTATAGGCCTACTCTCAACACCCGTACGCTGCAGAGCTAAAGGCTCGTCACAAAAAAGTACTGCTTGTTGATCGACTTCCTCTTTTTTTTCTTCTGTCGTTCTTTCCTTGTTTAGTAAGTGACTCGCAAATTCTGATGCGAATATGTAGTGTGACCGTCACAGCTGACTGAATATGTCTTAGTCTGCTACTAGGGTTGCTTTGTCGGCGAGGGGCGCGCGCGGCCTTGGCTCAGCGATAGGAAACCAGTTTCCGACATGAAGAGGGTGGCTGGACGATCGGCAAGAAAATAATAAAAATAAAAGGGGACGAGAGAAAAAAGTAACGTGCAATTACATCGATCGGAGAGAAATGGAATATTTATATCATTGATGGCGTGATACGCATAATTATGAAAGTGCTCATGGATCATATTTTACTGAACTGGGTTAGTAGTATCACGTGTGAAACATAAAAATCACAGATTGAATTTTAATTTTAATTTTAATGATATTTCGGCTAGAATGATGGTAAAAATTAAGTAGTCGAACCCTAGAAGAATTCAGTACTTGAGTTGACTTCACTTCCGACCACGAGGTCCATGCACAATATTTAAGGCAAGTTATATTAGTACAAGCTCTAACATGCTCACAAGTACCCATGCTCACATGCTGAAATGCTCTTGACCTGCGATCTACTGTTACTTCGTGGACGTCGTTAAAGGATTTCTACTTAGGACAGCTGTGCAATTCTATCATCGGGGATAGTGAACCCATTCCTATGTTCGACGCTTCCTACAATTATAGCAATCTACAACCAGAGTTCGTGCAGTGAACAGACGTCGAAAGTGCAGATAAAATATATAAAGTACGTTTTATTTTCAACCTAAAATTACGTGTGTGTTTAGGATTTATTTTAATTCATCTGTACAAGTTTCAGCCACTTCACGAGTGAACGTGGAAGAGGTCCTCTCCGTTATCATCGCCTGTAGAAGATAGAATTTCGTGTCATGGACTCCATGTGTTTCACCTTGAAGTTTTATGCCATCGACCGCCGTCAGCAGCGACGAAATGCAGAGATTTTCACCTTAGCATGGCTGATTGAGGACCCAGACTTCAAGATGTGAAGGCATCTGCATTAGTTAAGTCGACTACATCTTATCTATATCTGTTCTATGTAGCTCTTTATTTCTACTCTTATCTTTTCTTAGATTTTCTTCTAAAATATCTAGTAGATTTATTTCACGACTTTTCACTGGATGTTCTTCTAGATGTAAGATAGGACATGCTGCTTACTTTGCAGACTTACTAGGTTCATGACCACGTGTTAACGAGCTTGACGATGATGGTTCACTTAAAGCGATCCATGTGTTATCGAAACCATCCTTTCTTATAGTACGAATTTCATTATGATAATGAGCTGATATGTGTCTGACGAATTTATTGAGGTGATATTTTTCTGATATTTTTCACATTTTCATGGAATTAGGAATTTTAATTGTACCTTACATTTATGATAGCGTGTCATCAGGATATTAATTCCGAATCGTGTGTAAGAATTCATTTAGAGTACTTGCATAATTGTATGTGATAATGGATGGATTAGTTAATCATCAGGACGAATTTCAGGAGGATATTACTTATTTTTAGGACGATGATAGGTCCTTATGATTTTCATGGCTACACATGAGTGATAATGGATTACGACGAGTTAGGGTCGTCGTTATGATACACTGTGCGTGTAATTTGTGAGAATTTTGTATGTACGATATGAATCTTCATGAAACTGAGTTTTTCGCAGGTTAATGTTGCGATATTGTTGTGCCTGATGTTGATCAGGATATGAGGAAAATATGGAATCTTCGAGACGTTATGAGGTCTAAATAAGATTATAGTGTCTTCTGATGATGAAGACAAGTCCATGTTAATCGATGTACTCTATAATTCGAAAAAATATCCTAATAGTGTTCGTAAAAGTCAATAATTCCGAGTTAAGGTACGTGGAAATTTATTGGAAGACCTTAGGTGTTGTGAACAGATCCTCAGTAAATATGATAATAATATTCAGTTCGAAACCAGGCATGCTCATTCTTGAAGGTATTATTTCGTACTCACGTGGTGACTTTATCTTCTGAACGCAAGGGAACATGTTATATGAGAGTGGCAAGTTTGATTGACACTTTATGATGTGTAAATATTGTAGATATTTTCTTCTTTGATATTTTCAGTATTTAGTAGTAGATGTAGAGATCTCTTAGTTGTAAGACACTTATTTTCTATACTTATTGTGAGCTGATATGCGACAATTTGATAGTGTTAATTGATTGCGGACGGAATGTTCACGTTGAGGATATTTTCTTCATTTGTCGATTTTCGTAGGTCATGATGTTAATTATTTTTTTCCAGTTAATGACCAAGTGATTATAAGTTTATTATTAGTTCTCACAAGGAGATATGTTGGAAGACGTGAACAGATATATCCGACGTCTCGAGTTAACTTGTAGAAAATAAAGTCAAATTCAACTTTTCATTTTTTATGTCAACAAATTTTTTTGATAGACAGGATTTCATTCTTATTGTCATGATGTACGATTAATTAATCTCGAATATTTCTTTATCATACACTTAATTACAATTAATTCAATTTTTTAGATTGTTCGCGGAATGATAGTGAAGACCTCATTTTTTGTTTTCATTAAAAATGTAATTCAACTTTAGATTACTAAATTAATCATTCTGAAACGAGGAAATACAATATGATGTTAAAACACTCTGTTAGAATGGTAGGGAAGATAAGTACGTGTACCATCCCATTTGTTTGCAATTTCTTTGTTACATCAAGAGCCACAGTAATTACGTAAAATAGCGATCATTTCCATTATCGTAGCTTTCAGGATGGCTAATATTTCATTTTCATTTTCTACATTTTGAACATGCTTATTTCCGGACCCTATGCAAATCCTGCCACTTTTCATATATTTTTCTGAGCTTACGGTCATCGAACTGAGCTGACAGACCTAGTCGGGGACAGTAGAATATCTTTTCTCTCTTGGCATGGTGAAATTAATGGGGGAAAAGCAGTGAAACTCCATGCTACTACAGCCCCGATGGAATTTGTCCTATCAAGTAGCGCTGGTTGACTTTGAGGAGATGCGTGGTCAGCGCGACGGAAAATTCCTGATATTACCAGGAGTTGAACCCGGGCCTCCGGGTGAAACGCATACGCATTACCCTTATACTAAGGGCAACCTCCATTCTCTTTCAGGTTTAGTATATCATATGCATTGAGAGATGAAATGTACAAAGGCTATTGCATGAATTAAATGATGACAACGTACCTCTTGGTTCAAAAGCTGCAAGTTAATTTCTATAGAGATTGCTCTTTTGTGACACAGAGTCCTCATATGAGAACAGCATGTGTACAATGCTGTGCATTCTTTTAGGTTTCTAAAAAATCATAAAACGAATGAGCAAACATGAACGTTATATTTTCAGCCATGTTTAACCACTAATAGGTTTAAAATTTCTGAAGTTATTGACAGCTATATAATGTCAAAAAGTAATAGTCAACATTCCCCTTACATCGAGAAGCTAGCCATGACTGACTTCCTTGTATTCTGTTCCATAGCAGGTCCAGTCAAGACCAGCAAATTTCTAATGAATGCATAAAAGAAGGTTAGAACAAGCCTAAGTATTCCAGACAGTTGAAAGTGACGTCCTCACATAAGGACATGGTGACCGAAAGGGTTAATTTCCTGTACTCAGAAGTTGATATTTTTGCACATGTCATGTGACTACATAATGCACAACTGAAGAATGGGAACCTACAACCTGTTTTCCAGTCACTGACGGGGTCAGAGATGGAATGAATGAAGCCTCCAACTTGCGGGGATGATAGGAATTGTGCCGGCTACCGAGGCCTGTCGCACTCCTCTGGGGCAATGATTAAGGACTGACAGATGAAATGAAATGATAATGGAGAGTGTTGCTGGAATGAAAGATGACAGTGAAAACCGGGGTACCCGGAGAAAAACCTCCCCCGTCTCCGCTTTGTCCAGCACAAATCTCACATGGAGTGACCGGGATTTGAACCATGGAACCCAGCGGTGAAATGCCGACGCGCTGCCGCCTGTGCCACGGAGGCTCCTTGATGAACAACTGTTACAGTACACAAATGGCTGACTACGAAATCCACTGCTTTCACATATCTTATACGCCTGAGGTCTGGGGTTCAACTCAGTATCTCCAATTAATGCGAGAGTTAAGCACCACAGTGGCTGGCCAGCTCTGCCCTCCCCATCTCGACACGGCTGATGTAATGCCAGCAGCCCGCGGCTTTCACTGGCACACTGAGTGAGACCCTTAAGAGAACATTTCTCAACGTCCAACAGTTTCTTCTATAGGGGGATCTTCTTCAAATCACCAAAAACTTACCCGAGTGTATTGTTACACTTTTCGAGTACGTCACGACAATTTTTACTAATGAAACTCTAATTAATGCACGGAGAATGCTTGTAAGCACTGATATGCACGCCACCATGACGTGACCAATCTTAAGAAAAATAATGGAAACGAAGAGTATTGTATTTGTTGGCGCAGAGACTTTATTATGCAGTATTACAAAATGATACGCAATATGCTGCGTAGTTCCTGTCTCATGCATTAAGCTAGCAGCAAATAATAATGTAAAATCTCACGAACCATGTGTAGATAAACAAAACATCGATACATCATCCACGATATGTTATCTGCTACATTTTCATTTCCAACTATATCTACTCTGTAGGACCAGACATTAAAAGATTCTGATAAATTTGTTCATATCGCTTAACTGTGTTTAGTATACATCTACTAGTTATATGACTCAAAAGTTTCAAATATTCACTTTAAAATTTTGCTTTCCTATCACAGATAGGTTTTAAGGCAACGACGGGATAGAAAAGGGCAAAGAGTAGGAAGGTAGCGACCTAGGCCTTAATTAAGGTACAGCCAGCCCCAGGATTGGCCAGGTGAGTAAATGAGAAACCACTAAAAATCATCTTCAGAACAGTTGGGTTTGAACCTACCATCCCACGAATGCCAACATATATTCAAATATCGTCACTTTATTTAAACATCGTCCCTGTTCTGCCAAAACGGCGAATGTGACAATGCTCTTCCTATCCATTATTTCCCTTAAGAATGGTCACGCCTGGTCATGCCTTCCAGCCATATATTGATATGCGGTCCATCAGAACAATTTTCGTTGAGTTAATTTTCCCATGCGCGTGTGTAAGGGAAAATGAACCTTAAATACACCACAATCCAGGAGTGGGTAAATGTCATGCAAACATACGTTCCTTCAGTATGGTACAGCAAGGTTCATTTTCCTTTTAAACACAACCATAGGTAAATGAACTCAACGAAAATGGTTCTGATGGACCGCATATCAATATGTGGCTGGAGGGCGTGACCAGTCTTAAGGGAAATAATGGACAGGAAGAGCATTTTGTCACATTCGCCCTTTTGGCATAACAGGGACGTTTCATCAGGAGCCCCTTCAGATAAACATTTTCACAGAATATTAGTTTGCATGGAGAAAGTTCATATAACAAAGGTGACAAAATGAGAAGTATGCCATTGCTGTATTCCAGCTTGTATTTCGTATATATATACAGTGCGATGTACCGGGCGAGTTGGCCGTGCGCGTAGAGGCGCGCGGCTGTGAACTTGCATCCGGGAGATAGTAGGTTCGAATCCCACTATCGGCAGCCCTGAAGATGGTTTTCCATGGTTTCCCATTTTCACACCAGGCAAATGCTGGGGCTGTACCTTAATTAAGGCCACTGCCGCTTCCTTCAAACTCCTAGGCCTTTCCTATCCCATCGTCGCCATAAGACCTACCTGGGTCGGTGCGACGTAAAGCCCCTAGCAGAAAAAAAAGTGCGATGACATCACGGATATCCAAGCGTACGAACATGGTGAAGCAATTTTCTGAAAATACACACATGTTTATGTGATACATATTGTTTGAATAACCGGGCGAGTTGACCGTGCGGTTAGGAGCGCGCAACTGTGAGCTCGCTTCCGGGAGATAGTGGCTTCGAACCCCAATGTCGGCAGCCCTGAAGTTGGTTTCCAATTTTCACACCAGGCATATGCTGGGGCTGTACCTTAATTAAGGCCACGATCGCTTCCTTCCCATTCCTAGGCCTTTCCTGTCCCATCGTCGCCATAAGACCTATCTGTGTCGGTGCGACGTAAAGCAACTTGCAAAAAAAAAGGTTATGAATATGGATTGGATAGTTTTATCTGCCTGAGCACAAAGAGGGCTGCGACTGCGAATATGTCCGAGATGCATGTTGCATAGAAATCAGTACCGGTATCACAACTATTGGGGCCACTTACTAAAACACTCAGCCGTTGTCTTTGGTTCACAAACTACGAAGTACATCAGAAACTCATATTACCAACCATAGAGGAGTGTATAGGCACTTGATTAATTGCAGAATCTTATAGACTGAATTATGAAAGTACAACAGTCTATATTGAAGATACACGTGTCATTATTATTAAAATAAACAGGCATAATTTTATGAGACTATTCTTATTAGAACTCGTCTCTTCAAGCTATTTGCTCGGAATACACAACTCCTGCAACTTTTTGAGTTCCTTTACCTTTCCTACATTTTTTACAAATATACCTTTGTCCACTGGCTCACCGTATCTCGTTCTCCTTATGAAAAATACCATTCGTGATCTCCTTGAAGGAATCCTTCGCTTCCACAATTTTCTATCTCAACATTTCCGTGTTTCCTGAATGTTCTGACTTGACCCCATATATATTTGTTGTGATGGAATTCTTTCAACTGTGGGACTTGTGTGTTCCTGTCCTCCTAGAAAGTGGGATCACCTTTACTATGCTTCATGGTCCAATTCCTTTAAAGAGTTCATGAAATGCCAGTCTGGTTTCCTTCATTTCCAGTGAGATATACCAAAACATCCTGTACAACATTTTTTTCTTTTTGAAATCAGGCGAATGTGAAGACATCTTCTGTTGTTTATCCGGGCTCAGGATCGTCTTAAAGACTTCTTGCCTTTCTTTTCTACATACACAGGATTTCCTTGAGAAAGATTCCAGTATTTACAGAGGAGTCAGATCGCAACAAACGAAGGAAACCTATCTCTTCAGAGTTATGGTCCTCTACCATTACCACCAATAATCATCATATCTTTGACGTGCTCGTCACAACATGTGTTCGATGCGACCACCATCCATTGCAAAGCAGCCTTCTGCTCTATGTCGCAAGATACCACGTACTCGTTGGAACACCCCTCGCTATTGCCTGATTGCATCGCAAGCAATGTCCGGCTCCATGGCTAAATGGTTAGCGTGCTGGCCTTTGGCCACCGGGGTCCCGGGTTCGATTCCCGGCAGGGTCGGAAATTTTAACCATAATGGGTTAATTTCGCTGACACGGGGGCTGGGTGTTATGTGTTGTCTTCATCATCATTTCATCCTCATCACGACGCGCAGGTCGCCTACGGGGGGCAAATCAAAAGACCTGCATCTGGCGAGCCGAACTTGTCCTCGGACACTCCCGGCACTAAAAGCCATACGCCATTTCATTTCATCACAAGCGATGAACACGCGTTCTCGTATTGTATCCAAATCATTTATGGAGACCGGATACAGCATGGTCATTACATGTCCCAAAAGACAAAAATCGAAAGGGCTAAGTTTTAGCGAACGGACAGGCTAAGGTATTGGCCCCATTCGTCCAATCCATCGCTCATGGAAGACCCGTGTTATGTACCATATTTGCAGTCGTTTACGACCAATGATTAGGTATTTCCGTCTTTTGTTGCATACGACCCTCCGCAAATTACTGGACATTGTGATCACTGATGGTAGTGGTAGCAGACCGTATCCCTGAAGATATTGGGTTTGCGACCAATGTTTATAGGAGCTTTCTTCCTTCGTTTGTTGCGTGCTGCCTCCTCTATAAACATTGGAATCTTTTTTCAAGGACATCCTGTATACATCAGTCACTGTATGGATATTGTTTCTGAGTTATATAAAAATTCCGGTTTCACCACTGTATTGTAGTCTGAATACCATTAGATCTGTTATTATTATTATTATTATTATTATTATTATTATTATTATTATTATTATTATTATTATTATTATTATTGTTACATTAACGCCGACTACAGTGTAGGGGACGAGATTAGTTCAGTATCTTAGCTACTGGCTTGCCACCCGGAAGGCTGAGGAGCGAATCCCGGTAGTTTCTGGGTCGAGATTTTCATCCCAAGAATCATGTGATGTCAGGAAGGGCCAAACCAAAATGATCCTGGGTGGCTCCAGCGACCTCAGAAATACCTGGGATAAGCGGAAGAAAGCAGTGTCTCGTTTGGTTACTCTTAGTCCTATTCGTAAGACAACAATTTAAATCCCGATTCTGGTCCGGGTGGCATTTGAGGTTGTTTAAATGCGATAACTCCTGTTTTCAGCTTCGGCACGTTAAATGACTCATATGGAAAAGCTTCTAACACCCTGGCATATTTAAAATCCATAACAATTGAAGAGATATTACATAAATGACAATAATAAACGCCTCTGTGGTGTAGTGGTTAGCGTGATTAGCTGCCACCCCCGGAGGTCCGGGTTCGATTCCCGGCTCTGCCACGAAAATTTGAAAAGTGGTACGAGGGCTGGAACGGGGTCCACTCAGCCTCGGGAGGTCAACTGAGTAGAGGTGGGTTCGATTCCCACCTCAGCCATCCTCGAAGTGGTTTTCCGTGGTTTCCAACTTCTCCTCCAGGCGAATGCCGGGATGGTACCTAACTTAAGGCCACGGCCGCTTCCTTCCCTCTTCCTTGTCTATCCCTTCCAATCTTCCCATCCCTCCACAAGGCCCCTGTTCAGCATAGCAGCTGAGGCCGCCTGGGCGAGGTACTGGTCATTCTCCCCAGTTGTATCCCCCGACCAAGAGTCTGAAGCTCCAGGACACTGCCCTTGAGGCGGTAGAGGTGGGATCCCTCGCTGAGTCCGAGGGAAAAGCCGAACCTGGAGGGTAAACAGATGATGATGATGATGATGATGACAATAATAAAATTAAAGTAACATTACAATAATGTTATGGACATTACATCCCAGGAACTACGTTTATTTTTGAGACGCAGATGTGCCGAAATGTTGTTCAACGGGAATACCTTAATGTGCGGGTAAATGTATTGAGTGACGTATTTTAGTGTCTCAAACACAAGCAGGACCAAGCATGCTAAGTTGGGCTCTACCATCTCGGACGCTTCACCCAACTCGTCTCAATTAGGCTACAACCTTAACTATATGTAGGACCGCCGGCACACCATCTCTTCAATTATACAATCATATCTATACGCGCATTTAACTCGTTCGGTAATCTTTTAGTCCATAATGAATCTACTAGCAGGAGTCTCTCGAATGTAAACATTCTAAAATATCGACCGACGGTGCAAAGATTTCAATTAGCAACATTGGCTACGAACAACGCTTACCTGCTTCTCTCTGTATATCGTCGCCGAGCGACATTAAATACGTTAAACTCTAGGAGTGCCTAAATTCGACTCGCAAAAATACATTCCTACAGTACGGTACGTTAAGATTAATTCTCCTTTATACATACGTATAGGAAAATGAGCACAGCGAAAATTGTTTTGTTGGACTGCAAATCCATATGTGGCTGGGAGGCGTAAGGGGTCTTAAGGAAATTAGTGGATAGGAAGAGCAATGCCAGATACGCAGTATTGCTCCTGCAGCGACGATAAGGGATCTCTCGTTGGATTTTCGTGCATATGTGACAAAATAATCTCCTCGGATTCGAATTCCACGTTAGTGCAGACGGTTTCATTACGAGGTTCGGGTTAGTGAAAACTGTGGTGTGGCCTTGTGAGGAGTCCAGAGTTTTAAGAGTTAATGTGCGACATGCAACAACAGGAGAAACCTAACTACGACTTACCCTGTACGTACCATCAGGGCAAAACCAGCTAGCAGAATTAAACTTGAGCAGAGGATATTATTATTATTATTATTATTATTATTATTATTATTATTATTATTATTATTATTTGAAATAAAACCTTCCCTGTAAATTAACCTGTCCTTCTCGTACTGACCCTGTCCACCATTTAGCCTTCCTCTAGGAACCATGCGTACATGCGATTGTGATAAGACCTACGCACTTCCCTGCGTATCGTCCACCCTTCTTGCACATATACTGAGCTTCATGTCCGACTCGTTGGCTGAACGGTCAGGGTACTGGCCATCGGTTCAGAGGGCCCCAGGTTCGATTCCCGGCTGGGTCCGGAATTTTAACCTTAATTGGTTGTTTCAAATGGCACGGGGGCTGGGTGTATGTGTTGTCTTCATCATCATTTCATCCTCATCACGAAGCGCAGGTCACCTACGGGAGTCAAATCGAAAGACCTGCACCTGGCGAGCCGAATCCGTCCTGGGACATTCCGGCACTAAAAGCCATACGACATTTCACTTCACTGAGCTTCATCTAGTGCTATCTCTAGAAATCTCGCGTAGGAGTTCAATTTTGTGTTTAGTACCTTTTATTTCGGAATTATAAAGATGGCACTAACTGTGTCCAATTAGCAACCAGCCAGCTGCAGATAAAAGGGCGATTGACTTCCTCACTGTTCGTCTTCGCTGCGCGTGAAAGTGAAATTGTAGACGTTGTGTGAGCAGCTGGTGACAAGGTAAGGCCTATATTTTACAAGTAAGGACTTAACTCTATTCGCTACTTCTCTCCTGGTTGAGGGGAATACTTTATGAGCATTTAAATGTTAAACATGTAACTGATAGCGTAGAACCTTCCTGGTTTCCGATATGTGGGGAAGATTTTCACCATTTAGCGAACTACAGCTCCTTTCCGCCATGCGGACCTGCCGTGATCTCAATGTTATCACTATTAGGATATTATAGTGATTTACCCTCAATATTCTACTTCGGATTTTCTTACAGTTACTGTAGGTATTTTCAAAATTTAAAGACTCGTTAATAGTTTAGGAATTTAGTTTTGTTTTCTCCCAGTCGCAGCGATGTTTGGGCTTATCCCCTGATTTGATAGGGCACTCGTGCCCGATTGTTTATTTCCCTGATGCAGTTCTTTTGGGGATTGTATGTGATCTCTCTCTCTCTCTCTCTCTCTCTCTCTCTCTCTCTCTCTGTAGGGCTTAAGCCTCGCGGGGCCTCCTGAGCAGTCCGGAACGTATGTGTCACTTGCCAGGCAGCTGGTGCTTGCCGGTGCTACTACGTAACTTGACGGTTTGTCCTGTAAGTTCGTGTTGTGACCTGCATATCGTAATCTACGTATAATAGGCATATACGAATTTTTGACGTTGTATCCTTCCTCTAAATTCATATTGTTTGGGTGTTTCTTAATTTCGATAGCCTTTCAGATTTTCCCCTCGAGATTCTACGGAATAGCTACTATGATCTTGGGTCAGTGAAATGAAATTTCGTGTCTTATTTCGCAGGAAAGTTTGGCTACAGCTGAAATATCTATGGCTTGGTTACTGGTGTCACGGATATGTTCTTTAGGTCGGGTCGAAATCAGAGGCTTCGTTTCGCCTACGTAGCAGGTACCACAGCTACATTCAATGTGATAGACTCCAGGGGCCTGTAATTCTATTATGTGCTTGACTTGTCCCAGATAACGGGTTAACTTCCGGTATGGTTTATAGATTGTCTTCATGTCATGTGTGCTCAGCATCTTACCAATTACGTCTGTCGTGTTTCTGATGTAAGGAAGTATCTCTCTTTTCGGATGGGTCAGTTTCTCCTTCCCCATTTCCTCTTCTGCGGCGTCCTTTCCTTTGCTTTTTCTAATTTTCTAAAAACTTGTCGAATGTTGTTGAACGAGTTTTTCCTGAGGGTTCCCTTGAGGTGTTGTTTCTCTTCGTCAAGGTGCTCTGCATCCAATGTCGCTTGGCCCTATTAACAAGTGATTTCAGAACAGCCTGCTTTTGTGATGCGCGGTGGTGAGAAGAGCCGTCCAGGCAGGTACCTACACAGCTGTGTGCGTGGGTTGTCTGTATATTGCATGGCTCAGAGTGCCATTGCTGTTTCGTTTTATTAGTACATTCAGGAATGATTATTTACACCTGCCTCGATTTCCATGGTGAAATGAATACTGTATTTCTGAATGGAATTATATATTTTCTACACTTAGCACTGTCTATAGATATTCAAAATTCAGGGGTGTGATTATTTTTCAAAATTAGGGAAGTTCGTACTTATTGAGAAAACTTGCTTTCATAGCTAGCCGTTGGCAGCCCTATTCAGAAGATTCACTAACCATGCGCCCAAGCAACACGCTACTTTTAAGCGATAGGCATACGGTGGTTCATCAGGTATGTCTGAGGTCATCAGCCCAGAGGCTGGTTGGATCCTCAAATAGCACCACAAAAAGTTATGCGGTTATAAGGAAACCCCAAAAACCAATGGCAGCACCAAAATGAGGCGTACTAGGCAAGATGCGGAGTGAGGTAGTTTGCCATTGCTTTCCTCACTGGGTTAGAAAGTACGATTGCAGCACGACTGACCCTATGAGCAGCACCTTTCATAACATTCAGATGCACTTGTCATGCTCTGAATGTCATTACTCAGCACTACCCATACCCCCAGCATCTTCCATATTGTCACAGCCATGGAAGTTGACTGGGTCTTCGGTGGAAGCTACACTTTACTCTGGCTAGGTATGCACGCTAATGTACCAAAAAAATACGAACGTTGTACGACATAAAACCTTTAACATCGTGTACGTAACAGGTAAAGGAAGAAAGGACATTCAATCGAATAGGGTGAACGGCTGGTTGAACGGAACACGTTAGCAGGGTCCAGCAAAATAAAAGAACGGTTAAGTCACTTTTTCAAGAAATGGGTAAAATTAATTTTTAACTATAAAACATAACAGATAATAAGTACTGCTGACGCAAAATAATTCACTCAAACAAAGTTAAATCTTGAATTTTCAGATGTAGTGAACGAAATGAAATGGTGCTTGTGTTTGGAATATCAATAATATCAAAGCTACAACATTCCAACCATGCACCAATATTTGTAGGCAAGTGAACCCATGGCTATGCTGTTTTTTTTCTGTTTCATAACTGAAGAAGGCACTCCTTTCCATAGTGAATTATATGGCATCTCAAAACTTCGTTCCTTACCTGTATTGTTCTTCCTGGACCCTACAGTCTTTAAGGCAGCCCATTTTCACGAGAAATACAGGATTTCCAAAATAATCACATCACTCAATTTGCAATGTCCATAACTCTAAAAGTAGGAGTGGAAAAGTGTGTAGCCTATTCTTTTGATGGTGTTGAAATCTGGAAAGTCCCTATAAGACAACCTTGGTACCATCTATGACAGTGAAAACAGATATTTGATATCTTTAACGATGTACAGTTTATTTTGGGATGAACATTTTAACGAATTACCCTGTATGGTGTACAAAAATATATAGATCACAGAATGTCATAGATATAAATTGTAAAATCATTTTTTGGCCAGTTCAAGACAGTAAATCTACCAAGAATAGCAGCACCCAGCGGCTTAAGGCTGAACACACTCGCAGAGGAAGTGGTATGCACGTCAGCTAGGTTGATGGGCTGCATATATTGCATATATGTGGGTGCAAGCCGTATGTGCCGCATCGGCTTATCTTGTATTACTGTAGTTAGACCCATTATGAACTGTAGTTAATCTGCATGGTAGCCAAGATATCCGTTGCGTTGAAGGTCTAATAAACAGGAACAACTGAAGAGCGACATTCCTTCGTCCCTTACTACAGTCATTCATATCAAGCCGTCCCCCGAGTTTATTTTCTTACCGCACTGCCCATAAAGAGAAATGAGTGACTGCTACACCTCACTTTAGGTGAACCTGGTTGTCCTAGCCAGAATAATATTCCTCCTTCGAGCGAATTAGGAACGCACTCCCCGCCCACATTAGGAGTAGGAATATAAACGTGGAAAAGAATTATATTAAAAAGCTTTTGAAATGACTCCGTGGTGGACATACCAATGTGTAAAAGAATACGTCATCGAGGAAACTGACCATTAAAAACGTGCAATAATTAGAAAAGAACATCTACTGTATACCATATAGGCGCTACCAAGCCGAGGCGGTAAAGGCGAGCTTGATTTATCCTAAGGGGTGTGGGTTCGATTTCACAACATGAAATCAAAAATGTAAGAAATGAGATTTCCACTTCAGGAGTGGCATGCGGCCCTGAGGTTCACTCATCTTGCACCAAAAAATAAGTACCAGGTAAAATCTTGGGATCAATGGTGGCCGGGCGTAGTGCTAAACACTCTACCCCACCAAGTGCCGAGAAAGTGGAACCCTTACCTTCCACTTCTCCAAGAGCCTTCATGGCCTATACGGAGAATGCTTTGCTTGCTTTGCTGATATACCGTATGTTAGGCTTACGTAAACATTATATTCCTATGTTTATATATGGGTCAAGTGATTGCCAGCTCTAGTCTTCCTTTACATACATAGCTATAACGGAAAGATCGTATTATTATTATTATTATTATTATTATTATTATTATTATTATTATTATTATTATTATTATTATTATTATTATTATTATTATTATTATTATTATTATTATTATTATTATTATTATTATTATTATTATTATTATTATTATTAAATCTCCATCGGAACATCCGAATCCAAGCTGGAATAAAAACGGAAGCTGTATGTGATCTCTTTCGTAAATCTGGACTATGTTGACCGACAGATAGAAAATGCATTTTATAATAAATATTTAACAAGCCCACTGCTTCACAGAACATTCGTCAAAACTCACTACTTCCATGTAGAAATCGTATCGCATTAAATACGCGCAACTGGCTGCCAATGGCGCTTGCCGTTCAATCCCACCATCAGGATAACCTCAACGAATTTCAGTCACTCACGAATAAAAGGGATGATGTTGCTTCACTGAGACACTCAGTTTACTTTTCCAAATCTGAGAAAAAACTAAAGTTGAGCTCTGAGATGAAACCAAGGGCCACTAAATTTGGCAAGAAAAATAGATTTGAGTGTTCTAATGAGTGATATAATTGAAACTATTAGTTGGTAGAGAGAGAGAAAATCCACTACAGATAGCTGCCCTTGTACCAGGTAAGCCATAAATGTTCAGCCAACTGATGGATCTGGTTGAAAATGGAAATTACAATACATTTAATTAATTAATTTTCATTAAAATTTAAAGCTTATTCTCGGGCAGCACTCCCGTAGATGCATTCATTCTACTTCAATGTCAAGTTGTACAGAGGGTTTCGTTCCATTAAGAGAGAATATGTCATGGTATCGATCAACGTATCTTGCAAGTTTGTTTCTTATGTGCTCCCATTTGCGGCAGAAAAAATGAACGTGAGGAAGGTTTTCAATCTCGTTGCACTCATGGCAAAGGGTATCTCAACGTCTGCCGGAAACAGCTCGAACTACGATAACATTTGAGATTGATCTTTATAGTGCTCGTTAATTGGGGAGGAGAAAATCCATTATTTTCCGATATCCAAGTGATAGATTTCTTCCACTCCGAGAAAGATATACCTCTGTCGTGATGAAGTAACTACCCCATGCTTCAGATTTCTGATCACGCAGTTCCATTCTAATTTCCTTCACGTTGGGTTCTTCATAATTTACTGGGTTAAAATATCGTAAGGTGCTGTGAATTATTTCTTTGAAATTCTTGGAATGTTGTAAAATCACATTTGGAGTGCACTTGACGCTGTCACATATACACTGGCGGAAAGCGAATTCCCAACACCATGAGAAAGTTGTGCTAGGTAAACGAAATTACCGTAGTTATATTTGCACATCTGAATGATGACTCCCATTTACATTCGAGCGTTAGTCGACGAAGACTATTACTAGTAGGGCTACTATGACCTTGCAAAGCAAGTTTGCTTCGAATATGTGCTGTGCACTTCGCGAGCGTTAGTCATCGTTCGGTGTTGATGTTCTGCGTCAATCATGCCTGTTAGGACGTGAAGAATGTAGTCTTAGAAGAATTACTGAGTTTGAACGAGGTCGTGTAACAGGGCTATGAGAAGGTGGATGTTCTTTCCGCTGTATTGCAGAAGGACTTGGCAGGGATGTATCCACATTAGAGCATCGGTGTTGGCAACAATGGTCACTGGTAGGCACTGTCTCAAGAAGAGCTGTGTCAGGCCATGCACGGGCCATTACGGAGACGGAAGACCGCCGTATTCGCCGCATGGCTGCGGTGGATCGTACTGCATCTGCAGTAGTATTTAGAGCTTCGGTTGTCAACGGAGTTGCGGTAACATAGAGATCACTTGCGGGAGAACAAGGAATCCTCTAGCGTTCATGCCACTAGCTCTGAATCACTGCCGTCTGCAACTTCAGTGGTGTCAAGCTAGATTTCATTGTAAAGTGGAGTAGATATCTGTCTGTTCTCAGATAGGATCCGTTTCTGTCTTTAAGCAAGTAGTGATGCCTGTAGTTTGGTAAGAAGGAGGCCAGGTGAGCGCTCGAAACCAAGCTGTCTGCGGAGTCATCACATTGGACATACACCAGGATTCTGGGCAGCGATTTTCTTTGACAACAGGAGCACTATCTCCGTTATCCCAAGAACCTTGACAGCGGATTTATATGTCAGACTGGTGATAGAACCGGTTGTGCTGCCATTCATTCGCAGAATAAAAAGTGTTGTTTTCTAACAGGATAACACTCGCCCTCATACCACCACTGTCACGCAACGTGCTCTACGGAGTGTTCACTCGTTGCCTTGGCCTCTGAGATCACCAGACCTTTCGCACATTGAGCACGTATGGGACATTATGGGAGACAAATGCAGCGTCATCCGGTACCACCTACAACCGTTGCTCATTTGACTGCCCAAGTGCAACAGGCATAGAAATCCGACCTGTACCATACATTCCATGCACGTATGCACGCTTGCATTCAAGATCGTGGTGACTGCAGCAGTTATCAATGTACCACCATGTCACACGTCTTCTCGCTCATACTTTAACCCGTGACCTGGAAACTGAGTATATTATCGCTGCGCGAAAAATACCGCGGATTTGACAATGCTCTTCCTATTCACTATTTTCCTGAAGACTGATCAAGCCTCCCAGCCAAATATGGATATGCAGTCCATCAGAACAATTTTCACTGTGTTCAGTTTCCTATTCCGTTATGTAGAGGAAAATGAGCATGATTCAACTGCAGTGTAGTAATGTATGTTTGCACGACGTATTTACGCACTCCTACAGTAAAATGCATTTAAGGTTCATTTTCCTTTACATGTTTGGGTGGGAAAATTAACAGAACGGAAGTTGTCCTAATGGGCTACATATCCACATGTAGCTAGGAAGCGTGTTTATAACTGTTATTGTCTTCATTCTGCCGAAAATAATTTTGAATAATTAAATTTATAAACTACCAGAAAAAGTAAGTGTATGGTAACAGAATTATACCTGAAATGAAATAACATAATTAAAGTAGAATGACATGTTTCGCTCTTGACTGAATATCATTAGATTCTGTAAAATCATACTCAAATATATGTAGAAATCTAATAACATTTCAGTTTATTTCTATTTAAATCCTTAATAACTTGAATTTTGGTACTTATCTCTACGTTGGGGTAGAAAACAGTGAGGGCTTCATTAAAAATGCATTGCATTAAGTGCATTGTCTCTGGATGTTAACATATTATAACTAAAACTGTATTGTTTTTACGACGTCGTAACTATTTCTACGGTTTTAGAAGATGCAGAGATGTAGGAATATTGCCTCGTCGGAGTTCCTTCCATGCCTGCAAATATACCAACACGAGGCAGACATATTTGAACTTCTTTAAATACCAGTGGACTGAGCTTTAATCGAACCCGCCAACATGGGGCCAGAATGCCAGCGCCCTGCCGTCCAAACACTCAGCCCATCTGCTATAGTCTAACCCTATATGTAATCGGTTTAAAAGGAAACTAATTATTAAGAACGGTAATCCTAATACCGTAGCTGATTAACGTGCGAATAAAAACGCAGTTTGAACGTTTGTGTACAGTAAATATAACATGAGTAAATATAATAATGACGTGTGACCTCCTGATGGTTGAGGTCTTTTGAATGGGCGCCAATAGATGGCCAGAGTGTATGGCTTGAATCAGTGTGAACAATTTACGGATTATTTTCTTTAATACAGGCAAGCAAAGACTTTAATTCAAAATATTATCTACGACGTAAGTTTCAAAACTAGACTATTTCTTACATGAAATTAACATTTCTGTGAGAAAATCTCAGAGGACTACATCTTAAAAAACTGTTGACGAAGGCAGCACAGTGCAATTACGGCTTCAAGATAGCTTAATAGCCACTCTCCGGTTCAGGAGACAATTAACACTAGTCATAAAATGCGCGTGTGTGCATACAATGCTATGATTTCTGTATCCCAGCACCAAGCATGAGAGAACTACCATTACCTAGCAGACCCTATCTAAAGTGACGGTATTTGTGGGCGTGTGGTAATGAAGAGAATATAACTATCTTAGTGGGTTTGTGATCTGAAGATACCTGTAGAGGTTGAAGGAGCTTCTATTTCACTTATCGATAACATCTACTGGGACAAGAGTACAATGGTATATATGAAACATGAATTATATAACACTGATCACCATTACGGGCGTGGAAAACCATAAAATATGCACAAACGATATGACAATGTATGTGAATATATAAACAGCATGAACATTCTATGCGCAGATGTATTAATGTAATGGTAGGGCTGCATATCACCCGTCATTTTAAACGAATATAATGTGTAATATTTTAATTTCTGCCGACAAGCAAGCTGTAATGGAATCATAATGGAATCATTGCGCAGCGGTCAAACAGCGAGGTGGTAGAGAACATTTGAAAGCGTTGTAATAGGGGTGAATTTTCTCGTACATGTACTCTTGCGAATAAATTTTTAGTCAACGCTGTCTGTTCAATATTTTCAAGTCAATTTTTATGTATGTCAATGATTTATTGCAAGAAAAACGGATTATAACACAAAGTTTCTAAGGAGATGTTTCCATTCACATCTACATAAATTCACTATATTTTCGCACTCAATACTCTCTGCGAATGCAGTGCAATTAAATAATCTCTGTAGAAATTGCAGTTCGGTTATAACTTTTGCATCAGCCTGGCAGCTTGGTTATTTACGAAAAAGTAATTACTTGCATACTAGTTTCTGTGAAAATTATCTCTGCAGCCAAGAGTTTGATAAATTTGATAAATTTGATAAATAGTTATTGACTATAAGCAATCATCATTTATTACAGAATAGCTCCATATGAAATGTGCAGCATGCACTTCAATGAAACTACCTTACTACGTTATGGCAAATACAGTATAATATAAGGACTGCTGTGTCTTATGCAAGCAGTCTTATTACGACTTCATCGAAGTCATCGTAGTCAATCATTTTGTCACTTTTCTTAACGATGATTATAATTTGATAAATATGACTAACATGCAAAAGAGTATTGTAAACGTAAGCTTTACAAATTAAATCCAATTTAATGTTACTTTCTTGTTCTACTATTACACTATTCTCAAATATTTCTGTTAATTATTTGTTTCTGTAATGGAAGGTAAGAAAAACCCTGTGTCGACTTGCTACATCAGAATGTTCTAAACTTTTATGTTATTGATATGGGAACCCTAATTCAGAGTCAACCGGGAAAAGTAAAGTAATGCAGTTTTTCTACCATAATTTATCATGTCTTTGCTTCTTACGAGGCCTCTGAGCGGCAGGCCTCTTCATATACTTCCTTATTTTACCTGTCCCATTTGAATCGGAATAAAAAATTAGGAATTAGAGGGTTGATACCTGTCCTCATATTTAATGTTCTGGTCCACTTAATCACGGTCTGGTATTACTGGAAGGTATTTATCCTGGGCCGCTATAGGTATGATATTATTCTGTACCCGGACACTAAGAGAGAGACTCTAATGCTACAGCTTCATAAGAAACTTGTATATAAATAAGTGAACTGATGTCGGTTCGGGATGACTAGCGAGAGAGAACGACTTAGTTCATTTCTGCTTAAGATCTCGGGTTCTGTCTCTGTTTACAGCAAGGATACCCGAGTTGTAAGCACTAACATCTAGACTACGGGGATTTAATACATAATATTAGGAGACGTGGAAAAAGTGGAGAAATTCTTGAATGTTGATATCCATTACGTAGTACTGATAAAATTTCACAGAACTGAACCGGTTTCGTTAAACTATTTTAACCATTTTCCCTCAAATCACTTTCAGGTGTTCCTTACATTCTACTCGTATTTTAACAGTATTTCACGCGTGGACATCATTAAAAACTAAGTAATATGAAAATTAATATTGGATACATATTTGTAAGAGCAGTTGTATTAAAAATTAATATTTCACACTACTGTAATCACTACGACTTCAATTCGTACACTATAAGGTACATTTTAAAAAGGCTGCAGAGTGAAGTCCTAGGTTACAGCAATATGTTTTACAGTAGTAGAATTTATCGCGTCCCTTCCTCGATTTACGTATCTCTGCACACAGCACCGGCCATGGAGTTTAATGACGATTCTGAATTAGACGTTCTTCTTCAGCAGAAGTATTACAAGAGTGTAATAAGTTTGTAGCTTAAAGGACGGTGATATTCTTTTCCGTGGCTTAGTTCAAATACCACATATCGACGGCTTACTTTTTTTTCTGGTTTGCTTTACGTCGCACCGACACAGATAGGTCTTATGGCGACGATAGGACAGGGAAGGGCTGGGAGTGGGAAGGAAGCGGCCGTGGCCTTAATTAAGGTACAGCCCCAGCATTTGCCTGGTGTGAAAATGGGAAACCACGGAAAACCATCTTCAGGGCTGCCGACAGTGGGGTTCGAACCTACTATCTCCCGAATACTGGATACTGGCCGCACTTAAGCGACTGCAGCTATTGAGCTCGGTGGCTTACTTCTAAAACCTCGTCTATCTCAATATTGCTCCTACCGATTATATTCCTTAAGACTGGTCATCTGATCCGGCCTTATATTTATATGAGGTCCATTAGGATAATTTTCGTTGTGTTCATTTACCTGTGCTAGCGTGTAAAGGAAAATGGACCTTACCCTACCGTATTGTAGAGATGTTGATTGCAAGCGAATTTCCGCATTCCTACAGTGTAATGTATTTAAGGTTCCTTTCCGTTTACACACTCTCGTAGGAAAATGGACCTAACGAACATTGTTCTGATGAGCTGCATATCCACATGTGGCTAGGAGGTGTGACCAGCCTTAAGGGATATAATGGATAGGAAGATTATTGGGACATACGAGGTTTTAGATGTAAGCCATCGATATCCGACATTGTTCTTCCTATCCATTAATTTCCTTAAGACTGGTCTTGCCTCCCAGTCACATACATTCAGTCCATCACAACGGCTTTCGATAACCTTAAGTACATTATATTGTAGGAGTGCATATATCGTCGCTGCCGGGAAAAACCTCCTATGTGAAATATTTCACCTTAGAAGTTTGGCCGGTAAGGTTGTGTCATCTAAGGTGCAATATTGTGTGAATATTGTCAAGGCATTCTCGTTCTTCATAATGTATGTGGTGCGGGTCAGTATATTTCCAAAAATATTATCAGATAAGAGGTTTTTCCCCGGCAACGACGATATACCGTACGTCATGCAAACATACATTCCAACAGCGCGGTACTGTACGGTTCATTTTACTTTACGCATTTGCATAGGAAAATGAACGCAACGAAAATTGTTCCGATGGACTGCCTATGTATATGTGGCTGAGGGGCGTGATCAGTCTTAAGGAAAATGTTCGAAAAGAAGAGTATTGGCAGATACGTGATATTTGAACTAAGCCATCGATTTATATTTTCTTTCTAAGGATGGCCCTACGACTCAATCATGAAATATGCATCAAAGCTATTCTTATTCCATCCCAGACGCAAGCTATGTTCAATATGCGAGGGGAACTGGAAAACTATGCAGACGGGCCATGCCCGACCATCGAGTAGAAGCTGTTAAATGGCAAAACAATTGGTGTGTTGAAGTGCTTTCTACTGTGTGTGCCCATTACCTATTTCAAGCACACTTCCCAAGATGTTTCTGCATCTCATTGAACACACCAAAATCCTCGAGATGAACAACAATCATGCCTACAATGTAATACATCGGCATTGGTACGTTGTTAATATTATATTCGTATACAAAGACACCATCAAACATTTTGCACAATTTCGTGCCAATATCTGTCAGTACAAAGGGTCCATGAGTTCCAATAGCACCCGAGACTTGACCATCACACACAAAAAGCACACAGAAACATAAATCCGTGGCATGTAGAAGTCACTATAATTGGCACAGGCACGCCTTCATCTAATACTACACAATAACATAGTGTTCCGACTCGTATTCATTGTTCTAAACGTATAAATCTGCACAGAAGATTGCAGCGAACAAAATACATGCCATAAGGTACAGTTACTGATGGTAACGCCTACACGGCCATTTCTTGTATGCAACAAATGTTCACAAGTTGAAATTTTAGACTACGAGACCGCATTCGAAAATAGGAGAATTCTGTGTAAGAATGCCAGTTAACCAAATTTTACATTGCAAAAACCGGTCAAAATTTCAAAACACAACAGACAGAATACAGCACATAGCACACAAGCAAAATGCAGTACATTAATTTGCCAACTTCTTACATGACATATGACACGAACACGTCGGTATAACATAAGCATGGAAATTCATCACATCTGTTCTAAAGGACACTCTGAATCAGTATTACATATTTTGACAGTGCACTCTACCCATCTCCGTACAGACCATGACTACCTTTTGACGAGTGGAAGTAAAAGCCTTTCACTATCGTCGACCTAGGCATAAAGTGGAATAGAAGTTTTATTTCTGTACCCGGTCACCTTTGCCCCGAGGAATTAAACGGGTAATCATTTTTCCTGTGGGCTGAGTAAACCTCACTGACTTGTGCACCTCCGGTAACTTATATATAAACATGAATACAGTTTGTGAACCCAGGTGGAAATTTTGATCAATATTCACTGAATCAATAGAGTAGGTAATATCTGAAGAATTCCATCGTTTTACGATTTCCCTCTTGAATTGCTTCGTAATAATACATCCTCACAAGTTCGAGTATATAGTCTATCTACCTGTTGCTGTGAAGGTATAAGCATGACTTAATTCAATTGACAGATGTTGAACGTATATGATTATAACTTATATGTCTTCCACAGTCGACTGTGCATGACCTGATATATCGTCATTGCCGGGACAAAATCTCCTATGTGATATTTCTGGAGATATACTGACCCGCAGCACATACATTATGAAGAGCGAGAATATCTTGCAATATTCACACAATATTACACCTTAGATGACAGAACCTTACCGGCCAAAGTTCTAAGCTAAAATATTTCACATAGGAGGTTTTGTCCCGGCAGCGACGATATTCATCTCCCCTGCATCTTAATATATCGTCGTTGCCGGGACAAAACCTCCTATGTGATAATATTTTTGGAGATATACTGACCCGCAGCACATACATTATGAAGAGCGAGAATGCCTTGAGAATATTCACACAATATTGCACCTTAGATGACAGAACCTTAACGACAAAAGTTCTAAGCTAAAATATTTCACATAGGAGATTTTGTCCCGGCAGCGACGATATGCTTATTCACTAAACAGATAATATAATAATAAGTACAACGAGCAAGTTGAATGGGCTTTATGGGCCGCGGAGCTGAAAACTATCCTCTGGAGGTTGGGTTCGAACTCCGCCATCGGCAGCGTACAATACGTTTTTTCCGTGATTTCCAATATTCATATCACAAAAATGCTTCAGACTGTATCTCTATTAAGGCCACAGTTGCTTCCTTTCCAATCCAAGTCATACTCCATTTTCACAGAAAAATCTATCTGAGATATCCTGACTTTAAACCACAAGCAAAATGAGAAAAGAATAAGTGGAGGAGAAAAAATGGATTATTAATGCAAATGTAACCTACAGTTCTGACGGAATATGATTTTAATAAATGTGAACCCTCACCGCAATCCAAACGCTCCCATAACTCTATTAAAGTACATGTTACAACTGTACGAAGTAAGTTCCGTGTTCATTGGTTTCCTCTCTATTCCAAAGGCGTCAGTTGCACCTGACGTAACGTAACCTTACTTCAACATACTGCTGAATTTTTGAACAAAGCTCTCTTAAAAACTAATTGTATCAACTCATTATTTAGGATAAGGTTGTTTCATGTATGGTGCCCTAGTTTCCTTAATTTCGAATACATATTTTGCGGTATTTTATACGTTGTGTCGATATAGTGTTTATTAACTAACAAATCATCCTATATAATACCTTCAAATTATACTTTACTGGCTAATAATAATTTCGTGTGGCTATTTCTAGCCAAGTGCAGCCCTTGTAAGGCAGACCTCCGTTCAGGGTGGGCGGCACCTGCCGTGTGTAGGTAACTGCGTGTTATTGTGGTGAAGAATAGTTTTTTATGTGGTGTGTGTGTTACAGGGATGTTGGGGACAGCACAAACACCCAGCCCCCGGCTCAGTGGAATTAACCAATGAATGTTAAAATACCGGAATCTAACCCAGGACCCTATAAACGGAAGGACAGTACGCTGACCATTCAGCCAACGAGTCGGAACCTAGCTAATCATTGCCAACAGCTAATTCCTTCAGCAGTCCAATGAAACAATAGCCTTACGTCTAAACTGGACGTGAGGAGCAAACAACATGTCATTCAAAACACATAAATGCAGTTACTCTTCATTTGAACGAACCACACATTTTGAGAGCACACAGAGGTAGGGTCTTCAACAGACTTCACCTTTAATGTCTCTCTGATAATCCATAAATCCATTCCGATGACCTCAACGTGATGCAGATATGGCAAATGTGTCATTCCCTTGGCCAGGCTGTATTGTATGGTAGTTTGATTTATCATGCGTTTATTTCCAAACGAGTAGTCAGATCAATGTGCTGTGGGCCGAAGGTTATGTACCGAGCGGCTGCCAAGTCTACCGTGAACACGTTACTACCAACAATATTTATGAAAGTGCGGGAGGCAGCAGGAAATAAACTGTCCTCTTCTAATACGTGCTATAACAGTCTATCAACACTCATCATGCTAAAACTCTCTCTGCCATGAATATGCAGCCGGTGGTTCTTACACATATACACCATATCTCTGAAACGTACATCGTCGAACACGATTCTCGTGCATCTTAAAGGAAACATTATCTCAAATTTCTTCGTAAAATGCCTATGTACTCTAAGTAGTAAGAAGAATGTTAACGGTGTGTGCATTTAATCCTCTCCAACATCGTTTATTTTGTCTGTCAAGAATATTAATAAAATTGTCATCTTGAATATGGCGCAATATTTTGTTATCATTTTCGACTTCGTAAGTTGAAATATTAGTGACACAGTACGGCAATATTGAGCAATTTCAACGTAGCATCCTAAGAATATTATTCACTTTAGTGGAACAGGAATATAATTTTAAATTATTTTTCTTCTTTTTAATCTGTTTATCCTCCAGGGTCGGTATTTCCCTCGGACTCAGCGAGGGATCCCACCTCTACAGCCTCAAGGACAGTGTCCTGGAGCTTCAGATTTTAGGTCGGGGATACAACTGGGGAGGATGACCAGTACCTCGCCCAGGCGGCCTCACCTGCTATGCTGAACAGGTACCTTGCGGGGGGGATGGAAAGACAAGGAAGAGTTAAGGAAGCGGCCGTGGCCTTAAGTTAGATACCATCTCGACATTTGCCTGGAGGAGAAGTGGGGAAACCACGGAAAACCACTTCGAAGATGGCCGAGGTGTGAATCTCACCCACGTCTACTCTGTTGACCTCACGAGGCTGAGAAGACCACGTTCCAGTCCTCGTACCACTTTTCATATTTCGTGCAGAGCCGGGGATCGAACCCGGACATCAAGAGGGTGACAGCTAATCACGCTAACCACTACACCACAGAGGCGGACCGAATATTTTCCTGATTTATTAAATATCCATATGTGGCATAGAGGCCCGACCAGTCTCAAGGAACGTTAATGATAGGAAGTGCATTCGGACATATGACCTTTTGCCTAAATATCAACGATATATATACAGCATGATACAGCCGCCCCTTCCAATGTAGGTTCATGCAACCCGCAATATTCATTACAGCCTCTAAACTTCTGCCCTGTCGATATGCTCAGACAACACAACGGGATATCTTGGTATTTACAGCCTCACAATGGTAGGACGCCGTAATGTTATGCTCGTATTAAACACAGGAAGACATGAGTGTGCCTTCTAGATCATATGAACCCGACACGCCGGCGAAACACTGAATTGATATTGTGACGACAGTAAACGTAATACTTGGTATGAGCTGCGCAGTATGCCGTACGGAGCCGTAGTGTATTTGGTAAAGACGGGTCTGAGCGGGCTTGCATGTCAGGTGGGAGGTGCGAGTCTGGAGCGAAGATTATAGATTTTTGGAATGTTTGTTTAATACGTACCGCACGCAATGTAAGTTCAATACCCGCTTTCATGTAAATTGTGTGTAAATGAATGCATTTGTGGACCTAAGAAGCGCCGATTTGTTGGCAGGCCGAATATAACCAGACCGGAAATAATAGGAACACAACTGCCCTGACAGTATTTTATCGCAGCAAATGCTCGATGAGATGAACATTTTGGTTTATGCACATTCGGGCCCGGTGTCGAAAAAAAGATCGTCATGCTCGCTGATGCATTCCAGGCTTAATTGTTCGGCAGGCGTCCGTGATGAGTTGCCGGAGCAATTCGGGGTTTTAAGCGGCTTGTGTGTTAACGACGTTTTCCAAATGTACTCACAAGAAGAAGTCTAACTGCGTTAAATCCGGTGATCTGTCGGCCAAGGAACAGGGCCTCCTCGTCTTATCCATATCCCTAGCAGTTCCTCATTCAGATGGTTACGAACGGGCAAAGTCGAATGTGGTGGAGCTCCATCCTGTTGCAACCACATCGTCAAACGATCTTGCAAGGGCACATCCTCCAACAGCAGTAGGAGTTCCAGACGCAGAAAGTGCAGGTAGCGTGGGCCCGTCCAATGGCCCCCCAAAAGTAAGGTCCAGTCAGGTGATCCCCCATAATTCCACACGAAACATTCACTAACCACCATACCTGATGGGCAGCCTGTCGCATCTAATGAGGATTGACCGGATTCCAATAGTGCATATTGTGGTGATTGAAGTTCCCATTATTGTGGAAGCGCGATTCGTCCGAGAACAAGATATGCGATACGAATGTTGCATTATTGTCCAGCCTGCCTAATAGCCACCGAGAGAACTGCATTCGAGGTTCGAAATCTCGCCCATGGAGCTCTGGGTGTAACTCAAGATAACATGGGCGAAATATGTTTTCATGCAGTATTCGCAAGACGGACGGCTGGCTGGTGTTCACCTTCAGGCAGTCGCCCTTGTACTGATGTGTGGATTATTACGAGCTGCCTCAAAAGCTGCCTTTTCTGTTTCACCCGATGTAACGGGCCTATCGCAGACTGGTGGCTGGTTGGAAATCACGCCTGTTTTCCTTAGGCGTCTTTCAACATGGCAGAATGTCGTAGCAGCCGAGTGTCGCCTGTCGGGATACCGTTTCTGGTACGGACGTAGTGCCTCTCACACGTTTTGTCTTGCTTCCTCATAAATGAGGAGCATGTCAACGTATTCCTCTGTGAAAAACATGCCGAATGACAGAAGAGATTACAGTACATTCAAGCCGTAACCATCGGAGTAAGCGCAGGGCACAAGATGAATAACAGCGTCATTCTACCTTTTGAATGTGGCAAACGTGGGGCTATGTTTACATATTCGTTGGCCGTGCGGTTAGGGGCGCGCAGCTGTGAGCTTGCATCAGGGGGATAGTAGGTTCGAATCCTACTGTCGTCAGCCCTGAAGGTGGTTTTCCTGGGTTTCCCATTTTCACACAGGCCGTACGTTAATTAGGGCCACGGCCGCTTCCTTCCAACTCCTAGGCCGTTCCTATCCTATCCTCACCATAAGACCTATCTGTGTCGGTCAGACGTAAAGCTACCAGCAATATTTACGTGTTCAAATATCATACCGATGCGAAAATATTTGAACGATGAAGGATTCCAACCACCGCTGGCACATTCCGTCGGTTGCTAAGGGAAAGCCTAACCACATCCGCTACGCTACACTGCTACGAAGATGCTCATAGTACGACGAGAGCAGAGTACG
Source organism: Anabrus simplex (assembly GCF_040414725.1). NCBI lineage: Eukaryota > Metazoa > Arthropoda > Insecta > Orthoptera > Tettigoniidae > Anabrus > Anabrus simplex. The sequence continues at coordinate 203,373,498 of NC_090266.1, read as the reverse complement.
TACGCCATCCGGTTCGGTGTTTAAGACATTAATTATTGCACTGTTACCTAGTTTTATGCATTGATTCCCCTCACATTACGACGGCGGAGAATGACCAACAGCCGACCGACCGGCCTCGACTGTGGCACAGAGTAGACTGGTTTAACAAGCAAAATGCCTGCCGTTTTATACAGGATCTCGGAGAATTGAGGCTATTTTATCTCATTTAATATCTCCCTTAATATTTTACATATTTCTTCCGAATTTGGGGATAATGATCACAAAAAATTGGGCTACACGATGATGTACTTCATTTTCCCGTATGCAATTCAATCAAAATATATTGACGATAGAATGTTTAGAATTTTCTATCGACTGACGTAACTTGGCCTTGGCCGTGCTCCTCAGTTCGTGACGTCACAACTCTACTTCGCTCTTAGCTGGCTTGTTTGGCGGCTGCCGGATAAGATCGTTTGGCGTGAAATATAACTTTATACAACGGGGACTCTATCTCGGGCAAAATTCCTGCTACAATAAACTAGCAATTACCCGCGGATTCGCTCGCGTGGATTTCGTAACCTGATCAAACTAATCCTTCCACGGCATTGTACCAAGGCATTATCTAAAAATCCCTAAAGTATAAAAACTCACCCAAAACCTGAGTTTCATTTACGCCAGAAATTCATATTAAACCATGTTTTTGGTATTACCTTTTGAGGCTAAGACGACCATGCGACATAGGACTGTACATGTGAGATAAAATCTCCTATCAAGTCGAAAAAATAAAACCAGGTTTTCTTATTTTTAAAGAAGATTCCAAATAGCTATTCCCAGATCTGTAACATCTTCAGTTTTGAGATACACATAAGTATGCCCATAAAAAGAATTCAACCCCTTGATCAGTCCTTCCCCCACCCCCACCGCCATCTAAGTGTATTTTCCGAAAAAAGCGTTTCTTTATTCTTAAAAGAGTTTCCAAATACCAATTTTCACGTCTGTAACATCTTTAGTTCTTAAGATAAAAGTGTCCTCATATAAAATAATTCAACTATTTTTCACTTCTTTTCAACCCCGTTAAGTGTGTTCTCCGAAAAAAAAGGTACATGTTCCTGTATTTTTAAGGGACTTTCCAAATACCAAGTTTCTTGTCTCTAACATGTTAAGTTTTGACCAGTACTCATTTTAAAAATTCACCCGCTTTTCCAATTCATATCAGCCCCTTAACTGGATTTTCCGAAAACAATAAAAACGTGTTTCATTATTTTTAAAGGAAATACCAAATACCAGTTTTTAAGTCTGTACGTCTGTAACCCCATCATTTTTTGATATAAATGTATACTCATAAGAATAATTCAACTTTTTCTCCTTGACTTCTTTCCACCCCTCTTCCGCCTAAAGCTGACTTTCCAAAAAAACAAAAAATATGTGTTTCTTTATTTTGAACGGAAATTCAAAATACCAACGTTCACGTCTGTAACAGCTTCAGTTTTTGATATATAAGTATCCTCATAAAAGCCATTCAACTTCAATTTTACCCCCCCCCCGCCTTTCCTATCCGTTAAGTTGATACCTCCCTCCCCAAAAGTGCATGTTTCTTTATTTTTAAACGAGATTCCAAATACCAATTTTCACGTTTTTAACATCATTCGCATTTGAGATATAAGTATCCTCATACAAAGAATTAAACTAATTTTTCATTAATTCACCCCCCCCCTTAAGTAGATTTTCCGATGACAAAAGAACATAAGTTTCTTTACTTCGAAAGACGATTCCAAATACAAATGTTCATGCCTCTAACATCTTCAGTTTTAGAGATATAAGTATCCTCATGGAAATAATTCAACTCCTTTTTGAGTCCACCACCCGCCCGTTAAGTTGGTTTCCTCCCACCCAAGAAATACCTTTTTCTTTATTTTTAAAGGAGATTCCAAATACTAATCTCCAAGCCTCTAACCTTCAGTTTTGAAATATAAGTTTCTCCACAAAAGGAATTCAATTTTTTCACTTCCTTTCACACTCGCCACTCAAATGAATTTTCTAAAAACAAACAGTACCCGTTTCTTTAAAAGAGCAAATACCAATTATCACAACTGGAACATCTTCACTTTATTAGATGGGCTGATGACCTAGACGTTAGGGCCCTTTAAACAACAAGCAAGCAAGCAATTTTTGAGATATATGTGTCCTCGTAAAAGGAATTCATCTCCTTTTTCATCCCTCCTACCAAGTTGATTATCCCCCCCCCCTCCTAAATGCGTGTTTTTTTTTTAAAGGAGGTTCTAAATACCACTTTTCAAGTTTGTAGCATCTTTTGATTTATGGTATATATACATACATTATCATACAAGTAATTAACTAATTTTTCAATTCTTTCAACCCCTCCACCCGTTAAAGGCTTTTCCGGAAACCAAAGAATACGTGTTTCCTTACTTTAATGGAGATTCCAAGTTCCAATTTTCACGTCTGCAATATGTAATGTTTTTGAGATATACTGTATATATGCTCATTTTAAAAATTCAACTTCTTTTTCAGTTCCCATTATGTGGATTTTCAGAAAAACATATTTATGTTTCTTAACTTTTACAGGAAATTCAAATACCAGTTTTCAAATCTGTAATATGTTAGAGCAGCATCCTATAATATGGAATACCATTTACTTTTGGCAGTTTAACTTCTTACCAAAGTCAGTTATGCGAGATAAATAAATATGGTTTGAAACTTCACATAATTAGCCAAAATTCGGTATATTTTAAATTAAAAAATTGTTAATGTCTTCACGTCAAAATTGTTTCTTTCAAAAAGTTGCACTTGGTGCTGGTAATACGGAATGTGGAATAGTAGGGTAAATAATGTGTAAAATAAAATACAACTTCAAGAACTTATTTCAGTTACATTTAAGGAACATTCTTATAGGCGAACGTACAAAAATTAATAAAAAACGAAAGAATAAAATTGGTAATTAACTTAAATGATATTCAATATACACTAATTATTGAAATGAGTTAACCTTTTACAGTCAATTATTCATTCGGCGACAAAAGTCACAGATGCAGAAACTGAGATCTATAATTAGATGTTATACACTAGGCTTAATGCAATTTATTTTAAATTTCAACTAATTTTAAATTTCACTTT